>NC_141363.1:33721541-34204041 GCF_057382095.1 Aulonocara sp. 'chitande type north' Nkhata Bay
CGGAGTGGGAGACGGACAGAGAAGAGATGCAAGCATCCAGATATAAAGCTCCGTGGAGAAAGGGCAAAACAGAAATACAGAAATAAGTGCTTTCTACTAGATGTGGTTCTTTATTCAACTCACAGTACATTCTACAGATGCACACGTGTTACATCACCTTAATACAACAGAGTCTTGTAATACCTCCTCTTAAAAATGATGAATTGGTCCTAAAAATATAAAGGAACAAATTTAAAGTCACCAAAACTGTACATTATTAAAAAGTCACTTAACACCACATTTGGTTTTTGTCCTTTTTTTTGTTGTTTTTTGAAAAAAAACAAACAAAAAAACCCCACTGTCCCTTTAAGTGTAATAGGGAACATCCACGTTTATTTCCTATCAGCGGTGTTGAGTTCAGTGTAAGAAACAAGTTTAAATAAAACCCAGACTGTGGAGTCATCCTGTCGCCTTCATAGCACACCAACCATGCCGTGCAACATTGTACATTGGCCCATGTACAGCACAAAAAATATGTATCAATAAAAGGAATGTAAGGTTGAAACCCAGGCAGCACTGTGCCCAGCACTTCATCGTCAGCTCCTTTGCAATTCTAGTCTTTAAAAAGAGAGGATTTTAGCCTACTGTAGCCTTTCAGAGGTGTTCGTGTGGTCAGACGAGCTACAGAAAAACGTGTGTGTGTGAGAGAACTGCAGGTCTGAAGCTTTAATACACTCCTGTCAATCTTGATTACAGTGTAAAAGCAAACTTTCATTGTGTGTTCTCGCAAACGGACTATTTAATAAGTGCTTAAAATTACAGTGCCATCCTTTTGGTTGCACACAGTCAGAGACACAGATCAGGTGTAGCTAGCTGAATATTTACTCTTATCAGACAGGAAAGTGAAATAAATAGTCTACGACTGACCGACCAACACTAAAAATCCTCCAGTTCCGGAAACCAGTGTCTTTCACACAGCAGCAGGAGATGGGTGTGTGTCTGTGTGTTTGTGTGGGACTGTGTGCATGTTTGTGTGTGGTGGTGGAGAAGTGTTTCACGTGTGCGTGCAAGACTTTAAGTGGAGGTTATACAACGTCTACTCATGACAGTCCAGAAACAGATTCCTTTTAGTTTAACTGGCCTTTTCATAAATCATCTAGACATCTCTATAAGGTAATCTGTACACATTCACTACAAGCTATTGCTATTAAATAATCCCAGCTATTGTAATCTTTATATATATTTATATATAGAATATATAATAAAAATATATTGAGCAAAAAAATTACTTCTAGGCATAAGACCACGTTACATTACATTTCCAATGAACAGGTAAGAAATGGCCCAAGCTCTGAAGAGTTTCGATACGTTTAGTCATTGAGTGGTGGCTAAGCAGGTCCAGTATCCAGCATGATGGCTGCAATAGTGTGATCGGTCCCTGACCTTCAGGGTGAGTCTGAGGGCCAAAATACTCAGGGCCTGAGACCGCGTCATCAACCCACAGCGGGGCTTGACCAAAGGCCTTGCTACGACATGGGGCTCACGTGAAAGGACATGACAGGAGAACGCTAACAAAAATGAGGTGCTGAGGTGAAGATGCGGAGACACGGAACAATGGAAGGTGAACAGAGACTCGTTCTCGCTATCTGCGATGGGGAATGGGTACAAGTTCAACCCAGTTCAGCTTTGGGCCCTTAGAAAAAGGTTAGGCCGGTAGAGGAAACAATAACAGACAAATAGCCAAAATCTATACATATATACCTTTACAGAGAATACACATAGCTGGAAGAAACTCCAGACAGTCTTAGCAGTAATGGAGAGTGTGTGACTGGGACGGTGAAAGCACCAACAGTCTACAGCCCCACCATCAGCGGGGATCGTCGTAGGCTCCTATTTCTCCTTATTTGAGTAGAACTCCGCCCAGCGGCTCTCAAAGAAACGCCTCATCGAATGTCCTGCCATTCCCACCTCTGACGTGTCTTCATTGAAGAGCTCACAGTTGTTGAAGACCAACTGAGCATCTGCTGCAAATTCCTCGCAGCTGAGGTACCTGAGATGAGGATAAACAGGCAGAGAAGCTTAGAACAAGGGACAAATGACTGGCAGGGATTAAAAATGTCTGAAAAATCCAAATCATTGAACTGTATAAAGTAAGAGCAGTTGATCTAACATCATTGTGATCTAAAGACTCTTGTGCTTTTCCATTCAGTTCTCATATAAGAGAGCGAGAGAGAGAAAGACTACCCCCCCCCCCCTCCCCACTGCAATGCAGTGAACCCTACGCTTCTTTGCATTAATGAGACGTGCAGCATAATCAGCACTTACCCTCCTTGTAACAGTCTTTCTCTCATGGTGAGGAAGTCCATGGGGTTCTTGATGATTCGGCGGTAACCTGGCACCAGTCGGGGATTGACAGGTTCAAGGAATGGCCAGGCGTCTGCATGAGCCTCCATCTCCATTAGAATGATCCTGGCAGGAATTTTTTTTAAGAGTATTAACACGAATCCCCCGCAATGTAGCTGTCAAAACATCTCAGAAGACTTTAAAATCATATCATGCAGAGCTGGTGCACTCATGGCAGGTGGGACTCACTCGCAGAAGGTGAGGTCGGGTTGGTTGCGTGTTGTCATGCGGCGCCGTTTAGCGCTGCTTCCTTCTCCGGAGTGACGAGAAGATGAGGGAGGTGTCGTCACGTCTTTGTGCCGTGTCGTCATTCCGCCACTGCGTCGTGTTGTCACCTCGTCCTCGGAGCTGTCGTCTTCGTAACGTCTCTTCTTCACCCTGGTGCGCTTTTTGGACAAGCGCAGTGAATCGTCTTCATCCTACAAAAAAGGAGAATATTTCTTAAAACGAAGCAATTTCAGGGATACGATCTTAAGATTGAAAAACGGCTCAAAGTGTTATGACGTCAAGAGTGAGAAGAGGAGTTCTCACCTTAGCGACACAAGTGGGACAAAACCAGTCTCCCTCTGGAATCTGGGTGATTTTAGGCCGCAAGCAGTACATGTGGCAGCCACGATCGCAGCCGTCGCACAGCAGCAGGCACTCATCATTGTCTCCCTTCTTGCAAACTTGGCAGATCTTTAAAAAAAAAAGAAAAAGAAAGAAAAGAGAGAAGCATTTATCCCATAAAGGTTAGAAACCTTAGGAGTTTGAGAAGAATTTAGTGAAATTAAGTCCAACCAGGCATTTCTAAGATTTCTTACCACTTTAGTCACAGATCTCTCCCAAGCAATGGCCTTTTCCAACTGAAGTAAACACAGACACAGCTGGGGAGCACTACGGCAGCGGTCTAAAGCCTGACGCCATGTCCGCAGTCGAGACGTGATTTCACTTTCCAGACTGGAACAGAAGAAAATTAGTTAACCCCAAAAAAAGAAAAAAAAAAGTGTACCATATGAAATGTAGGATTCATTTATCCCATTTAGTCCAGGTTGTTTTTCTCACCTGATGACATCCATGGGATGCTCCTCTCCAGGTGTGGGAGTGAGAGGAGCGAGGCGCATCACTTCTGCGGGGTTCCAGAGCGGCTCCTTCAGGTAGCGTCTCTCGATGTTTCGCTCGAGGTTGGCTAGCCGCAGCACGCCCAGGTCCAGCGGGTGTGTGGCGATTCGCGGCAAGCCAGACCACTCCTTCTTGGTTCGCACGATCCAGTCGTCACGTGGGTCAGCGTCATGTTCGTAGTATTGGAGGTCATCGCGTGTGGAGTCTGGATCTGGGATTGTGTAGGGCTTAAAGGAGACAGAGATAGGAGGAATTTAAGTATCAGTGACTGACTTTAACACACATCGGGTTTCAACAGAGGAAATGTGTTATCAGTGTTTTAAGGTTTACCTGAAATTCGGCCATTGGTGCGTCTGTGGTTGTTTCAGCATCGGTCATAGCGCTCTGAGGAAGTGCCTTGAAAAAACAAAATAAAATAAGTTTTACTACAAAAAATTAAAAAAAAATCTACATGCACATTTGTTGTAACTTAGATACTTTTCTTGTTGCCATTTAAAGTTTACGCATATTCAAACCTAAAGCTGCATCCTGGAGCATTGTATGAATTCTTTGACAGCAGAGACACACACAAAGCAGGGATATCGAGGTCTGCAGAGGATATGAACTTCTTGTGCAAACATTTCCTGCTTTTATTTTCTTTAAATCACATTAATTCACTCCTGTTAAAGCTTTAAGAATACAGAGTGGTTCTGTTTTATTGTGTGGTTTTAGTTGTGATTTTCTACCTTCAAATGGAGGTCAGCAGCAATAACCCGCTGTTCCAGGTCCTCCACCCACTGTAGTGCGCTGATGTCTGTCTCCACTGTTTTCTCCTGCACTTGCCAGGGCTGCTGCAGAGCCTCTAGCAGAGCATCCTTCTCTTCTACCTTCAACTCAAAGATTGGGTCTAATTGGATGAGAAAATCTTAATGAGAACAAATATGGCACAATTATGGGAAAGCTCATAATGATCCAGTTAACAACATTCACCGTTAATCGGTTTGGTGCATATCTCGGCCAAGCTCTCCATGTGTTTGGCTAAATGCTTATGGAGCACCTTCTCCCTGATGCCTCTTGGATGGAGGGACTGCAAGGTGATAAACAGTTCCTCTGGGGTCTTGATCCACCACCAGCCACGCACCATTGCTGGAGGGGGGAAAGAAAAAGAAGCAAAATTAAACACATTAAACAAGTGAAAAAAGAAACCAAAAACACAGGAAGAGTATGTCACCCCAGAAAACAGTGAAGGCCACAGAAATCTTCATGCATATTTATGGAATTCAAATAATTTCTGAGGTAAAACTGATACATTTCAGTACTTACATGCTGGGATAGGCTTGACCACTAGCTGTGTGAAGTACTGCTGTTCAAGCTCCTGGAAAACTGAGTTTGGTGGGCGGCCGCGGCGTTTTGCTGCAGCTCCACGGGGCCCTCTGCGGGCAGGACTGCTCCCTCTGCTGCCTCTCCTTCGCCTGCGAGCTGGTCTGGCAGGTGTGGCAGGAGTGGATGGAGCTGGAGGATTGGGAGTTGGAAGGAGCTGAGGGTTTGTTGGTGGAGAACTGGCTGGGACAGCACAACCAGGGCCTGTAGGTGGAATGTCCTGTAGTGCTGGTGGTGCTGGAACCACAGGGTCAGCAGGAGGTAGGCAAGGCAAAAGTGGGTCCGGCTAAGAAGGAGGAGATTATTGATTTTTACATTATACAGACTGTGCATTGTTGTAATATTTACTATCATCATTCTGGTGGCTAACCTGCACGAGTGGAGCAGTAAGTGCAGACAGAGCACTCGGGATCTGCGGGAGAAGTTTGGGGGGTGAGCTGGGTGAAGTGGGCGTCTGGAGCTCAGTCAGAGAGTTATCATCACACGGTTGTTTGGGGAGCAGGTTGAACCACTGTCCTTGCTTCTCTGCCAGCTCTTTAACACTCTCCTCCGGTCGATTACCCTCTGGAGCTTCCCCTGCTGATGAGCATGTGCCATTCATCACTGCTTCCTGTGATTGGCTGAGCCAGCTCTGGAAAGCCGCTTGTGTGAGGTCTTGTGTCCCGCTATTTGGTGATCCTGGCCCTTCCTCACTCCGGGACCTGACGCTACTTCTACGCCGGCGGCGGATTTTTGCTGTGCGGAGGTGAAGCTCAACTTCAGGTTTGATTTTCCGGGGACGTCCGCGTCCTCTCGGCCTGCTCATGAGGGATGCAGTGCCCGGGAGGGGATCCTCCTCCTCCGCAGAGAAGGTCTGGGCCTGGCCTGGGGTCGCAGAAGTCGGAGAGGAAGGCAGAGTAGGAGGAGGAGTGGTTGGCAAGGGAGCTTCCTCAACTTTGGGCTCCTTTTTGGGCTCTTTTTTAAGGAAGGTGACAGGCACCTCCGCTATAAGGACTTCTCCAGAAGCTACAAGATAGAACAGTAAGGAAATGCTGAAGTAACGACAGACAAGTCAACGGTTTATAAAGCATAAATATTCGAGTTTAGACTCAGACTTACTCAGCAGCTCTTCAGGGCCCTCGACGAGAACTCCTCCAAGGTGAGGTAGGGCCAAATATCTGCGCCGGTAACGGTCCTGCCCCAGCAGTATAGCCCGCATGGAATGAGATGACTGTAGCAGCTTTTTACGGAAAAACGCTTGGCGCTGTGGAGGATTAAGAGCAAAGGAATATTTAATATTAAGCAACAAACATGTATACAGCACTGTGCCTGTGTCATATCAGCTTTACCTTAGTTAGCTTATCTATCTGCCTTTCAAGCTCTGGAATGCTAGCATTGGTAGGGCTCTCGCTCTGCAGCAAAGAAGGAGTTCAATTAGTCTCAAGTGCATGCATGATCGTGCTGTAGTTAAAACAGTAGAGCTGAAACATACATCACTGAGTTTGGGTTCTTCTTTGCGTGCACGGCGGTTCCCTCTCTCAAGGATTACACCACTCTCCTCCAGGCTGAGGTTCTCCTCCTCAGCTACTCTTGCACTACGCCTCCTCTCCTCAAAACACAGCTCTTCCTCTGAGCGTCCTGTACGACGTGATAGCGCCGCCTTCAGCCTGGCAGGAGGAAAACAAGTCCAACATTTAATACTGCTTGGATAAGTAGCAGAACTGAAAATAAGCGTTTAAGAACATTGATCTTACTTTCGGAGTTTCCCCTCAATGATCCACTTGTTCTTCCTGTAGGTTGTCATATTCTCCACTGTGTTGTCAATATCACTGAAATTTAAAACAAACACTGATCTTACTGTTTCTTGAGTAAACTCTCCCTTTAAGCAGTCTTAGAACAAGTAATCATCTTGAACATACTTGATCACAGTGTTACTGCTGTTAAGCTCTTCCACAAGGAAACCCAGGATGGCTGCCTTGGTGTCAGGAGGCAGGGCGTGAAATGGTTTGGTTCTCAGGGTGTTGCACACTTCTGTCTCATAGCCATGAGCTTCCAAAAAAATGCGAAGTACTTCTGAAACTGTGCTGCGGGTCAGCTCCAACTCAACCAGCTTTTCCCCAAGGATCTTTACCGACTGGAGATTAAAGAAAAACTCAGACTAACGGGTTTCCGCCACATACCAAATGGGGTTACATTAATAAGCAGAATGCTTGAAGTGTATCACACACACCTGATAATACGATGGTAGGCCTGGGTCATGTAGTGCAGCCTCCACCAGCTTTATCAGTAGATCCTGCAGCTCTCCTTGGCTGTCACCCAGGCCCAGGAGGCCTTCCTGCAGGGTAGCAAGGCTGGGGATGTCCTTGGGTATGTTGAGACCGATCACCTTTCCATACCCGTGTAAGAACTCTACCACAGCCAGACAGTGTGCAAAAGCTGTTCCAGAAAGCACCACACCAGGAATACGGGACAGCTCCGGGAGGGGCTATTGGAAACAAAGTTCAAAGGTCACAAAACATCAGTTTTTACATCAAAATTTAAAAAAAAAAAACATTTTCTAAAAAGGGGGTTAAATTAAAACTCACTTTGTGATCAGTGAGACACATATCCTCTGTGGGCTTCTTCAGCTCTTCGGCTATCAACTGCTGCCTCTTCCGCTCCTCCATCCGTCGCTGGGCCTGTGCTCTCCGCTCTGCTGCCCTCTTAGCAGCCAGAACAGCCTGAGCTGCAGCCTCTGCCTCCGCCTGAGCTTTAGCCAGGGCCTTGGCTTTACTCCGAGCCCCCAGCACCCTCTTACCCTGGGCCACCCTTTCCGTGTCAGTCTGCTGAACCGGTGGGGTGGGCTCAACCTTAATTGACCTCCTCCGGCCGAGATTCTTAGGCTCTGCAGCAGACTCTGATGCCGGCTGTGAAGCCTGTGGCGCTGATGGGTCAGTTGGTTCAGCCTTTGCCTCTAGGTGCTGGGCCTCTTGCTCGAGCTAAAACAAAAATGAATAAAATAAAATAAAATAAGAAATAAACACAAAATGATGAAGAGGTGGAGGTGATAAAGATGTGCGTCTGAGGACACGAGTGTTAAGCATTTTTCTTTACCTTTGCTCTCTTTTTTTCATCTCTCATTTTCTTAATCTTTGCATCCTCCCTTCTCTTCATTCTTGCCTAAAAAAACAATAAATAAACGGCACCAACAAAATCAGGATGATAAATGAATAGTGTAACAGATCAGGATTACAATCAACTTGATCTACATACCTTTCTTTTCATTTTCTTTTTGATTTTAGCCAATTTCTCCTTTTCCTCCTCTGTGAGAGCTTCTATTTTTAAACACAGGGAATTAAAAATTATTTAGTCGCAGTAGAAAGAATGAGTTTATATAATGAGCAAAGACATTACGCACAACTTCTTTACTCACCCTTGGCTTCAAGTCGTTTAAGCAGCTTGGCATCAACCTTGCTAAGGAAATCAATCATCTTCGGTTTAGGAGGTCTACCGGGGCGACGGACCTGTCCTCCCTTTACCCCACGAACCCTGCGAGGTTTTTCTTTATCGGGATTTGGAGGTCGACCACGACGACCAGTGATGGCCATGATCATAGAGGGAACTTCCTCATTAGCCAGAAGGACCCACTTCACACCCTATAAAACACAGAGAAAACAGACTTTCAAAAACAATTTTCCTATATATTTTTTAAGCATTTTTAATACCTAAAGTTTAACTGTTGAGTATTTGAATACTTTATAGTTCTAATGTGAAAATATACAGACCTCGGGAGTTTCTCTCTCTTCGTAGAAGTCTCCAACAGGCATGCGTGGACTGAAGCTGAAGTGTTCTCGCGTGACCACACTGTCTGTGTGTTTCTTCAAGTACTGTGTCATTAAGTAATAAAGACACAGCCGGAGAAGCATGAGACAAAAATCCGAGTTTTAACATAATATAAAACCATAAATGAGAAGACCATGATTTTAAGAGTTTCAAATAACTTTTTAAGAATAATTAAAAAGTTCTGGGAAATTCACCTTGATAATTTCTGGAAACTGTTTCATCCTCCTTCCACAAGGAGTATAGTACCAAGTTTCGCCCTTCATCCGGTTCTCCATTTTCTTCACACGAATCTCTCTCTTCCAACTACAATTAAAACAGCGTTGATCATTACAGTCTTGTCATACCTTTTTCCAACTAATTTAAGGATATTTTTGTAAACAACAAATATGAATTTATCATCCTTCCAGATATACGTCTGGTTTAGTTTGTTTACATCTAGGTTTCCATGGTATCACATTTGGCTAGCAAGGACAAAACCTCACTGAAAAATTGACATTGTTAATGAAGACGTTTTTATAATAATTTAACTTGACATCAGTTATTAAAGCTTCAGCAAAGATAAGCGTGCTCACTAAATCCAAATAGCGCTTCTGTCATGTGAATATTTGACTGTGTTGACTTAGAATTTTTTTTTATATGACGAGTTCTGACTGAATTTGTGTCGTGTAAAAGCTCAATAAACAGTAAAAGGAAACTTTACCCGTGCAGCAGAGGGAACTGGACCTGCTCCTCTGTTGCCACTCTTCGTCTGCCAGATTCACCTGTTCCAACAAACCAAAGGTTTACCATCAAACTCTTAAACAGTGACATCTTCTTTCAACAAAATGGCCTTTTCATTACCTGCAGTGGAGCTGTCGTCGTTTTCATCAGCATCATCACCAGCTGTTTCTGCATCTTGTTTCTTTACCCTTTTCATCTTCTTGGCTTTCTCGACTGTTGGGCTGATAGATGAAGCGTTGGCCAAAACAGCGTCAATCGTGGCTGTTATTGGATCAACCTCTTCTGTGGAAGGCCCAGCCTCCCCAGATGTTTCGTGCGCATCAACCTTTAGAGACTTCTTTCTCTTTCTGCCCTTAGCTGGCTCCACATTAGTCCCTTCCTGTTCGTTAGACTTCATTTTCTCCACCTTTGGGGTTCGACCCCGAGGCTTCGGCTGGACCTCCTCTGGAGCTGAACACAAAAGAGAAAAAAAATATTGTAAGGTAAAATCTAATACTATTAGAATAGCACTCTGTTGGAAGTCGACTGTTAAATACCTGCAGGTTTAATCCATATTGCCTTAGTAGTTCGAGGTTTGCGTGGTTTCCCTGGGGTTTTCAGATTTCCTCCGGCAGCTGGCAAAGTCTGATCAGTAACTTGTTGGAGTGGGTGTACAGCAGGGCTCTGTGCTGGGGTACTGAAGGCGATGAAGTTCTCATCTCTCATCTTGAAACTTGGTGGTGTCATTGTGTCATCAGCAGCGATTTTAGTATTAATGCCTCCAGATGAGTCTGGTGTATCATGTCCTCTGGGATCCCAGCCTGCTTCAGGTCCTGAGAATGAACAGAGCTCAAGACTAAGTAAGTGATGTTAGGCGTACAGTTCCAACAGAGAAAAGAATATTCTGATAAAGAATAATACTCTATTATTTAAACTGACAACTTCTTCCTGTCAAATGATGCCATACTAGTTTTAATGATCAGAAAAGAAATAACTGTACCTTGCTGAGATGACACAAACAAGTGTGTGTTGGACACATCACTCAAATCAACAGGAGGCTCTTCAGTCTGAGAGGTGTTGTCTAGAGAAGACTCCATCACTGATTCTCCTGTAATTTCGCAGCCGTTCCTGGTTTCTTCTGCTTCTGAGGTCTCTCCTTCCCTGGTGGAGTCTAATGTGTTGTCTCTGGAGTCTTCCACAGAAAAGCTGCTATCTACAGAGTTGTCAAATATACTAGATGGCTCCTCTTCTGCGCAGGAAGTGTTGTCAAACTGAGAATTGCCCTTTCTCACGTGAAAGCTGTTGTCAAAGTGAGTCGAGTCCTCTATCCATGAGCTATCACCGCCTAAAAGAGAGGTCTTTTCTAAAGTAGAGTCGACACTGATTCCAGAGGGGGTGTTGCAGGTTGAATTGCCGTCATACTGAGAGGCCGGATGCGAAGAGTTTGCAAAGCTTGTCCTGCTAAGGTATGGAGACTTTCTGAGAGGAGCTTGGTCTATCGTGCAGTCCTCTGCTGCCCAGACATCACTTGGCATGTGGTGATTTTCAGAATCTGTTTGCCCATTCTTGGGCTTTTGATCAGGAGCGAGTGTGGTTTGTAAAGTTTTCCCAGGAAGCTCAGAGAGGGATTTGGATGGCTGACTTTCAGATTTATGACTCTCAGGTGCTTCCAGCTGTGGCATCCTTACCAGGCCTGAATCAAGCAAAGGGAGGTGTTCCTCTGCGTTTTCATTTCTTTTATCAGCTAGTGCTTTCCTGTCCTCACAATGGCCATGGTGCTCAGACTTGGAAGGTGACTGCTTTAGCACACGAGGAGGAGCAGTGTTAGGAGGATGTCGCTCAAGGTCAGAACTTTGGACCACTCCAGAAGATGTACCCGTTACAGGAGGCACAGACACCAAGGCAGGAGGGCTGGGTAGGGGTGCAGTCCTGGAGGCTTGAGTGGTTAGAAGAGGTAGGGTAGACAGAGGTCTCACTGTAGGACTTACATGGTCAGTGATCGAGGGCAAATTCATGCCCCCTGGTGGTGATGAAGCAATGGAAAGACCCAAATCAACAGCTTGAGGAGTGTATTTCTGACCCTGCAGTGTGAATGCTGGTTCACTGCCAACTAGAGGAGTTTTTTCCACTGAAGAGGGTGATGCAGATGGCAATGAGCAAGGGCCAGGTGGTGTCAAGGTTGAAGGTCCCAATAAAGACATCTGAGATGGAGCTAAACCGCCAGATGAGGAATTTGCAGCCACAGAGTCAGAAATCAGTTTTGGGGGTCCAGGCTTTTCATGTTGACCTCCAGATGCATCAGAGAAACGTGGTGGCATCAAAGGTGGCTTAGATTCTTGAACCATTTGCCTCTCAACCAACAAGCTGGGTTCAGAGTAAGTAGATGCAGACACTATGGAAGGAGGCAACTGTTGTACAGGAAGTCCAGAAACAGTTGCAGGCTTTTGATGAAATGCAGACTCCAATGATGAAGAGACTGAAGAAACTGCTGCAGGTCTAGACAAACTATCAGTCGAAGCAAGAGGTGTAGACAGCTTTGAAGGTGATACAGGAAGCGATGAGGTGGATGAAGACCCCACTAACAGATGCTTGAATCCTGCAGGTGATATATCACTCATGCCAGGAGGGGGAGGCCTGAGGCCTTGAACCATCAGGGGAGGAGAAGAGAGCCTGGGAGCAGCTGTTGGAGATGGGGCAAAGGATACACTGGGAGGTGTTGATATTTGTGGTGAAGTAGATTCTACATCAGGAGACGAAATTATAGTGGGTCCAGCCTCAGATGTAGGAGATCCAGAGAAAGCAGGAGCTGCAGACACCTGAGGTGGTGTTGAGGACTTGGTTAAAGAAACAGATGTATTTGCTGTAGCCACAGAGAGCTGCGACTGAGGAGGTGGGTTAACAGCTGGATCTCTGACTGGGGAAGACATTTCTGGGCGCTGAGCTGCTGGCTGTTCCGAAAGCTGACGATAATCACTCGGAGGACCCACATGAGCAGCAGGAGGTTTGGATTGGTGACTATCAGTCTTGGGTAGCCTCTGGGCAACAGGTGACCTATCACTGCCGTTGTAGCTTGTGTCTACCTCCCTGACAGTTTCCCTCGTATGCCCTAAAATAAGGAGGGAAAAAAAACATAGCAAAACTGTTAATATAATGCGAGATTGTTGTACACTGAAACACATGGTTTTTATTCTCATACTAAACATAGATAGTGAAAATAAAAAAAAAATAATAATTTCGACTGATCAGACATTAAACATAGTCAAACATTGGCACCTGCTGGTTAAATAATGGCACTGTCCCCAATAATAAATAATGTCAACGAGTGACGTAATACTGAACACTGTATTAACTAAGACTGGAAATATTTTCTGTTTTATTATGAATTAAACACTTGATGATTTATTTATCCTTTTCCAGGAATTAAAAGGTGACTCATTAAATTGCAATATTTTGTCTAAATACATTTGGCTTTCTGATTACCAGGACAAAACATCAGCTGTTTCTGTTGGTCAAGTAATCAATTCACATTTAACAACTAACACAGTCTATCACAGTTATTTGTATCACTCAAAAGCTGGCATTAAAATGAGGAAATAGACTATACACAGATTGATTAAATTGATTGAAACTGCAAAAAACAAAAATATATTTAAGGGTCACCTTGCATTGGAGAGGACATCCCCACATTGCTAGAGTGGGGGCTCCGTTCCCTGCTGTGGCCCTTTGGAGATCCACTATCCTGCACAGCTGATGGTGACATCATTTGTGCCGAGGACATCCCCACGGGCAGAGGGCTGCCAGTGCTCCCTCTGCCTAAGCTGTGGTGCTGAGGGCTGCCACGTGGAGGAGTGAAATTCTGAGAAGCTGGAGGCATCATCTGAGCCTGGGCTTGTGGCTGAGTTTGCTGTTGTGGTGGCGGCTGCTGCTGCTGCTGCTGGGGTGATGACAGGGACGGGTGCTGATGCTGGTAATACGGCATCCCATTCGGCATCATGCCGTAATGCTGTGGTTGCTGGTGCTGCTGGTGGCGGTGGTGTGGGAGAGGCTGGGAGGAATGGAAGTGTTGTTGTGATGCCTGATGAGGGGTTGCCTGTAAGGACTGCTGCTGGTGATGCTGTGGTGGTGTAATCCCAGGATGTGCTTGACTCTGGTAGGTCCCATACATGCCATGGGAATTATAACTCATCTGCTGGGTGCCAGGGTTACTCCTGTTCCAGTACTGGTTCCCCGTGAGAGGCATGTTCGCTGGGCCTGAAACAGGGGCCTGATGGGAGCTTTCTATCCCCCCATTCAGCTGGTACTGTCCATGACCCTGGAACTGATGCTGTGACTGAGGCTGAACCATCCCAGGTGTAGACTGCTTCTGATGCATCCCATGCGCAGGAGAGTTGCTCACAGCTGGGCCATACTGAGGGTGCCCTCCCCACAAGTAGTCATAGCCCACGCTGCTCTGGTGGTGGTTGCTCAAGTGTGGATAAGGGGCCGATGGTGGGTGGGAACCAGGGACACTGGATCCGAGTACAGTAGTGACGCCATTCACATTCATTTCGCCATTCATATCTGTTAGTAAGAAATACAAGTTGAAAAAAAGCTATAATGGTAAAAATCTGTCTCTGAGTCACTGAGATCTGGGGCCTGTACTGCAAAGCAATTTCAACATACCCAAGACATCATTCCCTTATCTGGTTTCACACTTTGTCAATCAGGCTAAGTGGTCAATATGGTTACCAACTCCATAAATCAAGCCAGGGTTTCCCAATCTAGCTATGACCATGTGCACATTAAAAGGGTGACAATGGCAGCATTTGACCAATCATCCACAAATCTACTGAAGGTAGAGTACTGATGTTACAAAGGAATAAAATTAAAATATTAAAAAAAAACTATAAGGAGTTTTAA
Source organism: Aulonocara sp. 'chitande type north' Nkhata Bay (assembly GCF_057382095.1). Classification (NCBI taxonomy): domain Eukaryota; kingdom Metazoa; phylum Chordata; class Actinopteri; order Cichliformes; family Cichlidae; genus Aulonocara; species Aulonocara sp. 'chitande type north' Nkhata Bay. The sequence goes on from NC_141363.1 coordinate 33,735,783, forward strand.
CACATAATACAGACTGAAAGCAGCGTGTGGGCATGTGAGAGAGGAAAAGGACAGTATTACAATTGTTGTATGAACGTGTGCGGACTTTAAGTGATATAGTCAGTAAGACTGGAAAAGGCCCAGTATGCCAAAAACATCTGGCCTAACTGAAGCAAGAAAGAAAAGCTGGAAAAAATGCTGCGTAAGTTACCAGGCGTTTCAGTATTACAGTTCATTCAATGTCAAGATGTGCCTAAGACACTTCTAGCTTTCTCTTTCAACTGCAGCCCAAGTGATGTCGAGTGTTTTGAGAAGAAGGAAACAGCACACACACAAAAAGTTCAAACCGGTCAGGGTACTTTTTCCTACTTGTAGTTTGTGGAAATGTCATCAGTTTCATGGCTTAGGTGAGCACCGCATAAATATATTAAGGATAATATAACAATAAATATCATTGCAGGAAACAAAAAAACATCAGGAATAATAAAGTCTCACCTGAAGAAAAGGGAAATCTGAGTTTCTTAATTGATGTTCAGCAAATAAAAGCAAAAATTTCAGTTTCTAAAACCTCTAGGTCTTTTCTCCAAAGAAATGCTCTAGTGATGAATTCATATACCTGATGTTGTCTTATCTTGAACATAAACCGCTCTAGCAGGTGAGTTCTGCACTAAGTTACCACGGTGATATATTCCAAGTTGAACAACAATCCTACCATTGAAAACCCAGGGTTTTAACCCTGTAGTTCTCAGTAAGAACTCAGTAAGCCCCCTAATCCCACTTTATGGTAAAGGCCACAATTTTTTTCTTTTATATATAAACAGTAAGGTTCATTTTATTCTAAGGTGCAGAAATACTCACTCTTCCCCTGCTGAGGAAAACTCATGGAGGACCCGTTAGTATAAAGAGAATCCCCTGAGGAGAGTTTCAGTCCTGAGTTTGCTGAAGAGTGAGTGCCATAGTTGAAATGATTATTTGAATCCATCTGAAAAACATCAAAAATAAATAAATAGTTAATTTATTAAATGTATTCATTCAGTCTGCTACCTAATGTTAGTCTACAGTATGACGTATGGAAGCGGTGCAGGTACTGAGCACGGATTAAATGTGTGAGAATCTGCATGACCAAATGGCTCTCAAACATATTATTTAATTCATTTTCGCTTCTTTTCGTGCACTTTTGAAGGCAGTCGACGCTACGTAATGCGTGCTATTTCTTCCACGAAATGTCTTTCCTCGGTGATTCTGGCAGCTGCGGCTTGTGACAGGCAGCACCATTTCGCTCCAACAACAACCGTCAAAATGTCGCAGCCAGCAACAGCAGATGCCAGGCCCTAGCGAGTGTAATGGACAAACGGGATATTACGATAGAAGCTCATCATTACCGCTGATGAGGCACTGCTGCTGCTAACACGAGCTCAGGCTCTTCAGGTCTACGGTGATAAATGTACGGCCCAGACACAAACAGTCTGAAGACCCGGCGGCCTCAGCTCAATAACAATGGGAGTGATAATATTTCACACCGTGAGGCCTGGATAATTGTTTTCTACGCCACTCTCCGTTTAAAGGCTGTCTGCAATGCATAAATAGCCCTCAGGACACTTGATTTCCTATTTCAGTAAGGCCGTTGCAATAGCAGGCGTTAGCTTGTCGCGCTAGCTGCGCTCTCAAACGAACAAACCCCCATTTCTACCACTTGCGAGTCAACTGAGCTAACCATTGATAACGTTGGATACACGTTCAACTCTTCAAAAAGCCATTCAGACAGTTTATTTTAACGTGAAATTCCGTGCGAAAACCCACCCCGCTCCAGTTCCAAGGTTATTTAGCTAAATCATCACAAAAGAGCCTAGCTAACATACGCTAGCCACGTAGCTAACTTAATAGCATCCTTTACGTTTATCCAGAGTAAGCGCTGCGATGTTAGCTCATAGCCGGGTAGCAGGTACCATAACCACGCTACGTTGGATCCATGATGCCCATCAGTGATAGAGAGCTCCGCGAACGAAATAAATATCCACCGGTCTGCCGGTAATGACCAACATCAACCCCCTCATCAGGCTCGCTAGTTAACAGATGGAGGCGTGCTCCCCTTTTGTTCACGGGCTAACGTTAGCTAGCAGCCAGATGAAGTTACATTGTTTACGCTGCGAGCACAGACAATTTTCACAGAGCATCACGATCCTCCCACACTTCCACCGTCCAAAGTTTCCCCGATATTTCTCTAAAAGCGTGTCCGACCTTTCAGTCCTCGGGTCCCGAAGGCGCAGGTGTCTCTAAACGTTCTTCTTAACGGATGTGCGGGTGAAGATGGCAAGGCGATAAATAATAAACAACTATTCCCCTAACCTTTGGGTTTTAAATTAGCAAACATGGCTGGTGTGGTCCGGTGCAGCCATGATCACAGAACAGAGCGAACAGGAGCAAATGTCCCAACAATAACTACGTATGCATCCGGTTACATTTGTTCACTAAATTTCACCCAAAAAAAAGTAAATAAATAAAACTAAACAAATAAAAAATAAACAAGGACATTAAACTATAAATACAAATAGATAAAAGCTCAAACTTAGCAATAATAATAATAATAATAACTATTATTATTGATAATTATAATAATATAGGAATTATTATTATTATTAGTCAATACTAACAATAGTATCTGCTATTACAAGTAAAAGAATTACCAACCAAATGCACGTAAAACATGAAAAATAGTTCCTTTTTATTATGAAGAATTATAATAATTTTATTGCATTATTATTACAGATGTCTAGAATTGAAGCAGCATTAAAGAGACAAAGTTAAAATAATTTACTACATAATTGCTATGGTTAATTGACATATATTTTATGTTAATTTTGTTATGTTATTGTCTATTTATATATTATTATCATTTGATTATATTTTTTGTTTTTGCAATTCATATTATCTCTATATTGTTCAGATTTAATAATATTAATATATTCCTCTTTTTTACTTGTGTGTGTTGAATAGCAAGGCTTCTGACATATAATCCTTCCACTATGTAAAGGCATCTTTATGATTACTTTAAATGCTTCTAATTCTGATACTTATTGCTTCAATAGTATGATCGCAATTAGTATGTGCTTGTGACATTTATCATGTCTGAAACGTGTTGGAGGAAAATAAAAGTAAGTCAATCAAGCAATAGCTTCATTTAGAGAAGCATAATTGTTATCATTACATCACCATGGTAAATATTATTATTACAATATTATTAACCTTGAGCCTTCCAGTCTTCTTGAGTGGAAAGTTTCACCAGTCATCGTGAAACACTTTCATACATATTTGGCCAGTTATCTTTTAGCTTTATCTCAATCTTTATCTTAATTGAGATTCACTTGAAAAACAAAAAAGATTAAAAGATTATTAACTTTCAGCAAAGTAAGTTTTTAGAAGCTTTTTCCTCTCTTGACGTCGTACTTGTACCACAGTTTTTGTTATTGCAGAACTCTTTAGTGGGTTTTAATTCATCATATGACTGCCATGTCTCTCTTTGTCTCTCATAAACGTTCTGTATATGAGAGCCACGCTTTTATTTTAATGCGCTTCAGGGTGAAAACAGGAAACTCATGTTGCTTATTACCGTCACCTTCTGCTGAATGACAATCAGTGAGAAATTCAGGCCCGAAGAGGAAGTATGCTAATATTCTGGGCCGAGGAGCCTGAAGGCTTCAGGGTCATAGCGCCGAAATACACGGGTAAAAGTTACAGTTACCCCAAATCCTACTCAAGTACAAATACTCCAGTACAAGGTAAATGACGTGTGGGCGTTTTGTATGTTAAAATGATGTAATTATGCGTATCCCATGCCGGCTGATCCCAATGCAATTCACTGATGCCCCCTAAAGGTCTTTTATAATATTTCTCTAGTTTAGGAAGCTTCACTGCCATCCACCTCCTTTTCTTTGCAGTAAATTATTTAGTGCATCATACACTCAGCAGTCATTTTATAGTTGAGCTTAAAATACACACTCACTAACTCCTTTGTTAGATATGTATAGCATCTCATTTTGCCTTCAGAACTGCTTTAATTGCAAAGATTCAGAAAGATGCTGGAAACATTTCTCTGGATTTTGCTCCATATTGACATGATAGGATCACAAAGTTACTGGAGATTTATTAGCTGCAAATGATGTGTGTCTCCCGTTTCATCACACCCCCAAAGTTCTCTACTGGACTGAGATCTGATGACTGTGTCATGTTCAAGAAACCAGTTTGAGATGATCTGAGCTTTGTGATATGACATGACAGTTAGTACAAAGGAGCCCAAAGTGTGCTATGAAAATGTCACCCACACCATTACACCACCGGTAGGGACCTGAGCTATTGACATAAGGCACAATGCATCCATGCTTTCATGATGTTTATGCCAAATTCTGACTGTCCCATCTGAATGTCATAGCAGGAATCAAGACTCATCAGACCAGGTAATGTTTTCCAGTCTTCTATTGTTCCGTTTTGATGAGCCCGTGGGGATTTTAGCCTCAGTTTCCTGTTCTTAGCTAACAGGAGTGGCAACCGTTGTGGTCTTCTGCTGCTACAGTCCATCTGTTTCTAACAGATGTGTTGTTTGTTCAAAGATGCTGTTCTACATTCCTTGGTTGTAACAAGTTGTTATTTGAGTAACTGTTGCGTTCCCATCAGCTCAAAGCAGACTAGCCATTCTCCTCTGACCTCTGGCATCAACAAAGCCATTTCACCCAAACAACTGCCACTGACTGGATATTTTCTTTTTGCCGGACCATCACCCAAGATGGTCTGGTGTAAGTTTGTTATAGCTAAAACAAAACAAAAAAACAAAACTAGATGTGAAAAAAACCCCAAACATTTTTGATAGCTAAAATTAAATAAGAAAGAAATCTAACTGAAATTATTTTGTGAACTTGGAAAATTAACTAGTTTCAGTCTTTGTCAATTTGGTAAAACTTTGTTGTCACTTCTTGCCTGATGAGTCTTTGATGGAGGTGTTTGGTGAGACTTTGGTTTGCTGGAGGTCTACAGGACTGTGAGAGTTAACTGTGTTCAAAAGAAGTTCTACATTTTTATTGCAGTATCTTAACAGATTTTCCCAAATCTTGCCTCTCGTATATGTTCTCCATATAGTAATATCAAAAAAGAGATTAACTAATAAAAACTAAAGTAAAAGGAAAATTTTTCAATACAATAAAAACTGAACTGAAATGACAAAACCCAACCTTGAAACTAACACTCAACTAAAAGGAGAAAAAAAAAAAGTCAAAACAAACTAAAATAAAAATTGGAAAATGCAAAACTACAACTGGTCTGGTTTGATGGTAAGATGGTTATGCAGAAGAATCCCTCGGACCAGCCTTTCTGACACTTAAATCCTCTCATTGTGAAGCTCAGTCTGGAGTTCAGCAGGCCATCCTGAGCATATCTACATTCCTGAATGCACTTAATTCCTGCCATGTGATTAGCTTATTGGACATTTGCATTAACAAGCAGTTAAACAGGTGTACCTAATAAAGTGGCAAGCAGATCAGCGAGACTGTCATAATTTATTTTCCCCGATGCATTTTCTTTTTGAAAAAATCTGATGCATTTATGAAATTTACCTCCTCCCCCAGTGGTCCCTCAAAATTAAACTCAGTCTACTATAGTTGGGCAAAAAACATTCACATTATAAACTTGACAGAGAATAATTGCATCATCCCTGCTGTATTCATTTGCATCAGATTCAAATAAGAGTCCAAATTTGCACAGCCTGAACTTCCAATGATTAGAAGTCGTCCCAAAACGCCAGTGATATTGGCAGGCTAACTCATTAACCCTGACACCTCATATCTAAGAAAACAAAAAGCATTTAAAAATGATTCTTCAACAGTTTATTAGAAAGATGTAGACAATAAAAAAAAGAATCCCCACTCTAATTCAACATTACTGGTCTCCCTTTACAGTTTATTGACAGTGCAAGTATAATTTGGTCATTACATGTCGCCGTATCGTTCAATCAAGCTGCGTTTTTCAAGCCTCTTTACCAGCTGCAAAATATGTCAGCTCACTTGTGCAGTCTGACACAAGTGTGCACGTTCGGTGGTATAAAGACATAGTCCATATGTTGAATTCATTCAGATTAACAAAGTACAGTAGGTGATCACTGGGAAGATGCAAATATGCCTGGAATGAGTTCAGAAAATTCCAATTTTCTTTCTTCTTCTTCTTTTTTTTTTTTTTTAACGAGCATTAAACAAGAAGTAAAGGGAAACATGTAAGTTGGAAGGTTAAGCTACTGAAACAGTCTTCTTGGATCTCTAATTCACCGCACATGAGAGATGCTTGAAGAAGAACCCAATTGGTAAATTTGCCTAATTATTTTCTTAGAAAAAACAAAAAATCATGAGAAACTACACTGGTCGACTACCTTAAAAACCACAACATTAGGAATGGTTGTGCCTAATCAGCTTTGAACCAATTCATTTGAAGACAGACTGTCAATCTCTTTAACACACATTGCTCAGTTGAGGACAACTATACAGTTTTTTTCCCTCCAACAAATAAGGTGTGCTTAGTTGTAATATTTAACAGTAAAACAAGATATCCAAAAGGTGCAGTACAGCAAATGGAAGTGGAGATAGCTGCTCTGTACAATACCATGCATATCAACCTTCAGTGAACTGATTGGTCAAAGGTTTGGAGCTGAGGCTATGGATTTAAATATGGCTACTGACTCATTATGTACAGTTGTTTGTCACTGCCTTCAGTTTCAAGATATACATTTGTTAATAGTCTTGTCTGTTCTGTTCTTCTGTTTTCTCTCCAGAGTTTTATGGTCTTCTACTCCAAATCTGGCATTTCTGAAAGCAAAGTGAAAAGGAGACATTAAAAGTTGATTGAAAATAAATAAATAAATAAATAAATAAATAAATAAATACAGCTATAAGTGTAGATGCTACAGAAGCTCAAATACTTACTCTCATCGTCACTATCTGCAGATTCATCCTGAAAGAAAAAAAAATAAGAGACCTGTGAAATCGATCTTAGGTTACGTCCACAACCTCTAGTGTCACCAATTAAAATCTCCCTTATCTATAAATATAAGATCAATCAAAGAGATGACTGAAGAGGAGGTCTTACATCATCTGCACCGTCTAGATCAGGTAGGTCATCCTCTCCTCCCATGTTGTTCATCATCTGCAATATAAGATTAGCAATTAAAGCCACATCATTTAAATGCCAACGAGTCGAAGACAGATTGATTTTTTTCCCCTTCTTCCTCATGAGATTAGATTTGAGGCATGCATTAATCAGTCAAAACTGTTTTTTTTTTTTTTTTAAAAGCAGATCGATTACACTTATTCCAGCCCTTTATATGAAAATATACATGGTTCTATATTGTCTTGGACTCTACCAGAGTACTTTTGCACAATTTATATTCAAAATGATCATTCATATTAAAAAACACAACAAAAACAATGGGAAGTGGGTGAGTCCAGGGTTACTTTTCCCAACTTCTAGGTGCGCGACTGAAGTGAGTACCAATGAGAGCTGGGGATACTGCTGATTAATGTATGACAGGTTTGTAAATACTTTACAGGGTTACCTAGGCAACTGGAGCCTGGAATGTCCACTAGCAACCAACAGTGACAGACTGATACATTATGAGCAAATCGCTTCCTGGGTGGATGCCCTATATTTATTTAGACTTAACCTCTCAGTGAATTCATCAAGATTCAAGACTAGTTAAAAACAACTAAAACTGAGTATTTAGAGCAGTTTGAAGCTTTGATGTTTAACAAACAGGAGCAACCTGAAAATCTGCTGAGCTCATTATTTGAAACTTTGTTTAATATGACCATTTACCAGCATCCACCATTGTAACAGTACATATGGCCGAACATAAACACAATGGTTCCACTTTAACGTTGGCAATAGCAGAGCAGAAACAACTTGTTTAGTTTATCATTTACAGACACGGGTAGTCAACAGATTTCTGTTGTTATTAGACACACTAGTAATAAAATAACCTTTCAACCAATTGCACATAGGTGTCACGTTTTTAGATTCAGAAAAATGTGCAGATGATGGGAGACTTCAACCTATGCAGATCTGATAAGTAGTATAAAGTAGGGCTGTGCGATATGGCCAAAATCTCATATCCCGATATAAGACATCTATCGTCCGATAACGATATAAATCACAAAAATGTAACATTTTCTGTAAATTCTGTGAATCTCGGGCAGCTCGACATGCGTGAAGGGTTTCCAGCTGGGCGTCGTGTACTTGGAGTCGAGTGTTTTAACCGATGCATGAAACGATACATTTTTAGACATAAGTTGTAACGGCTGCCGTTTTCTTTGTGAGTATTTATTACACGGCGTGCTGCGGGGAAAAGCCTGTTCTAACGTTTGAGTCTAAGGTTTATTTTTTAGCACCTGGCGGCTCTTTTTTTACTTCTCATCCGTAAATAATCTGCTCTTTCACGTGATTCAATTTATTTTGAAAAGTCTCAATAGGATCTTGAGGTTTATTGTGAAAGGTTTATGTGGAAAATAAACAAGTGGACACAATGGTTTTACTGTCGTTGTTGCTAACGACAACGCATAAAAACAGGCGCTTGTCCGTCCATAGTGTGGTTATATTAAAAATAAGAGAAAGAGAACTGTAAGAAATTAATATAGCCACTACAGTGACCATCAAAACGGTGAAAGAAATATTGCCGTAACACGAAACAAACGATAGCGTAAAATGAAACGACAGACGTTTTTATATCGTCATCCGATAGATATCGTTATATCGAACAGCCCTAGTATAAAGTATGTTGAAGAAGGTCATGTGGGGAAGTAGGTTAAAGTACAGGAATTTTCACCTGGAAGAGTCGAGACTAGAGTCTGCAAGAAGTCTGCCTAAACCTACTGTTTTTAGGAGGATGACATGTCTGGAAGAGAAAAGAGAGGGCTACTTTCTATGTCTCTGGCATTTGTTGGCTTTAGCTGAGTTTATTTAGACTAAAAAAATAAAAAGCAGGGGAAAAAAGTATTTTTACAGTCAGGTACCCTATATCTGCCTTCAAAGTTGTTTCTTTTGCTGGTTCAATTTGAAACTGTCTGTATTAAAGCTTTGTATTAGCCTCATTACGTGAAAAGTGTTTTTTAATTAAGTACTTTTCAAATATGAAGTATGATTTTATCAAAGCGCTTACATCTGAGAATTGATCGAAGTTGCCCATCTCCTCATCTGAGTCGTCCTCCCAGTCTTTCCAATTGTTAAAGTCGACACTGAGCCAACTCAGCTGTGGAAACAAAGTCAACAATTTTTTTTTTTAAATTGCTGTCGTTGCTTAAATCTGAATATTTTTCAGATGTCCTCACGTGTGGCAGACCTTCGCCTTCTCTTTCGTTAGCCTCGGCCACGCCTTCCCTGGCTGCGCTTTTCGTAGATAGCACAACACTGAGCGGTCTGTGCGTTTGTGTTTGGATTCCTGGGTCGAGGTTTAAACAGAGCACAGAAACAAATGCGGTCACTCCTGCATTGTGTGCAGTGAATAAATGTTTTATAGCATTTTTGAAAGCGGTCAGTACAACTTACATTTTCATCAATGGCATCGAAAAGGTTTATTTCATTCTCGTGCTTCACATTGTCAGTTCCTCCAAGACAGCTGCAGGGATCAAAGACACATACTCACTATAAATATACCATATAAGAGAAGGTCCAACAAGAAATGCACAGATAAATGTAGCCAGAATTAGGAAAACTCACCTGAAACCACACTTTGTTTTATCAAAATTGATCTTAACATCTTTGCTGTCTGCTACACAGAACTCTATAAAAACAGAGTCCCTCCTGTCGTACCACTTGGCAGTCGCTGGATGCCTTTAAGAAAATGAAGGGCATGAGAAAAGAAGAAAAAGCATGCAACTCACTTTTATCCTTTAAAAGTTCAGCTTTTCAAGCCTTCAAAAACAACTTCAATGAAAAAAAACAAAAACAAACAAACAATAAATAATCCGAGTGCTGGTGAAGAGACAAGACAGCCTGTTATCAAACCTCCTTTGTGTGAGGTTGCTGTAAAGAGCATCGAGTTACACACACTGCTCCAGTATCAAAAGTGAGACATCTGTGGATACTAAACTGTGACAAGACACATTTACAAGCTGTTGTGGATGGAGGGGCCCCCTTCTCAAATTTTCCTTTTAACTTTTAAGTCTTTAGGGTATAATGTGAGCCAGTATTGCTAATTTTACTTAATGTGGTCTAGTAGCATGACAAGTTCTGAAAAGCTCATCTCTAACTTTGAACATGAGGGATGAACAGAAAAGCCATGTACTTTTCTTTTTTTTTTTAAAAACACCAATGGATACAAATTAAATGATGGGTATATTTGGCTTCATTACCACACACTTCCACCTCAAGTAATTTTACAGAACACATGCATGAGCCTGGCTGACCTGCATCCATTAATTAAATGGTCTTTGCATGGAAGCTACAGGTATGTTTACTGCTCTCTTAGCATTGTGGTGACTGTCTCATTAGATAAATCCTCTTACAAACCCTCAATGCAGTGTGGGGTAGCTAGCTTTAAACATCGTTACAGCCCAAACAAAACCACTGATGGAGTCTGATTTTCTTTACAAATCGGAAATCTTGCCGCAGATCCGATGCTAATCTGATCTTAGCCTTCCAGAAGTCTTAATGAAGCCTCCTGTAGCCAAGCTAACAGCGGTGCCGCTACGCTAGTCGTGCCATGCGGTACACCTGACCCATGCTACAGCTAAAATAAACCGACTCTTTCGCCAATGAAGGATAAAGCGGTCTGCTATATTAGCCTTGCCGATACACTGTGAGGTTTTACCCAGTTTGTAAGGCAGCGAGTCACGCTGAGTCCCTACTTCATTGAGGCCATGCCACCCTCCCGCCTTTCCAACAGCATGTTTCAAGCTGCTAAAGCTAGCTAATCATTCAGCCTGTACTATCGTACTTTCCCTCCACTGCGCCTTTACGTACGCTCCCCACAACTTACATGTCTTGGTGTGAAGTGAATTTCTTTATCACAGATAAAACAGCCTCGTGAAAAAGATCGGTGGCGCCTGTAAAACAAGAAGGAATGCCGCCCAACACACGGCCAAAGCAAACGCCTCTAGCCCCTGGACTCTACTCCGGATTTTATTGCGTATCCCAGGAACGGAATAGCAGTGCTGACGCACTCCGAGCGCACTAGACGTTTCTAGAGCTTTCAGCCACAGCTGCGAGTGATGCGAGAGAGGGCGACTACTATGGCAAGTCACTACAACCTGACTGCGGTCCAAACACCTCAAACGGTTTATCAAGGCTTATGAAGCTGCAGGATCCTTGTAGTATGTAACTGCAACTAGCAACTCAAATGCATGCAAAAATATAAATACAGATAGATCCATAAGTATTTTACTCTGACGGTTTTTTTGTTTTGTTTTTAATGATTTATTTTTATTTTGCCACCACAGTTTTTAAATCAAGCAAGATGTAGCTCACTTTCAGGTTTAATTTAAGTGGTTTAAATGAATAAATATTTAAAAAGAAAAACTGTCCAAACACCTACGGACCTAATATCCCGACAATTTTACTTATAATCTAAAACACTTGAGCACATATAATCTGTGTTAATATGTGCTCAAGTGAAAATAAAACAGTCAGAAAATAAATACAATATAAAATATAGAATTAAAACATGTAAAAGGACATGCATAGTTTTAGTATGAAGTTTTCTTCTTTTTTTGTCTTTTTTTTTACCAACCCGGTGGCAGTGTCAAACCCACAACCAGTTCTAAGTATTTCCACAAAAAAGCCCCCAAAACTGCAAAAGAACAGCAACACACAATTTTGTTAAGAAGTTTGTATTATTTTACTTAAAAAAGACTAAAAGATAAATAATACATAATGAGTTTTTGTTTTTTTTAAACGGTGAACACCGAGTACGGCAGTCAAACGAGTAAAGCAGGGTTTGAAGCCATCGACCTTTTCAAGGAATGATCAGAAGTTGATAACACAGTCTAGAAAACTGGATACTGGTTGCAACATTATATCAAATACATTACATTCCAACATTCTGTTTATAAAGTGTTGCATATAAATCACAGCTGGGAAAAGAAAGCAGGTAAAATAAACGTGTTTTATTGAAAAAGTGGAACCATTGACGTCACCGATCATGGGAAGGGCTACCACAAGAAATTCACCAATGATTGGCTACTCACGAATTCTCCGGTTTCTGCTCATAAAAACAGTTTAAGAAATGGCCTGTTATCCTGCTGAAAGCTGTCATCAGAAGATGGGTTCACTGTGGTCATAAAGAGATAGGCGCAGTCAGCAACGATAGGTAGGCTGTGGTGTTTAAACAATGCTTAACTGGACCCAGAGTGTACCAAGACAATATGCTCACACCATCACAACACCCCTGCAAACCAGAACTGAGGCAGGCCTAGCATCTGAATGTTGCATGTTGAGTTTTAACTGAAATGCTACATTCAAAGTCACTTAATTCACCTTTCTATACCTATCTGATGCCCAGTTAAAATGTCATGCGCTCACTGACGACATCTACATAACTAAATACACTGATATTATACTTAGCCTGATAGGGTGAAGGACACTGTCTCAGCTGAACTATGGACACGCACACACTTACACTGATAAGCACTCACACATCCCCCCTCCCCTTCAAATGCCTTCGATGCTTGTTGCCTCCTGGGAACACGAGGCGGGTCTGGGCCCGCGCTGGAGAGTCGGCGCAGTGGCAGGATGGCTGCTGTGTTGCCTGGGATTACTCCTTATCCCCTATCCAACCCTGTTGCTGGTCACGTGCTCTATAATGTTGTACTGTGGACATTTGTGTGCTTTCTGTGCAGTTTTTTTTGTTTCCGGTCTCATGCGGTCCTCCTGTAGCCCAGCATGAGCAGAGGTCTCTTTTTTTCCTCTTGTACTTTTCCCATAGTAGTGTACATTTCAGTGGTTTTTCTGTAATGCAACCGTTCTCTGACTTGTATCCCCATGTGAGGTCTGTGTTGTGTGTGTGTGTGTGTGTGTGTAAGGTCGGGGGGCGGGTTCATTCCACTGCAGGGCAACCTGCCACTGCATGTGGCGAATAAAATTTGAACTGAAACTGAACTTGGCTGCCATGCACTTGGCGTGATGAAATAGTGTTGAACAGGTGTACCTAACATAGTCACTGGTGAATGTATACCAACCATATTAATCAATGCTCAGTCTGCCAGTGACTTAGTCATTTGCAAGCTAATTCAGCTATGCTTTAAGTATAATTTTGCGGCATTTTTTCTGCAATCAACAACTACTTTTAGCTGTACTGAATTTTCTTGTGCTTTTCCAGGGTCGGGTTGCGGGGGCATCAGCCTAAACAGAGAAACGCAGAGCTCCGTCTGTCCAGCCAGCTCCTCTGGGTTATCAAGGGGAACGTTGGGGTGTTCACAGGGCAGCCAAGAGTCCGTGTCCTGGGTCTACCCATTGGTCTCCCAGCAGGACACACCCAGGAGGCGCCCAACATATTGGTACTCTATATTAGCTTAACAGTTCTACCTTATAAATGTCACATTAAAACACTATACACAAAGTAAAAACAAGCAGATACAAATTTGATTATAGTTGTCTCAAATGACGCCGTCAGCAGTTCCTGAAAAAATAAATAAATAAATCCTTAAATCCTTTAAGGTCTGACAAAAGTACTCACTGTCATTTTGTGCAATTTCCTAAACAAATGAGAAGTTATGCATCAAGTCATTTCAGATTTATCAATTTTATTTTTTCCGAGAACAATGTGATACCTTCAGTCTTACACAAAGTCCACAAAACATGGAGAGATCTACAGTTTTCTTAGAGCAGGAATCCACATCCCCCACTAAATAAAACACCAACATTCTTCTACAGTCAAGTTTTCAGATTTTTACTGCAAAACAAAACAAAAAATAAAACTAGTGTCTCCATTATACCTCTGTGCTGTTAGCACTGTAACAGCTTCAAACCTAACCTGCAGTCTGTATGCTGGGCCTTCGTAAGAAGACAGGAGAGGAAAAAATAAAAATCTGAATGAACCCACACTACATATATACATTTCCCAGATTAGGACTGTGACTATCCCGGCCTTAACCAGACTAATAATTACACTTGCTCATACAGCAGAGCTCCATTTTCCCCACTAAAGAACCACAAACGAAACAAAATTTAATTTCATCAAGCCACGACTTTATTTCCATCTTGGGTATAAATTGTATAAATGAGTTTGGATTAAATCAGCAACCTTTCGTCAACTCTTCGTCGACAGGGTCCCCATTACATTGTCAACTCCTGCAAAGCAGCAAAAGCAAAAGTCAGTGGATGTGTAAATATTAGCTGATATAATTTTAAAGCTTTGCTCTCTTCTCAGGACAGAAATATTGGCTTCATATGAATCAGAAGAACGAAAGTCACTGTGTTAAATCATCACTTAAGAGCGCTGGAGAGTAAAGTGTTTAAATTGTTGATAGATAGTCAAAATCTCACCATGATGGCATTGACGATGTCGTTGTTGTTATTTTTCAGGGCCCGAACAGCCTTCGCCCTCGACACGTTGGCTTGTGACATGACGAGTTCAATGTCCTTGACCTCAACTCCGGTCTCATCAACCTATGAAAATAATCAATGCAAACATTAATCATCTCTCCAACACAAAGCCATGCCCATCTTCATTTGACTAAACTGCATCTCACCTCTTCTTCTTCGCTTTCCTCCTGTACTGTTGGCGTCTGTGTGTTTTCCTGGACGTTTGATACAGTTTCTCCCGGTACCTTGAATTTTTCTGCAGCGGCCAGCTGGGCTTGCTGGGAAAGATCTTCAATCTGAGGAAAGCAGTGAGGAAGTTAAGAGGTCAGCACATCATTTAGCAAAAATATTTAGCTTATGAATGCGGTGATGAAGTCCATTTGCCTGCATTACACAAAGCTAAGACTACACACACTCAGCAGCTCTACTGACAAACCCTGACAACTGGTATTGTTGTTGGCGCGTTACCTTAGCTTCCCCGAAGACGATGTATGTATCTGATGCAGGGCTCTTGTAGACATCTGGTTTGGTGATGACGAACAAGATGTTCTTTGACTTGCGAATGGTGACCCTAGTGACTCCTGTTACCTGCCTGAGACCAAGCTTTGACATTGCCTGAAAGAAATGGAAGTAAATTTATCAAATCTAATCTTTAGACGTACAGAATGTTTATAGAGCACTGAGTGAACTGGGACTGTTACCTTTCGTGCCTTCTTTTCACTGCGGCTCTGTTTGGCTTTGCTGACAGGTTCCTCATCTATTTCGGCAGCTGCTGCAAGCTAAAGTAGAATTTACATTAAGTGTTTTACACCAACGAGTAAATGCAGAATCAGCGATTAGATACGTTTTATATTCATCTCTTCTCAGGACAGAAAGGCTGGCTTCAGTAGGTTCAGAAGAACGAAAGTCACTGTGTAAATCATCAGTGAAGAGTCAATGACGGACACCTATACCAGTGAACACAATAAACCAGACTCAAGTCTCACCTGAGCTTGCTGTGTCTGTGTCTGTGCAGAGTCCTGTTCCTCCAGCTCAGGGACTGAGTCGTCGCTGTCCGACTCAGTGCCGGATCCTGTAGAGACCAACAGAAAAACTGTCACAATGTGCCACTTAGGTTACATGTGTACACCTGAAAGTTAATCTGAAGGTAAGCTGCACCAATATTGTGGAACAAAGTACTTCGATTCAAAACAGCACATTTTCTGTCATCTTATTACCATTATAGTAATTTTCCTCAGGACTTTGAGAACAATCTCTTTCCAGCCAAAAAAGCCATTTCCAAACTTGATCAGACAACACATGATAATACCAGCATTGACCTGCACTACATTTTAAACAAACAGTAACCAATAGAACTAATGCATTCCAAAACCAGGAGCACACTTGCCAAAATCTAATAGCATCTTATATTTTAGCATCTATAGGAGATATATTTATTTCGCAAGCTAACCTTTGTAAGAGAAAAGCATATTTAAGCATCCGAACATCTTTCAGAACGCTAACAGATGGGGGGGGGGGGGGGGGGGGGGGGGGGGGGGAGAAACCCCAAAACAAACAGACGGCACAAGAGGAGAGAAAGGAGGAAATACCATTATTGTTCTTGTCGTTCACAGGCTCCATCTTGGCTGGGGTTTTAGCAGGTGTGGGGACAGGCTTAGGTGGCGAGACAGGTTGAGGAGGAGTTGAAGTAATTAACTCAACCTCAGGTTTAACAGGGGCAGGTTTTGCAACTGCCTCAGCAAACGTGAGTTTACGGGGAGCTGGGTTAGGAACAGCAGGCTCAACTGGAGTGGGCTTTAAGGGAGCAGGTGAAGGGTCTGCAACTGGTTTTACAGGTTTAGCAACCTCAGCTGATGCTGCACTAACATCCACCACTTTGGCTGGCTTGACATCTTCAGCTGGCTTATGTGCTGCAGCTGTCATGTTAACATCAGCAGGGGCAGACATGACCTCTGCGTTTGGCTTTGCAGCCTTAGGAGCTGCAGTTTTAATCTCTTCAGCTTGTTTAGGAACCTTGTTGGGGCCAGATTTGGCCTCAGCCACTGGCTTAGGTGTCTTCTTGGAGGCACATTTGGCTGCCTTAGTGGCCTCAGTGGTTGTAGAGTTGGCTTCAAACAGTGGCTTAACGGTCTCTGAAGGAGCAGGTTTGGCTTCAGCTGCTGGCTTAGCAGTCTGTGGAGGAGCCGGTTTGGCCTCGGCCGCTGCCTTCGCAGTCTGTGGAGGAGCCGGTTTGGCCTCGGCCGCTGCCTTCGCAGTCTGTGGAGGAGCCGGTTTGGCCTCGGCCGCTGCCTTCGCAGTCTGTGGAGGAGCCGGTTTGGCCTCGGCCGCTGCCTTCGCAGTCTGTGGAGGAGCCGGTTTGGCCTCGGCCGCTGCCTTCGCAGTCTCTGAGGGAGCCGGTTTGGCCTCGGCCGCTGCCTTCGCAGTCTCTGAGGGAGCCGGTTTGGCCTCGGCCGCTGCCTTCGCAGTCTCTGAGGGAGCCGGTTTGGCCTCGGCCGCTGCCTTCGCAGTCTCTGAGGGAGCCGGTTTGGCCTCGGCCGCTGCCTTCGCAGTCTCTGAGGGAGCCGGTTTGGCCTCGGCCGCTGCCTTCGCAGTCTCTGAGGGAGCCGGTTTGGCCTCGGCCGCTGCCTTCGCAGTCTCTGAGGGAGCCGGTTTGGCCTCGGCCGCTGCCTTCGCAGTCTCTGAGGGAGCCGGTTTGGCCTCGGCCGCTGCCTTCGCAGTCTCTGAGGGAGCCGGTTTGGCCTCGGCCGCTGCCTTCGCAGTCTCTGAGGGAGCCGGTTTGGCCTCGGCCGCTGCCTTCGCAAGTGGTTTAGCTACATTTGGGGCTTTGTCGACAGTTGCTGGCTTACTGGCCTCTATGGGAGCAGGTTTGGCCTCAGCTGTCTGCTTAGCAGTCTCAGTAGGCACAAGTTTGGCCTCAGCTACTGGCTTAGTTTCTGCAGGAGCAGGTTTTTCCTTGGCAGGTGGTTTAGTTCTATTAGAAGCTTTGTCAGCAGCCTCAGCAGAAGCAGTTTTGGCCCCAGGAGCTGGCTTAGCAGCCTGGGTAGGAGCAGGCTTGCTTGGGGTTTCCACCACAACCTCCTCAACTTTGCCAGGGTTTGCTGGTTTAGTCTTGGAACCTGCTTTAGGAGCTTTGACAGGAGCTGGTTTAGCAACATCATCAGCTACAGCTGATATTTCAGAAGACACCTTAGCAACTTCAGTGGGAGCTGATTTTACTGGGGCTGCTTCAGCAACCTTAACAGGCTTTGGCTTGTCTGCCTTTGGTTTAACTGGTGTCTTTGTAGCCTCTACAGGAGCAGAACTGCAGCTCTCAGCATTAGGCTTAGGAGATGTAGCAGGCTTTGTACCTTGTTTCTCAACAGGAGATGCACAAGCTGGCATTTTAACTGGTTTCTCAGGTGGGATAAGGGGAGGGAGCTCATCGTCAACAGATGCAATAAGTGGAGCATTTTTCAACGAGGTTGCTTTAACATCAGCTGACTTAGGAGGACTAGAGGCAATAGTATCTGAAAATGATACTGGTGCTGCAACAGCAGGCTTTGAGGTAACTTTAAAAGCAGGTGGCACTGCACCAGCCTTTGTCGCACCTGGTGATGGGGTTTTTGTCTCACTCAGGGCAGGTTTAGCATCATCAGCTACATTATGCTTGAGGCTAGGCTCTGTTGGCTTTTCATCAACTCCTGTGGCCTTGCACTCGGGGACAGGAGCAGGCACAAATGCCTCTCCCTTTTTAGCCTTACCCTGTTTGCCAGCCTTGACAACTTTTGGGCCTGAACGGTTACCCTGATTAGCAGAGGAGCTGCCAGGTGAGGCAGCAAGGGGAGATGGCAAAGGTGACAATGGAGTAGAGGAGGGAGTTGATTTTGGCGAGGTAGGAGAGGACGAAGAGACAGACATAGAGGAACGCTTTCTTCTGCCAGGGACAGCCTTTGGGGCAGAGGCACCCTGTGCACTCTTGGCATTTTTGCCTTTGGGCTTAGCAGGGCCTGAAGATGCCTCAGGTTGCTTGGAGGAAGCTGGGGCAGGAGGTGTAGCTGAACAAAAAAAGATTCAAGTTTTTCTTTTGTTTTGATATTGGAGGTCTTTCTCATGCGGGTTAAATCAAGACCCAATCTTCTGGCTTATGGTTAGGAAAAAAAGCATACCTCCCTTGAGTTGGATGCAAACAGCCACTCAATGTACAAGACACTTTAACTTCCACACTGAAAAACTATTTAGTGTAGACGCACATTTTACGAAATCACGCAACACAAACACAGCACCAATGAACTGGTACATCCAGTAAAAGCAAACACCAGGCAAAACAAACTAACCCAATTCAATTACATCCAAGTTTTTATTGAAATGGGTCATAATTATGCATTCGATTTACCATAATTTTTAAAAAACTACACTTTAGGCAAACAAATGTGTAAAAAGTCATGTAAGGATGGTAAAAAAGGACATTACACTGCATCAAAACAAGTCAAAGAATAACTACACTTTATGTCAATTATGATATACTTCCATAAAATTTAAACTCTCCCTTAAAAAAAGCCAGCAGCCTCAAGCAACTTGGCACCTTAGTGTTAAATGTCATCATGACCACATGCTGAATAGAAACAAGCCAACAAGATGTATTGAAAAGGTGGGGACCAAATAAATCATAAATAAACAAGAGGTGTTTAATGTGATTCTGGTTTCACAGAACATAAACCAACCTGAAAGGTGGCGGGTGGAAACAGGTTGGGCTTCAGATTTAGCGGCATCCATTGACTGAATGACCTCAGACAGAAGTATTACAGGCTCCGTCTTGTCAACGTTTTCATTTTGAGTATCCATGGTGACGTTCACGTCACCAGCATCTACTCCATCTTGAGCTGCATCCAAGCACATATTCTTTAAACCTTCTACCACAGTCTCTGCGTCATCGCTGGCCTTCCCATCTTCAGAAGTACAAAGCTTTGGATCAGCTGAGGTTTTTCCTCCAGGTACTCCTGACTGTTCTTCAGAAGTCAGCATAACCTCTTGGGTGGTCAATTCTTCGGCTGAAATGAAGAACTGATTTTCCTCTCCAGCAATAACTGCTCCTTCACAAATATGCAGCTCTGAAGAAACACTCACAGCCTCAGCAGATTGCAAAGACTCATTGAGAGGTGCCAAACCAGCTGAAGCTCCTGCTACTTCAGCAGTGAGCCCTTGCTGAGACAAAGGTATTGGGTTCAACCCACTTGCTTCCATTTCCCTGGTCACTTCTTGGTTTGCAGCTACACCATTTGCTTGGTCACAGGTAGCCTGACTGCGAGCTTCTTCTGCAGAAGCGCTCTCTTTAGCTTGAGCAGAGGTTTCTGGGGGGTTCTCCAGTGGGATTGCCTTGCTCGCAGTGGAAACAGCTATCACAGGAGGAAATTCATTCAATACTAAGAACATTGTGACGGGGTGTAGGGCATTCACCGTGATGACTTGAGGACCAAGACTACGAGCTTCAACACGACAAGGAAAATAAAATAAAATAAAATTGTGCTCCACACGTGAAGAAGAATTTGTGTATGTGAGAAAGTTGCAGCAATGCAGGAATCAGCCCAGTTTTTTGTTGTTAAATATGCTCCCAAAATCCCCCCAAAACAAAACTGTGCTCAAGTCCTAAAATACGTGCAGTGTCCAAATGTGACAGGAAACAGCAGAACGATAATGATATGTATCGCGATATAACTTTTACTCGATAGAGAAATTAAGCTATCGCGATAGAACTCGCCGCTCTTGTCCTCTTAAAATAAAAAAAAAATAAAAAAGAACAGCCAATCCAAACTAAGTAGCGCAGAGCCGAACCAATCACAGCCGCAGCGTCACGTCGCGTGACTTGTTACGTACAGCACAAGTGCCAAGCCGCACGTGTGTTTGTTTGGGAAGCAGCCAGCGGGTAATGGAGGAAATGAGTGTGCCGACTAGAAAAATCAACCGAGCGTGACCGAAGAGAAAACAGATGATGGTTCCAATGCCGGAGAGATTGTCGAACGGAAGAGCCATAGAAGTTCCGTAGTGTGAAGGTATTTCGGCTATTTCAAGTCTGACAAAAAAACAGAGTAGCGTGCACTGTAAATGTGCCGAAAGCAAGTCTGGAAATACAATAAACTGGTGCATGCGTTACACTGTGCGCCACGTTATTGTTTCGGTGAAATGAATTTCTACAATACTGTTAATTCTACTCTCTGCAGTGTTTAAATGCTTACATATACACAGTTACTGTCCCTCCACACATACGACTCGGTTCTGCTTCTATGCCGCAGCTTTGTTTACTTTTTCCCACCGAGGCTTCTAGACTTCTGATTGGCCAACATTTCTGCACGGTTAGGAATCTAGCGCCACCTGCTGCTTTGGCATGTTCATAGCAGCGTTTTCCTTCATTTCTGCCTTTATGTGTGGACGGGATTATTTTTTAAAACAAACGGAAAATCTCCATTTTCAAAAATACCCGTGTACGCGTGGACGTAGCCTCAGTCTCTGACTGGAAGCGCTAATTCGTCATTTGGCTTTTGTCAGACTAAAGTAACTGTTAAAACTGTTTGAAAAGCTAAGCTATACAACAAGGAGAGATTGAGAATTTCCTTTTAGTTCTCAGTTTATTTGATATTGACAAAAGTTAGTCAGTTTTGTCTGTTCTTCTGTAAAACAAACTAAGATTTATTTTTAGAATTAATATTTTGTTTCTAAGTGGAATTGACAATTTAGTCTGTTTCGTTTGTTCTATTTTGAAACTTAAACGCTTTAGCGGCTGCCTTTTGTGTAGTTTGCAATATTTGCCTTTATTTATCTGAAAAAGTCTCATGTTCCTTAACTCATTCACTGCCATTGACGTCTATAGACGTCAATTGAAAAACTTACGTTGACTGCCATTGACGTCTATAGACGTCAATTACGTTTTTCAATGGGAGGGGCTAGAATACAACCTCGGGCAGCTTGTCAGTGAATTTTATTTTTTCATATATTTGTAAATAAATTGTTTTGATAAAACATAACCTTTCTCAGTGTCATTTCTGTTTTATAGAAGTGAAAAACTATTTTATATGTTAGAGGTGTCACAAAGCAAGAAATATTAGTGTCAAAGGCACTTTTCTGCTTGAAATTTATTTTTCACAAAAAGCTCGTTTTCTCCCTTTTTTTGGTCAAAACAGGCATTTTTGGTGGAACCCACCTCTCTTCTACAGCTGATTACTAAAGAATGGAAAATGGTAGAAACAAGCTTTTTTTTGGATGAAAGAAGAGAGTCTGTTCTTCATTTTGGTAGGTTCAGCGTTTATATGATCATAACACACAGTTTTCTGTGGCTCTTCAAAAATGAGTAAAAATGCTCAAAAACCCTGGCAGTGGGGAGTTACCTGATTTGAAAATGGCTGGCAGTGAATGAGTTAAGTACATCTATCCTGTTGAACTTATTATGGGAAATAAATATTTAAATAAAAACAAGCTGCTGATTATTTCACATTTTACTTGTGAGCAACGGCACATTTAAATCTTACAAATATAGTTATTTGGCTTATATCGTGATAGATATCGTTATCGCCTGAAATGAAAAAAAAAAACATATCGTGATATGAAAAAAATCTCATATCGCCCAGCTCTACTCTAGTCCAAACTGATCATGGGAGTACAATAAGACTGCAGTGCAGCATCTGCCATCACTCTGTTGTCTTAAATCTGCATGTTCAAAGTTCAAATAAATGCACAAAGCTACCTTTGCTACTCTTAGTCCTTCACCAATATCCAATTACATGGATAAAGAGAGTAAACAACAAATACAACCACTATGAAAATTACAATTCTGTATTTTACATAGTGGCCAACAAAAGTTACCAGCAGGCTTAAAGTTAAAAATAAAGTAGTATTCGTTTGAATTTGTCACAATGAGATGGCTTTATTTTTAAATGTATAACTTTGGAACATATTTCAGATCAATATATTTTAAGCTTTGAGCACCCTATCAACATATGTTCAGTCATTTCATGTCATCTGACTAAATGCTTTCAGTAAAACCAAGTCTGATTTCCCTATAAAAACAAACTTACAACAACACCAGATAACTATAATTGCCTTTCCTCCCTTTTCTGGTGAAAATGGCTTCGTGCAGGGGTGTCCGGCTCCAGTCCTCGAGAGCTACTGTCCTGCAGCTTTTAGATGCATCCTTGTTCCAACACACCTGCAGCAAATGAATGGCTTGCTACCGGGTCTGTTCCAAACATGATGGCATGCTCAAGAGGTAACCGAACCATGTGATTCAGCGGTGTTGGAGTAGGGATGCATCTAAAAGCTGCAGGACAGTAGCTCTTGAGGACTGGAGTTGGACATCCCTGGCTTGGTGTAACGCATACAGACTAACTTTCAAAATTATTTTAGTGTAATTTGTAGTAGTGCACTGAATCCCCTCTGTAGTGAGTGACTGCACTGCATAACATTGCATGGCCATCACGAATTAAACCGGTCTGTTCATGGTGGACTACAGTTTCAGTCCTTTTGTCCTACTAAGTTTATATGTTTTATAATACCACCAAACAGACTTATTGCCATCATTAAGGTCTGTGCTGTACTGTCAGGGTTTTTCAGACTTTAAAACTGGCCTTTTTAAGTCCAAGTCTAATTTCTGAGCCTTTTTCTTCAATTTAATGCATGAGACACATTCTTTAGTCAGAGGCCAAGCTCTGTTTGATATGTGGCAAAAACTCTGCAGGAAAAGCTTCCATTTTTTTCCACCAAAAACCACTCTGTCTTCCACAATAAAACCACTGGGACAGATAAAAACATTTTCCAAGTGGGGCTTAATTTACTCAAGCATATAATGCACTGTTGTTTATCAAATTGCTGCAAACAACAGGAAATTGCATAGACTTTTGTTAAGGCAACAGACTCATTCGTTTAAACTGCAGATTAAACAATGTACTATTGCTGCAGACAACCTGCCCTAAACAAGTATAACATGTGCTTAAAAGCACAGTTTTCTTCAACGAAAATAGATGGTTTATAAAGTGCTGCTAAAGCAAAATTGTAATGTCACATGAAAATAATTACACAACACACAATGCCACTACTTTGTCACACCTAGTTGGTTTTCAAGGCATTCATCATGCACATGGAAAACCACACTTAACACCATGCATTGTGTCCCAAATCCAGCTATCAGTGCAAGTCACCACACGCATTTGTGAGCCTGTGTTTAAATGAAAGAAAGGGGTCCTGGATTAGCGTTTACTGCCGCAAATCCCCTCAGTGTGGGCATACATTCTGCTCCAAACACACGTATTATTAACTGTGTTTTAGGGCCGGACGTCCCCAACACACAGCTGGTGAGTCACCTGTTACGTCAAGTCAGGGTCCTGCCAGCCGAGTTAACTCCCTAAACCCCGAGCCTCTCATCCAGAACCCCACTCTCTAATATGCAGCACTGCATGCAGGTTGTGAGAAAGCCAAAAATATACGAACCAGTCTCGACTTGAGGCTGCTGCATCTCCTGTTCGGTGACTGGGACCGTTTCTGTGGCTTCACCAGGCATAGTTGCTGCGGAGAAAAATAAGGATTAGATATTTAGTTAGTTACATAAGTCGGGACATATGAGCTCCCCAACATAAGTGACTGTTAATACACCGACTTGAAGTTGTCATAACTAGCTGAATAGGCCATAATGAACCCATGCTTTAGCCCGCAGGCTTAGTGTTAGCTCAAGTTAGCCTCAGCATGGGGAAGCTCGCTGCTAATAACCCAGTCTACCGCATTTTTCTCCAAATTCATCCTCTTTAAAGTGACCTACTTGTTGTCACTCAAATATCTCCCTCATCTCAGGCCACCTAACTCACTGCGGCCCTGACAAGGTGTGAGCGGACTGCAAGACATCATGCTCCCCCATTTTGAGCCGGTAATCAGCGGCACAACGACACATTTATCACCGAGTAGAGAGCCCACACAACGGTAATAGTTGTACGGATATAATGACTCTACATTCAATAAACACGCCAACCCTTTGATTCAGGTGGGAATGAGTAAAAAACAGCTGGATGATGTTGGATTATCAGCGGAGACACTCACCGACTCAGGACGTTATATCCAAGATGGCTGTGAGAGAGAACTTCTGACCTCCGCCTCACGATAATATCCGCTTCAGCCACAATTTCTACTTCCGGGTTATTTAAAGGCAAAGGCCTCGTTTGTTTAGCTTTATCCTACCGCGAAACACAGGAATACAAACAAAACTCAAAGCTTAATGTAATAACATTTCCAATAGTACTATAGTGAAAGAGGAAAGAATTCTATTCTCTGAAAATAATAATAATAAATTTAAGTCACAAATACCCAAATATTCCCTCAGATTGTCAGGTCTCAAAAAATGAAAAATAAAAATAAAAATGCTTTGGGCTTATACAGTTTTACAACAGTAAAAATGTTTGGGTCTTCATTTATTTATTTATTGTCCCCCATGGGACAAAGAATATCCCTTTATGGCATATTGGTGCAGCTGAAGGCAAAAAAAAAAAAAAAAAAAATAGAAGGGCTGTGTTTAGGTGCTGGAAAAATTAAAAACTTTTGAGATTAAAGTAATAGATTTTTGAAGAAAAAAAACTTGGTTAGAAACAAAATGGCCAACACCTGCCAAAACTGAAGGCAAAGATATATTTGAAAATATACATATTTTGAAAAAACATAACATGTCAAAACAGAGAAAAACCTGGAAAATCATATTTTCCATGGAGTTTCAGTTTTTGAAGGATGAAAATTAATTTGAAAAGAAATGTGTTGTAGTAAAATAATGTTAGAACATGAAACAGAAATCATAACATACCTAAATCTCGCATTGCAGTATAATTCATGCATGTAACTCGCTAGGAAGGAACAGTAAACATTCAGATTGAATGGACTCACAGGAACTGCTGAAACTCTCATTACATGGACTAGATAGTTACAGATGTTATCATTAAAGCCTATAACCTGAATATTACAGATTTGAGGCAGAGTCCCTGCTTACACATCAACAGGACTCCTCATCTTTAAGCTTCAATGGATTAAGTGAATCATGTGAGAAACCCTTTAAAAAAAAAAAAATTAAATAAAGGAAGACAAAGTGTTTGCAAGAGTAGAAATACTGAATTTATTCATCACAAATACAGCCAACAATTAGACAAATAAAACTTTACTGTGAAATTTTATGGTAAAAAATCAGGGATTTATTAAGCATTTTATTAAATGTTTTATCAGCGAGTCTTTTATTACAAAGCATAATAAAACAGATTCTGGCAAAATTAATGTGTAGTAGAAAAATGGCACCAAAAACACCACAAAGCATAATTAGCAACATTAGCCAACAGGACGTTGTTCTGAGGTGTCACCTTCTGATGATCCAGTTCAGAATTCTTTCTGAAGATCTGAAGGAGAAAAAAAGGAAGAAAAGCAAAATGATTAAAAGTTGCTGTAAATTTTCTGTTTAATCTATTAAAAAAAAAAAAAAAAAAAAAAAGAAAAAGAAAGAAACCTACCACTGTTTCTGAGACGCTCTCCTTTCCATGAACGAGCCATTCCATCCAGAAACTGGTCAAAGTATTTTATGTACTTCGCCAGGCTGGTTCTTTTGTAATCTGAGACGAAATGTAGTAAAAGTAGCATTAGCTGAAACACTCAGATAAATCAAAGATATGTTTAAATATTTACACTATATGAATATAGTAACAATAAAGTTACTATATAAAGTTCCAATTTTGGGGGGGAACTTTATACTCCAATGCACCAGTCATTCATTCAGGTGTACATAGATTTTGAAAAGTTGTGACTGAATGCAGTTTCTAGTGAAATTAGTCACAAGTTTGCTTTTTAATTGCTTTGGTTGCTAGAAGATTATGCAGTCATGTATAGTTAACATGGGAGACACCGACTTGTCTGCACTTACACTCAACTATTTGCAGTGAAATTGTGAAAAATGCGATGTAAACCAGACATGGAGAATGATCACCTTCAGAGTAAAAGTTCCACCATTTGAGATATGTTGTGTTACAGCAGTTAGGCACAACTTTTAATTTAAAGGCAAAATGTACATAAATAGTATTAACTTTGCTACCCAAAATGTACATTTTTATCCAGATGACAACATTTCATATGCCACTAGCTCTTCCCTTGATCTGGTCCTTCAACATCTTTTGGCTGTTTTTGATGCATTTCATAATTCTGCAACAGCAAGCAATTATGCAAACAATAGGTGATCTTATAGCAACCACAACAATCATAAGATTTTGGATGAAGCACGCCCTTTGCAAACAATCTCGCCTAGCAACAGCCAGCAACCTTCAGCAACCATGTGCCACTTTGCAGGGGAATTGAAAGTTTTTGGATCGCTTACTAGTGACTAGGCCTGTACGTCTTAGCCAATTATGTGTAACGAGCATTTTTTAGAGTGCCGATGATTATTTTACATCACATGATCTTTACACTCAGAAAAAACCATGCCATTAAGAAGACCCTAGCCCCCAAAACACCTTATGTCAGCCCATTTAAAGGCCTGAAGATTTCAGTTTTATGTGCTGTCCAGGTGTATTTTAGGTAAAAGTTTCAGGTAGATCTTTGCATTTTTCTTTCCCCCAGCACCTCTGCTCTTGCGCTTCTCTATTGCATCTTTCTCGTCTGCCTTCTCCTTCGCATCCTCCAATTTCTCTTTCTCTTCGCCTGGCCTGGGCCGATCCAACTCCTCACAGATCAGACTACAACAAGATAAAACAAAAGTCTTCATGAGGATCACTCACATGCTGCAGACAACAGAGCACCAAACATTAAATTGTTACCTGATCGTGGGCACAGAAAAGGGATCAAATTTGTCTAATTCACTGACATCTATGGGAACAGAAATGCGGCCTGGACAGAGAGAGAGAGAGGACACAGTTTTATACACTCATACTTAAGTCAGATTAAATCAACCTGGTGACAAAGAAAAAAGATCCAAGGTCCTCTGAGTTTGGAGGTATATCAATAAAAAGCCTTTAATATTACACAGCTGACATTTCAGGAATAAAAACCTTGATATGAATGACAGAATATCATTTAACAGAATGAAGAAGCCAATATTTTATATCCATCCAGTGTAAGCTTTTATTATTTATGTTATTATTTTCATTCATTTAAAAACAGAATTTTATATTTACTTGGGTTATCTTTGTCTAATATCAAAATGTATCTGATTATCTGAAACATTTAAGTCTGACAAATATGCAAAAATATAGGAAACAAGCAAGTAACTGTATTTTTGTCTTCTTGTTTACAATCATGTACATGTACAGTATGACTCTTGACTCCAAGGAGCACCTTTGCCCAAAAAGTGTGATACAATATTACTAGCATGTACTCTTAGCAAAGGCCCAGACATTTCCAGTACAAGCCTCTTTAAAGTATGCTCACCTGTTTTGGGGTGTACACTGAAAGGACTCTTCAGCAGATGGTTAACACCTTTGCTGACGTTGGCGTCGAGCCGTGGGTAACAATACTGCAGCATGATTTCGTTTTCAAAGTACTGGCCCTTCTTTGCAGTGCTCTTCAAGGAGACAGATTGTAAGACCATAAGCCCTTCTGTTCTAATGTGTAAAACAATGTAAAAACTGTGAGCGAAGTTACCAACCTGTTTCCTTAAAGCCTCTTCCTTAATCAGTTTCCAACGTTTCTCAGGCTTCTTCTCCTTTTCGAACTCCTGCTGTAGGTAGCTTCTGGCATGTAATATATAAAGTCAAGTCACTTTCAACAAGATCTTTGAACTCTTTGCCAACAAATGTCTATAGGTCCAATCAATTACTTTATGCGGCAAATATGCGGTAAACTAAGAAAAGGATATCCTCAGGAACGAGTGCCAGCACTTTTTCTACAGACTCCTTGCTTCCCATCAGGTCCTGGTCATGTAGTGCATATCGGCTAAAGTATTCCTTTACCACTTCCAGAGACTTGCTGTGAAAAAGAATCACAATTTTAAAAAGCACAGAGTGCACTGTACCCAAGTGTGTGTAACCAGTGATCCCTGTATGCAGGCATGGTGATCACTGTGCTCACAACTGCACCCAAGCACAGAAATCCAGGACAGCTGTCTCAGTGAAAGTAATTAGCAAATTCACAAGGCAAACAAGAACACAGTGTGTCACTGCTTACAAAAATGGTCCTAATTAAAAATGATGCCCAGAGATTGTGTTGATGAAAGAGAGACAAAGCAAGAGAAATACTGAAAAATAAATGGGTACAATCTTACTGGAACACAGACACAGACTATAAAAGACAAACACCAAAATGTATCAAACAGTTACCTGATAAAAGGGTGAATTGGTTCAGTCAGCACTACTTTCTTTATGGTTTCATCACCACCCTACAAAACATCACATTTTTAAAATCAAACATTGCAGGCCATTTGAGGAAGATACATTTCACTAATATGCTGCTCATGAAACAAGACAAGACAACAGTCTGATTAACAATCAAATCAGAGTCTTAAGACTGTGCAGATGTAAGGAAAACAGTCACATCTTTTAACTCAATAAGTACCATATTACAGAGTTCATCCACATTTCTCAGGGTCAAATTCAAGCACTTTTTAAGCACTTTCAAGGTCCACTTTCAAGCTTTTCCAGCACATTACCCATAAAAAGAATGCATGTTTCACTTAGCA
The DNA here is from genome assembly GCF_057382095.1 of Aulonocara sp. 'chitande type north' Nkhata Bay. NCBI lineage: Eukaryota > Metazoa > Chordata > Actinopteri > Cichliformes > Cichlidae > Aulonocara > Aulonocara sp. 'chitande type north' Nkhata Bay. Next base: position 33,764,947 of record NC_141363.1, read on the forward strand.
TTTAGGGTACAAACTCAAAAAACGCATTTCTCTTAAAAATTAAGATTTACAAATGTGAACAAATCAACTTGTTAGAGATATTCTCCACTTGAAAAGAAAAAAAACATCAATCCCATAAAACAAGAAAACTGCGCCAAACACCACAATAATACACAGCAAGGCCAAATTAATAAGTCTTCTCATCAGATATTGACTCTTCTTTAGTATGTGGCACAAAAAAATAGGAGACAGATGTTTGTTTGTTTTTAACTAGTTAATCACCCACGCCCCCAAAAATGGGGGCAAAAGGAAGATTACCTTTAATCAAAACCAACTTTAAGTTGTTTAACTACATTGTCTGTATTACTGTAAAAGTCATAAATGATCACCTTTGTTTGTGCTAATAACACCATTTACAATAAGACAGGCATGGAGCACTGACTGGGAGAGGCTTTGAACAGATGACATAGTTCGATTCAACATATAAGACTTTAAGAATGCACAAGCATCTACCTAAAATCTATTTATTTAGTCTATCATCTGTGATATTATTAGGTACAATTATAATGAGCCCCACTGAGCTTGAAGCCATTTATAATTTATAACAATAATCAGATTTTGAATGAAAGCGAGGGAACTTGGGTAGCACAAAAAAGAGGCTATTCTTTGTGCCCATGTAGATCAGTCCCTCTTATTACCATTATTTCTTTAAGCCTTAAGTTGGCTAGTTAAGTATCGGACTAATGTTTAAAGCTTTTACTTGAGTGAAGTAACTTACATTACTGCTACTGCTAAGTAGAGATGGACCGATCCGATATTACGTATCGGTATCGGTCCGATACTGACCTAAATTACTGGATCGGATATCGGAGAAAAATAAAAAATGTAATCCGATCCATTAAATATCACGAAAGCACCTCACAAAACTTGCAACACGCCGTAACTCGCCTCAGAACGTCGGAGCAGTATGCATCACGTGATAGAGCGGCTGTGGCATGCGGGACCTGTCGGTGGTCTGGATAGCATTTGGAGCTTCGCTAGCAACCTGGCATTTCATCTCCGACAAAGTTATCCCCGAGAGAAGTAAAGCAAGTGTGTAAGTCCATCTCTGAATGTTTGTAAAGCATTCCCACGTTAAGCTTAACGAGCGACTGCCTCTCGCTCTCCGGCTGCTACTTCAATCGTGAAACTGCTAATGATCAGCTGATCGGCTTTTCTGTCCTGAGTCTCTCTTGTTTGTTTTTGGTCCACTTTGCGCCAGAAAGAGCAAACCAGCGGCTGAACAACAGCAGCACGTTTAAGCTTGATAAGCTGTTGTTAGAATTTATTTAATATTACTTTCTACACCAGGATCTTTTTCTACTTAGCTGACGCTGGTAACTGTGCAGGGGCGGATCTAGCAAAGTTTAGCCAGGGGGGCCGATAGGGCATTAACTGGGAAAAGGGGGCACAAAGACATACTTTTCTTTCTTATTCTCATTTAAAATGTCTAGCTTTTAATAAATAATTATCTGACACCCAAAGTTTTAATTTGATGTAAAATGAATAGAAGTCAATTACTGTATATAGTGACTATTAAGTCTAATATATATACCCTAGTAAGCTATAGTACATTTTCCTTTGGGAAGGTACCATCTGTGCAGTCTGCAATTTTGTTGAAGAAAGATGTTGAATCTATTTAATATTTCTTGAAAAATAATTGATTTCTGTGCATTTTTTTTCACACTGCATCAAATTAAGGTTGATTACATTGATTAAGCATCATGAGGTGGAGTGTGAGGGGTGGTTCCCTATTTTTTATTTATTTATTTTTGTTGTTGCTGGGAGTTGGAACCCTATTAGTTAGGTTGCTTAATATTTACGCTAAGTACTCTTTAAAATACCAGAATAGGGAGGATGGTGTAGGTCTAAGTTTATTAGATTGATCAGTATTGCTGAACTATGAAATATTTTTTTTGTATACAGGTATAACAGAATAGCTTTAGTGTAGTTGTTGTTTTAAACTTGAGTATGAACTTGCAGACTTGCAAAATGCAGCAAGATATTTTAAAAAACAGTTTTGTTGATTAAAAAACACTATATCGGATTCATATCGGTATCGGCAGATATCCAAATTTATGATATCGGTATCGGTATCGGACATAAAAAAGTGGTATCGTGCCATCTCTACTGCTAAGTAATGTTAGCCAAATTCACAGCATATTCTATAAATCACCATGTCATAACTAACTGCTATAATAGCGCTGCCGTACTAGCACGATCTGATATCGTCGTGTTGGTGTTGTTCACAGATCATCATACTAAATGTTGTTCCAGGCTCAACATTGCAAATGACCAATCAGAATGTTGTGACGTCATACTTTTGCGACTTCGGGAAAAACCGCCGTAAAACAAAAAACTGTACTTAAGCTGCGAGAAACCGCCTCTGTCCGCCGATCAACGGACCCTGACCCTAACCCTTTAATAAACGGTAAGCAAAACTGATATTGTCCTTGCAACATTGGAATTTCATAAATACACGAATGGCTTGGCGCGCAAAAGAATAACGTCACAACAATGTGATCGGTCACTTGCAATGTTGAACCTGGAACAACATTTTCATGATGATCTGGGAACAACACCAACACGACAATATCAGATCATCTGCCGTGCACCCATCACATTCAGTGCATTTCAATCATTTCTCCAGCAAGTTTGATAGCTAGCAAAATAATAATAGTTTTAAAAATTTGCACGTGTTATGTACACATTCTCAAAAATGATTTACTAGGACTCACCTATCATGTGACTCGAGAGCGCAAAGTCTACCATTGTCATTTCCATCAAACACTCATTAAAACGGCAATCTCCAGGCATGTTAGCGCACGCACCCCCGAGGGGCGGGTCACACATTGAAACAGACTGACATGCAGAGGTGCTACGCAGCTCAGTCGGAGAAATTTTGCTTTTAGAATTTGCGACTCATTTTCTTTCTCTATCTGATAAGAAAACTATTCAGTCAGATAGTTATTTGTGGTGAATGAAATACAGTTTCAAGCACTTTTAAGCACCACATCTGAAATTCAAGCACTTTTCAAACCTTGAAAAGACAATATTAAAATTCAAGCATTTTCGAGGATTTCAAGTACCCGTACGAACCCTGGTATTAGTCTCTTTTTAATAATGCTCTTTTTATTTTGTTTTAAGAGTCTTAATATTTGTACTTCATGTCTGTCTATCACATGCTGTTCTAGCTGTTGTGTGGTCTGTTCTATGAATCCACATGAAGCACATTGTAATGTAGGTGCGACACTTTGTTTAATTATAATAATCATAGTTCACCTTATTATAGTAGTCTTATTTGGTCTGGCAGGAAAAGTAGCTTTTGGTGGTTTATGAGCAATGCATCAATTGACTGACTTTTCTCTAACTGCGTTACATTCAAATTATGTTTTAGCAATCCCAACCTGTCCACTGTGGTTATATCCAATAACATCTGTTAATTACAGTTTCTAAAAAAAGAAACAAAAAACTTGAATTGATTAGGTTTGGAAGTAGAAAGTACTTACAAAGGACTTCTATTAAAAGTTGAAGTACTCGTACCTTGACCAGGCTGAGGTATTCTGTCACAGCAGAGCGTGCTGCTACAGACAGTTTCCGGGCAGCTTCATCACACACCCAACAATGTACTCCTCTTCTGCCAGAATAAACCCACAGACGGTGCTGGAAACCAAAGTCATCTGGAAGTAACACAAAAACCAGCACATGCTTGATGAGAATTTCAACAAAAATCCACACAAGCTGTCACCTGGCACTGAATCTGTGATGACCAAACCTTGAAGAGCTCTATCCAGGATACGGATGGCGATGGTCATTAAGGTCCAGCACTTGGAGCAGATGTCAGCAGCACTAAAATGACAGTTTTAAAGTGTTATATGGGCGATGAAACGGTCAGGATATTCTGCGACAGGAAATAAATACATAATTCACCTACCTGCAGCAGCTTCGGACGTCATCATAATCTGTCATATCGATATCAAACACAAGCTCCTTCTCCAGAGCCTGGAAGGTCCCCGACTTCACAGTGTTGTGTTGACTTGGCTGTGGGCAACAAAGGGAGACAAACATACTCCATACATATGTCTGCTGTGATGCACAAACTCTGTAAGGTGTGGAAAATTACCCTGTGGCTGTACACTGCTCCCACGTCGATCTTGTAGGGGTTCATCTTCTGCATTTCTTTCTCCAGCTCATTCTGCATGCTGAACGACTGGTAGCGTACATAGATGTCATCTTTCAGGGTAAACGAGAACTCGCGATTTTGAAAGTAGTTTTTCTGCACTGAGATTGTACAAGAAAAACAAAAACAAATAACACAACAAGACACACACACATTAGTCCTGTATTTGGGCATTTTTAACTCTTTGTCTAACTCTTAATAGTTTTACATGTCAGCATCACAGAGCAGTGGATCCTGGCTAAATTGTGAACTGCACTTTTACGGTTTCATTTATAAGCAAATGTTACAGAATCAGAATCAGAATACTTTATTAATCCCGAAGGAAATTAGGGTACAGTACTGCATCCATCCAAGTCAGTAGATGTAATACAAAATAAATGTCTGTGAATGAGAGGGAGACAGGTGTAACAGTGAAGCTGCAAGGAGGAGCGGTAGTAAAGGTGGATATATTTATACATCTGCAGTTACAATAATGGCTAGTGCACAACAGAGGTCAAGAAGAGAGTGCCGGCATGGAAGTGACAGAAGGATAGCAGCAAGAGTGAAAGGGAAGGTCTGCTAAATGGTAGTGAGATCTGTTGTATGAATTGGAGACAGGGGCACTGTCAAAAAGTAAGGAGGTTGATCCAGAGGTGGCAGAGATGAAGATTCTCAGGTTTTTATTGAGAGTGACCAGGAGACAAAGAGAGCCGAGATGGACGTATGCACAGAAGGGACAGTGAATGTACTGGGAAAAGGATTTTGAATATGGAGGTGACAAGCAGGAGGAAAAGAGGAAGACCACTGTGCAGCTTCGTAGATGTACTGAAGGAGGACATGCAGAGGGCTGGTGTGACAGAGGAGGATGTCAGGGACAGGGTATTATGGAGGAAGAGGATCCACTCTGGTGTTAAATGGCATAAAAATCAATAAAAGTGATGAATGCTCACATTTTTCTGCAGATCAGCCGTGTGTCTAATGCAATGTTTATGCTGGATAAATGATAACTTGCTGAAAACGTGAATTATTTTAAAACACTTCGAACAAAACAAACATTTGTTTCATAACTGGCTAGAGGCTTATTTTAAACACGAGTATCTGACCAGAATTTCAGCATCCCTGTTAAATAACAGCATTACTATAGATTCATAGGGATACATAAATACAAAATCATTTTACTTTTTACTGATGAATGTAGAGGCGTTAATATCAAGCTAGAATGGTTGAATAGGATGACTTACTTAAGTTGGAAGAAAGTCAAATCCAGAATAATTCTACCATTTTAGTGCCTAACAAAACACGTAGCTTCCTACATAACACAACACAGATCAACGTCCACAGTTATTTAGCCGCATTTATGCTAGGTTTCCATGCCTGTGTACTCACCTCCTCCGTAGCTCAGCCAGCGGTAATACTGGGAGAATGGGAAAAGCCGCCGGTAGTACAGCGGTAAAAGGTCCGGCAGAGAAGCCGGATCATAGTCTGATGATGGCATAATATGGTAGCAAAAATTAGCTTTGGATGTAAAGATACGGTAAAATATTGTCAAGACGCTAGCTACACTGTGACAGCTCACTGTGTTGTTTTACACCGAGGGTAGCGCGGGAAAACTCTCAAGCAACGGACAAAACCAATGACACAAGGTTGGGACAGTGACGTCACCACAACCCGGAAGTTGAAAGGCAAAAAATATATTTTCCGTCACCCGTTTCCCTTTTAGGCCATAAAAAATCAACGAGGACAAAATCATCCAGGGTAATCAGAATTTTTTAAACTATTGCTGCATCGAAACGTTTCTATAACACTGACAATGGCTTTCCTTCTTTCTTTCTTATGGTTTTACTTAACCTTGTAATATTAGTCCTAGAAGCTTACAAAAGGCGGACGTGACGCCAATGAAGAGAGGTTCATGGGACATGTAGTCGTTTGGCAGCAATAACTACAAAATACAATATGACAAAATAAAAAAGCTGTGGTAAACATTATAAATTAATTATTTAAAAAATAAAGTAGCTCAATGAGTAAACATGAAAACAAAAAACAAAGAGCACAGAATATAATACAATAAAGTGGTTTTTGGTAAAGTAGCTCCATAAATTACTATATTATTGTAAATCCATCCAACCATTGCTCTCACTTCATCCCTCCTCCAGTTTTGCTTTTTGCTTTTGTCCTTGATACTACCAGTAGCATGAGATGGTACCTGCAGCCCATTCAAGTCACACATGTGACACGCTCTTCCAGGTTAGAACATGCAGACACGCTGCAAGGTTTGCTGTGTGGCATAGCATCAGGCCCTTACATCCTTCAGTGGATGTTGGGAGACCCAGCATTGATACAAATGTCCCTTTCATTTGCACCAACACAGCTGAAATGGTTTCATGATGGTTTATGCTTCTGGGCCTGGGGGCCTGAGCAAAGGAAACAAAAAGACTGGAGTCTGAGATGCGACATGATGGGGCATAGGACAAAACAAACAACTAATTAGAAACTGAAAGCAAACAAACGAAAATGGGGGAGGGGGGGGGGGATTGAATTGATTTAATACTATCAATTCAATTTTTCCTAAGCTGCACTTTGTGCTGTACATCCCTAGAGGGCAGTACAGTCTCATGACAATAATTTGAACTTTCCCACATTAATCCACATTTCAGGAAATTTGTTTTCTTTTAGTAGTTTTCATCATCCTGGCAGATCAGTTGTACTAAAACACTCAGTTATTCTGTTTCTTGCATCTTTAGTATGAGCAGTAAACACTCAGGAAAGAACAGAGGACACTTCCACAGTTTTCAGTGAAGCATGGATGAAATGGTGCCAAATACGGGATCCAAATGAGCTAAACAAGGACAAACAGCAGCTTAATTCAGCTCTTTTTCGTGTTAATTGATTGATTCATGCCATTTTTACTCTTCAGTCAAATCCACCCTTTGCTTGACATTTGAAAAGGCCACATGCGCTTTCAAGACAAAAAGTGTCAGGCATGGAGCCTCTTTCTGTCCTGCCCATCAGTCTGGCTTGCTGCACTATTAGTGTTTCAGCTTTCACTGTGGTGCATCAAACACCTCCTGACTGAAGTGGTGCTGCTCACAGTGAAGGTTGAGAGGTGTGCAGCCACAAGAGCCCTTGTCAGCTGTTGTACTTCTAATGTGAAACAACACTCTCTATTTGCAGTGTTGTACTTTAAATATGTCTGGCTCTGTAATATTGTTCATTCCATCTCATCCCCAGACTTGAATCTCTGTACATCTGACACTCTGTTTTTATTTCAGACCAAACAACAAACCTTCAAAATCATCCTTCCCCACTGAAGACATAACAGTAACTTGTAACTTCTAATATACAGGAAATATTTCAAGGGAAAACATCTTCATATGCACTACATTTAATCTCCCTCTCCACTTTCACACACACATGTAAATGCTGAGCGAGCCAACTACAGAAACGTGTAATACCTACACTCTAGATTGATAGTAATGAACCAGCTTCAGTGAAATGTGCCACACCCAAGAGCAACTGATAGACAAGTAATGCCAATACATTTCCTTTTATGACTGCACTTTATGCTAATATACCACTCATACCCTGATTTGCATAATGCAAGAGCTCTCAACCTCATCTTACTTGAATTATGCAAATTTTTTTTCACTGCAAGGCATATTGGATGCGATGCATTTTCCCCCCTTTTGAATCAATTTCTAGAAATCATTTGAATCAGATTTGGGATTAATGCCTTCTGTTGCTTTTATCCACAATTCTACCGTATATTAGAGTAGCAAATTAATGCACATTTACATTCAGGAGTTTGCAATATCGAGCATTTCTGTGAGTTGTTCTATTTAAGCTCTCCAGTGGCTCATCATACGCGAAGACACATACTGTAACACATAGCAACCAGACACAATGCTAAATGTCAGTGGGGCAAGTTAGATAAGGCAAAACACGGAGTGAAGATACAACTTTCAGCTGTTGAATGTAGGTCAGACTGCTGTCAGGTGTCCACGGAGCCCACTGGCCAGCACCAAAGGTCATTGTGTTTGCTGTACATGAGGAGTCGTAGTTTTGCGATGATTTAAAAGTCACTGTGTCTTTAGATGGCCAAAGTGTGTCACTGTCACCTTTCATCAGGAAAACCTGGTGAAACAGGCTAGTAGAAACCCTAAAACCAGTCTGCAGTGACGCAAAAATGCATGTCCAAAGACACAGTAACCTTACCACAGGAGGTATGAGAGCTAATTGTTTTCATTTTTGGATTCCACTGCTTGCTTGTCTTGATTTTAATCGTGGTCTGTTTGTATCTGCATACATATGTTTACGTATGTTTACATATACCGTGTGTTAATATGAGAATGGCTTCTACCGACTCGATTAAGGCAGGAGGCTTGAGACAGACTAAAATGACTGGTAACAGGTGAAACCTGATGCCTTTTATAGACTGCTAAGCCAAACGTGATTTGATGATTTTATCATAAAAAGACAAGACATATTGGAATGGTCATTGATCAATGGTCATGACAACTGGCAAATTAATTACCACGAAACTGACCTCATGGCCCATTGCCAATCAGTGGTGCTAGTGTCAGTCATTATGCAAATGTACTATTTATAAAGACGGAAGAAGTCGCTTGGATGAGTGACGAAACATTTCTCCCACTGAAAAGACTTCATCCAAAATCTTTTTTGGGGGGGGGGATTTCCTTACCTGGATGATTGGACATAGACTCATATTGGAAATGTAATAATTGATTAATTTAGCAAACAGAGGACTCAGTAGGATGGGAAAGAACCATTCACACCTACAATAGCCTGGCGCATCTCCTTCCACATGCTGGTCAACAGCTTGGCTACACACTGCTGTGGGATGGCATCTCAGTCTTCAACCAGCATTTGTTGTAAGTCAGCCAATGTGATTGTGTTGGTCAGAGAATAAGATGCTGGCCTCTGTTTGTTAAATGAATCAATCAATGAATCAATTGTTAAATTGCCAATGTCCTGTTTCTTCAGACATTAATCAACTAATCCAATAAATGACACCAAAATTCAATTCAATTCAATTCAATTCAATTCAATTCAATTCAATTCAATTCAAGTCAAGTCAAGTCAAGTCAATTCAGTTCAATTCAATTCAATTCAATTCAATTCAATACATCTAGTGTTAAACCTCAAAGGCAGTTACCTCAAGCCGCTTTTTATTGTAAGGTAAAGACCCTAATAATACAGAGAAACTCCAACAATCAGACGTCTCCCGGTGAGCAAGCACTTGGTGACAATGAGAAGGAAAAACCTTTGGCAGAACCAGGCTAAGTGAGTTAAAGCAAAATAAGATGTCTTGCAATGACAGAGAAGATTTGGCAAGTTTTTCATGGGCACAACCCACATGCTCAACTCAAGATTGCTACAACAAAGAAACAATCACCCCAAAACAAGTTTAAAATGAAAGTTAAGTTTATTTTTACTACATTATATTCGATGTACAAAATCTTGGATACCAATTTTTCTTTATAACCTTAATGTAGGCGAACAGTGTGTAGTAATACATTTATTCTTTAGGTAATAGATGGTTGTAAATACAATTTGCTGTACATAAACATACACTTGGTTACATCTTTATCTTATGTTTATGTACATAAACAGCAAGTACCACCCCTATTTTGCTACTCTTTAATGAGGTTTTACTTGAGTCTAAATAAAATGATGTAATTCTGGAGAGAATAGTAACAACATAGTCATAAAATGTTGAGTTTCACAGAAACTTCAAACAGTCACTGTTGGCTTTTCACAGATTTCACAAATGGGGAAATGTTAATCTGAGGAGGCTGACCTCGCGATTGAGTCATTCAAAAATTCCTGCAAACTCGTTTAAAACAAACAGTCCACCAAAGTGTTTGTAGTATGCAGGGTGTTTCACACTAAGATACAGTTAGGACGCTAGTAGGGAGAAATAGAGCTTGAGGAAGTGAGGTAACAGAGTGTATAAACAGAAGCAAGACAATAGGAGACATTTACGTGGTTTCTCTGTCAGGTTGCAGCTTCTGGTCCATTCAAAGTTTCTCACATTACATTATTCTCGTAAAAAGCCCTCTGCATTTATGTTGTGCACACCGCACCATGCTCCATTTCCTCTCTGCCACACAGCTGACACTCTCGAATTATCTGTTTTTGTCCAGACTGATGAAACCAACTGTCATTTGTTTGATTTAGCAGGCAGCACTTTGCCCTGTATGCTGCACACTGTATGTTACACAAACACGTGCACACATGCAGTCACTCATATGTTTTGTGTGAAAATAACTGCATCCTTACATGACTGTGACACATGAATTCAATTAACAGAGTCTTTCAGGCTACGTATACATCACCAGATTCAGAGTAGCTTTATTTGTATGTGATCCTACACTTTGAACCATTTTAGTTGAGCCTTTTCATGACAAAATGACCTTTGACCTTAGGTATGGCAAGGTTTAAGGGGGAGAATAAAACTTGTGTATGTGTATGGGTATGCTTTATTTTCTCTGGTCTTTTCTTGCGCTCATTGCTGACTTTGTTGTTACACTGCACACAAAACCCTCACTGACACCACTCGTATAACAGATGAGGTGCTTTTGATGACTCCTGGATGCACCTACAAAAACCGCCTGACAGAAGAGGAATTTGCACAGCAGTTGATTTACATGAATCACATTTTCCAGCAAAGTTGGCAAATATTTCCCTACGAGTATCAGTTTTTATCAGCTGTGAACAAAATTAGAGTCATAGCCAGAGATGCATGAAGTTTTCCAGGAAGAAAACAAAAGACAATGAAAATCCCCTTAAACTTGTGGATTTACTGTCACTGGAAGGGTTTTGTGTTTACTTAAAGAGATACCATAATTTAGCACTGCTGACACTTATTTGCCCTGTTAATTTGGGAATTTGGTGACCAAATAGATACCACTCTCATTTCTGTCTGTTAACCATGAGTCATGGAGCTGTTTACTTTTAACAATAACCAGGAAAAGGGGGAAATAGCTTGCCTGGGTTTGCCCAAAGGTAATAAAAATCTGCTTAGCAGAGCTCACCGTATAATACTGTCTTTAATCTGTTTATTTCTAGAAATACTGGATTGGCTGGGCACAAAAACATCTGGATTAACTGCTGGATGCCCCTATAACCTAAATTCACCTGCGTGCCCAGAAGTAACTTTGCACATAAACCTGCTTTAAAATAGAAATTTTTAATCTTTGTTTTAACAGGTTAAATAAATCATATCTGAAATAATTAGTGAACTTTAGAGGTCATTTGGCCACAGAGGGGCTTTTTGTTTCTTTCTGCTCCCATCAGACTTCTTTAACATTTTATAATGCTTCTGTGAAAAGTCTCCAATAGCCTTTAACAAGAAATAGTAGAAAATTTAGAACTCCAATGCAAATATTTTCAGTTCTGAGGTTTAACTGCATGTCATGAGTTATACACTGTATTTGTTATCCTGACTTAAAGTTCCAAAATCCACTGTTGGATGCTTGATATTGACTTCAAGAGGCATGAAAATGACTAAAACACAGTTTGGAGTATTTTGAGCCTTTAGAAAACATTTTTAAAATAGTTTTTTTTTAAAAAAGCCATGAGCACATAAGCTTGATAAGTATCATTGAATCTAAAGAGGCAGTTGGGAAAGCCATCAATGTTTCAGAATCAAACAGGCAAACGGAGCTGTGAATAAGCTTTTTGGGGTGGCTGTAGCTCAGGTGGTCTGTTCCAGTGTGCATGCTAAATAAACCCAAGTTGCTCTCCGATGCATCTATTGACATATGAATGTGTGTGAATGTTAGATAGAAAGAGCATAGAAAAAAGTGCTAGTGTTAATGGGTGAATGAGGCAAGCTGTGATAGGTGCGTTGAGTGCACAGTTAGAGTAGAAAAGAACTATATATATATTTACCAAGAATCTGATGATATTTATAAGTGTGACCAGGTGTCCCACTTGGAATGAAACACTACTTCTTATTCTTTTTCACCCCTTAATATATATATTTAATGGTTTTGCTTTTTAAAATGCATTTTATTTCATCTTTAATCTTTTTTTTGTTTTTGTTTTTACTATGTATTCTGCTTTATGCCATTTTTTAAAAAATGTTTTGGCTGCTCTAACGCCTGCTTTTGGGATATATAAAGTAAACCTTATCTTACAAAATGTGTCCCACATTTTGAGAGTCTGACAAGAAAAAACTGTGACTGTACTGTGACATTATTTATGCTCATCGTAGATACTTTTACACGAATTACACATAGATATTTGCCCATGAAATTATTTATGTCAATCCTGTTAACTGCATGGTTTGTTAATTTTCAAGTTCTGCTTATCTATTATTATTTTTATTTTTTTGGTCTAGCCAGGCAGGGAAGCATTTTACACTTTTTTGTATGTTTTTTTTTTTAAACACAAAACAAAAAAAAAAAACTAAAAAAAATTATGCTCTCCTTTTTTAAAATTTTCACATTTTCCAAGCCATCCAGTGGTTTGGATCAAACCCTGATTGGTGGCCCATTCTGGCTCTCCGGACTTATGTTTAACATCCCTGGTCTACTGTGTCCTCTGTTGTCCCACATAAACAGTAAACAAAGTGTCCAAAATAAAAGCAGAAGAACATTCGTTTGTACTATTAAATAAAAGGATACTCGTGGTGAACAAGCTGCTCCTCCAACCCTATTAGAAGATGAGCTCTCGTGCACGGCCCTCCTCCTGCGGCTCGCGCACTGCGCAGCGCTCATTGGTTGGCGCGACAATATAAAGTTCCGCAGTGACTCCTTCACTGACTGCTGCTCAGCCTCACTCACTCACTGCAGGAGGACACCGTGTACGGTGCCCGGCGTCCGAGAGGATTTACCAAACTTTCCCGCATTTGCACTCGGGCTTCCTTTGAAGGTCTCCCTGTTTTATTCCAACATGAAGGAGCGAAGACTCACACAGCCGTTTGTAGGGAGGTGTAAGCTGGTGCTGGTTGGGGACGTCCAATGCGGTAAAACAGCGATGTTACAAGTCTTGGTGAAGGACTGCTATCCAGAGGTATGAGATTTCTGCACACGTCTCATGTGTCTGCAGTCGTTTTAGGATCAATACTGAGGAAAAATCCCTAAAAAATGTCTCATTATCATTCATTTATACGATGTTGTAGATTCTGTTCTGCATATTTTTTGGGGGGTATAATTGGTATAATTATAAATAGTGTGTAAGCTATAATAATGAGATTTTTTTTTAGCTCACACACACATATACATATATATAATGCTGCTTACATTTAAGCATCAAGTCATGAACTGATGTGTTGATTTTGTTTAAATGTAAAAAAAAAGAAGCAAAATTTAATCTAGAATAATATGTGAGAATATGTTGTAATTTCTTTTCTCACTGACTGATTAATTAAATCTACTTGTTTCTGTGTGTGTTTGTCTTTTTTAAATCTCTTTCTTTAATTGTTTCCAGACTTATGTCCCTACTGTGTTTGAGAACTACACAGCCTGTCTGGAGCTTGAAGACCAGCGTGTGGAGCTCAGCCTTTGGGACACATCAGGTGAGCTCCTCTTCTGTCTACCTTCAATTCAGTGTTATTTTAACTTTTGCTGCTTAGGTTGGGCAGTAAAGTAAGGTAATTTGGTTCACTGCTGGGATAAAGGGTCATTATTGGGAAACTCAGCCAGCCTGGAGTTGGTGAATCGAACCACGTCCCGTGTATTGTTTGGCTTACAGTTTTGTTGCTGTTTACTCAGTCTTCACATTCTGTCAATCCTGTTTTGATGCAGTTAAGCAGCTTTTCAGTGGTGTGAGATCTGCTGAGAGATCAGTGATCGGCAGGTCTGAGCCGCAAGCCTGCCTGGATTACTTTAAGAACATCTGGAGCCAAACATCCAGTTTTGAATCTGAAATCCTAATGAGCCAAATTTAGATTAAAAAGAGAGCCGGTTTGAAAAACTATGAAACTGTTATTACGAATAAATAATCCTGATGGCTGGTAGACACGTAAAATAAATCTGCTGGTTGTTGCTTTTTGATCCTTACATCCTTTTTTTGTGATTTCAACATTAAATCATTTATTATCTGTCATAAAAACTGAGAACAATACCAGCTAGCCTGGTGTGTTTCAATACCAGACCAAAACCTTCATATATGCAGTTTACAAAGATATTAGACTAATAAAAAATGTGGTGTTTACCATTCGTGTTCGAAAACGGCCTTAAGTAAATAATCAGTTTAGCAGCTGATTCAATTCCAGCACACTCAGCTGATCATTCAAGCCTGAATTTGCTGGCCTCTGGCCTCAACGTGGACAAAGTCAAGCTATCAATGTCACAAAAGAGTAAAGCAAAAGTAGATTTGATTATTTAGGTCTTAAATATAAAGCACACACCAGAATTTGCTGCTTCTAGTTTTTTTAATGTGATTTTTTTTTTTTAAGTTAAGATTTCTGGGCTTGTAGGTTGAACAAATCAAGGTCTTAGCAGATGTTGCCATAACCTCTGTGAAAAGAAAAGAAATCAGCAGATAACGTATCATGAAAACAATCGGTTGTTTCTTCTTTTGTTTTTTGTTTTTTAGTTCCAAATGTTTCGTGTGCTTTGTGCCTCTGGGTTAATGTGCTAACTTCAGCTGACCTTTGAATGTACATAGAAATTATGTAAATAGGATCAATAAGCAAAGCCATCCGGTGCACTACAGATTTATTTCATAACAGCACTGGCTGAGGTTTTGTGTTCAGAGGAAGTTGAGCGGTGCCAGTTGGCCTTCAGTGGGGTTGTTTAACAGGGGGGCGAGGGGGATGCCTCGTCCACGCAGGGGGTGGAAGTCCACACGAGTGTGGATGAGCGCGTGTTTGTGCGCGTCCTTTCTTTACTATGCGTGTAACCGTGTGTGTGCGGCGTACAGTCGCTGTGAACAGAAGGCACCAGTGAGGGATACTGAGAGTAAAGAGAAGCATGACCTCCTCACTGCCTTATGGTGTGTGCTGCTTTGAAAAAAGAGGTCTTATGTAACTGAAAGCAGCACTGAACTAATGTAGGTTTGTGTGTTTGTCTCCCACGAAGTGAAAACTTTCTGGACAGTCACCCTTTCCAGAGGAAACGTTGCATAAGACCGATTTACATTTAGAGCACAAACATAAACACGAGCTTCCCATCTCTCTTTGTTTTGCTTATTAATTCCGCTTTCCTGTTGTCTTTATTCAAACATGTAGAAGACGTTTTCTGATAATGGATTTCAATATTTTCACATTTAACCAAGCTAACTGTTCGGTAGAGAAATGAAGAGTGAGTGTTATAACTTCCTGAAGCACAAATTGGTTCCTCGAGATGTCTTAAGGTATTCGGTGTCCACAGAATTTGATATGTCTTATAAACTAATTATTATCATTTCAGATTTACTGACACTGCCTAAGGAGGAAAAAAAAGAGATTTTTACCCTATTTCTATGTGCATCTTAAGTTTCTTTGCATATGAAAGGCTGTTTTATTTCTGATTTATATTAAGGCAGTCTTATAGTCCTCTTGGTGTACAAAGATGAGTGCAGCTCCCACCATTTGCTTTTTTGTGTGAGAGTAGAGCGGACAGTTGCAACAGCTCCTGTTTGCTCAGCTAAAAGGGTTTTGTGTGCGTGTGTGTGTGTTTGGCTTGTCTTGTTTGTGTGTCCAGGCAGGGGGCTGCTAATGTGTGGGAGGTGGTAGGTGCTAGAAGTTGTGTCCTCTTTAGATATGTCTGCCTCCTCTTTCTCAAGCCTTACATCACCCTGGATAGTTATGTGACGGCCGCTTTGATTCCCTCTGAAAGATAGAGATTGTGTAAGTTGACTTACTTTGCAGCTTTAAGTCCAAAAATTTAGACGGGCTGAACCAACCAAGAGTTCATTTGAACAGGGTTGCTTCTTGGCAGTAATATTGTTGTAAAACGTTTAGTTATTGACTGTAAAGCTCATCAAGATAACATGATTGTTTGTTTGTCCAGCTGGGGGACTAATAGAAAAATCTATCTTTGCTATAATTATGACCTCTTATATCAGCACAGAAGGCTTGAAGTTAACCTCGGAGGACAGGAGAAGGAAATTACATTTTAGTGTTAGTGTGTGCGGAGTGATTAGGTAGCAGAGGGAAGACAATAGAAAGCGGACATCCTGTCAGTCTGTTTTTAGCACTTCCTGAGAATGATATAAAAAAAAGTTGCTTTTTTTGGAATTGTAAGCTAAATATGCTTCCTTAATGTCATAATTCACTAGGACAAACAAGGTGTTATACAATGCTCAGGAGGAGGTTTTTATATGTTAGGGCTTTAAGTTTGATAGAGGAAAAAGCCTTCAAATACATTTTAAAAATGTGCAATGATGTCAAGGTATCTGCAAGGGCTAAGAAATCAGAAGATCAACCTTTAATACTAAAGGTATTAAAGGTACTACTCTCCTTTAAGTGAGATTTAAGTGGACAACACAGCCTCTCAGTACAGTGATTGCTCCACAAAAGACTATAGTGAAGCAAATAATCATAATTAAATTGTGGGTACTATACAGCAGTGCTATAAAAGTTGATGTTATTTTGCAGCAGGTGTATGTAAATTCGTATTGTTTTTGCTGGTTTCCATCGAGCTGAGTATTTGAAACTGTGGATCGTGAAATACAGCGTAAAGTTTTGGAGTAATTGTTTAAAAATTTAAAAGAAGCATTTGGACAACTAAAAGTGTTACATTAAGATGGATAACAGTTCCTTATGTAGCAGGTTGAATATAAGGCTTCAGCTAGCAGTAGTTTAGGTTGGGTTAGCAAAAACACTAGATGTAGCTGGGAGGCAGTTAGCTAAAAAAAGACAGCAACAATCCACCTAAAAGCATAACATAAATCTGTATATTATATCTTATTTGTCTATACAAATACCACCGTGTGAGAGTTGTTATGGTCTGTAGTCTGTGGACTCTGTGTTTCTGCTTAAGTTTATTAATATTCTGTGGTTTTGTTTATTTTGGGTTGTTTGTGATCATCTCTAGTGTTTTGTGTCCTCTGTGCTCTCCTTTTCCACGTTTCAAGTTTCTATGTTCTGTCACCCCAATCTGTGTTAAGTTTGCGTGTTTAGAGTGTTGTCGGTGTGTTTCCTGTTTTATTTTGAAGGTCAGTTTCTCTTGTCAGTGTTTCAAGTTTCGCTTCCCCTTGTCATGTTATGTCCAATTAATCCCAGCCGTGTCTCCCTTCTGTCTCACGGTCCCTGATTGCCCTGTGTGTATTTAAGCCCTGTGTTTTCTTGGGTGCGTTGCTGGTTCGTCTGTGTTCTTTTTCTGCTTCATTCTGTTATTTCTGCGTTTCATGGCGGCGTTTTGTTAGTTTCTCCCAGTATAGGTTTTTTAGGCTACATCTACACGTACCCGGGTATTTTTGAAAACGCAGATTTTTCTATGCGTTTGCACCTTTCGTCCACACGTAAACGGCGTTTTTTAAAAACTCCGGCCAGGGTGGATATTTTTGAAAACTCCGTTTTTGCATTTACGTGTGGACAAGAGAACGCAGCGTCAAAGGTGTGCGCCTTTTTTGACGTCACACTGTGCGCCACGTTATTGTTTCGGTGAAATGAATTTCTACAATACTGTTACTGTTAATTGTACTCTCTGCAGTGTTTAAATGCTTACATATACACACACAGTTACTGTTCCTCCACACATAGAATAGAATAGAATAGAATAGAATAGCCTTTATTGTCATTGTACAGAGTACAACGAAATTGGAGTGCCACTCCCTTGGTGCAAGTTTCAATAATAAATATAAATGTAAAATATAAAAAGTACAAAAAAACCAATCGTAAGTACTCAAACAATAGTATGTACAATATATACAGGATAGCAGCATTAATATAATGACAGTATGAATAGCAGCATAATATAATGACAGTGACGGTATGGAATAGGTTCAATTGTTTTTGTGCTTATTTACTACGGTGATAGCTCTGGGAAAGAAGCTATCCCTGAATCTGTTTGTCCTGGTTTTATGTGACCTGTACCGTCGGCCTGACGGTAATAGTTCAAACAGTTGGTTGCTGGGGTGAGAGTGGTCCTTGATGATATTGCCAGCTCTGCTGAGGTACCGAGAGTTTGCAGTGACCTCCAGGCTGGGCAGAGAGCAGCCAGTGATCTTCTGGGCTGTGTTGATGACCCTCTGCAGTACTTTCCTGTCTGCAGCTGAGCACCCTGCATACCATGTTGTTATGCCGTACGTTAGGATGCTCTCTATGGTGGCTCTGTAAAATGTCACCAGCAGCCTCTCCTCCAGGTTGTTCCTCCTGAGCACTCTCAGAAAGTGGAGACGCTGCTGGGCCTTTTTAACCACCGCTGTAGTACATACGACTAGGATCTGCTTCTATGCCCCATCTTTGTTTACTATTTCCCACCGAGGCTTCTAGACTTCTGATTGGCCAACATTTCTACACGGTTAGGAATATATCGCCACCTGTTGCTTTGGCATGTTCCTAGCAGCGTTTTCCTTCATTTCTGCGTTTACGTGTGGACGGGATTATTTTTTAAAACGAAAACAGAAAATCTCCATTTTCAAAAATACCCGTGTACGTGCGGACGTAGCCTTAGCTTCTGTTTTTGTTTGTTTCACTTACCGGTTTAATAAAGTTCACCTGCATCTGACGCTTGGGTCCTACTTTCAACCTCCACTCGTCTGCCAATGCAGACGTGACAAGAGTAATGTGTTTGATGCTGTTGAATAATGTTTTGAACAACAAACATTGCAGAAAAATGAAGAAGACGCATATACATTTTTGCAGCTTTGATTATCAGTTGCAGTTCAGTGAGTGGCGATAACAACAGTTACTGCGCTTGACTGAAAAGCAGTCTGACAGTAGAGCCCACTGACATTGTAGATTGTTGAACCATGCTAGCTGCTTTCATCTCTTTTCATCCAGAATGGAGATTATTTGAATTCTTCACTACAAAGATAAAGAAAAGTGTTTCCCAAGAATGTTACATACCTTCCAACCACAACCTTCCAACTCTTGCACGAGAATTTATGTTTAGAATTAGAATTTAAAATTAGAATTTATGTTTTTTTTCATTAGGGAATAATAAAGTATTCTGGTTCTGATTGTGATATAGAGATATACTAATTTTACTAACAGGCCATTATTTTAGGTACACATGTTCAGCTGCTTGTTGCAAATATCTAATCAGCCAATCACACGACAGCAAGACGTCAAGATGGTCAAGACAAACTGCTGAAGTTCAAACTTAGCATCTGCTGCAGCTCACAGATGGCAGGGTCATAATTTGGCATCATGAAAGCATGGATTAATCCTGCCTATCATCTGCTGTTTAGTGTTTGTTGTTACGGTTTAGTGGATAATATTTTCTTTGCATACTTTGGGGTCATTAGTACCAAGTGAGCATTATTTAAAAGCCACAGCTTACCCAAGTATTATTGCTGACCATGTCCATCCCTTTATGACCACAGTGCACTCATGTCACAAAGCTTAGATCATCTCAAACTGCTTTCTTGAACATAAGAGTGACTTTACTGTACTCAAATGAGCTCCACAGCCACCAGTGTGTATGTCTTTATTAGAGAACAAATATGTAAAGAGTCTACCTGAACATTTAACCAGGGTTTCTATTTTATCATTCAAAACTCTGGTATGAAAAGTTTTCTATTGAATCATTGAAAGATAGTTGCACTGTCTGACTCACTGAGTTAGTGGACTTTTCTGGAAAATTTCCCATCAGTGGGAAGGCTCCAGGCTTTGTGAAACTCTCATGAGCTTGGCAGGGGTGTATGTGTCTGTTTGTGTTTGTACTGTGTTAATGTGAGTAGGATGACTGTGATGGAACATTATAATACTGTCAGCTGGCACACCGTAGAAAGAGCAGTCATATTTTTGTTTTTGCTGGCTAACAAAATTGAAAAAAAGCTTTCAGTTTTCAGAGATGTTGTTTCGTGCCGAGTGGCCGACTGTGGAGGGTTGAGTTCTTAGGACCGAAGAGCACGACACAAGAAGCAGGTTATAGAAATAAAAAAGTAAAAGCTTTACTTACAAAAATAGGTTCAAGGATGGAAAGTCCAGGCAGGCAGACAAAGCACACAGTCCAGGCAGTGATAAAGTCAAAGTACAGGCAAATTTAACCCCGTAACGACTAATGTGTCATATTTGCTACATGAGATTTTGTGTGTTTTTGAGACTTTTACATCATCATCAAAAAAAAAACTTCAACATTAAATCAACAGTAAATTCAACAATAAATAAAAATTGTGAGATGTAGCAAATATGATACAAATTAAAACTCATATGCTCAAATTAATATTTAATTAATCTAAACTATTGTCAGAAGGTTCAATAAACACTCATTTTTTAAAATTGCATTTTCTTGCCATTAATTCGTTGTTCAGGCTTTGAATGACTAAAAAGAAATCAGAATCAGGACCACAATGTTGCATAGATGTGACATAAACTGCCAGTCTGACATATAACTAGCAGAGGAATGGGTGTATACACTGTGTGGAAAAATTAGTAAAGGTGAGCAAAGCCCCTAAAACAAGCAAAACATTTATTAAAAATGAAAACTGTGGTGTATTAGAACACCATCTTATGCATGCTACCCATTCTTTGCACCTGTGGCAGCTGATCCATTGTGTGCAATGCCTTTTTAAGACAGTGGGGTGCACACATTTGTCAGAGTGAACATGTCCCAGGTGATGCAGCAGGCAGGAAAAGCAGTGCAGGCGGGAGTGACTGGTCTAAAGAGACAGCAGAATGGATCACGAGACGCAAAAACCAAACTAAATGAATGGAGAAGCTCGGAATCCTAAATCTCTAGCTTCCTAAATTGCATATTTAGAAAATTATGGTCTCATTTTGTCAATTCTCTGTCTCGTTAGGTTCTCCGTACTACGACAATGTCAGGCCTCTCTGCTACAGCGACTCAGATGCAGTCCTCTTATGCTTTGACATCAGCCGACCGGACACAGTAGACGGTGCACTCAAGAAGGTATGTATCCCTGCAGTTTGCCCTCATTGATCAGTTGTCTGCCATCCCTCATGTCTATTCTTGCCCAGTTAAACCTGTTTCCTTTATTTGCAGTGGAAAGCAGAAATCCAGGACTTCTGCCCCAGCACTCGGATCCTGCTAGTAGGCTGCAAGACGGACCTGCGCACAGACGTGTGCACCCGCATGGAGCTGTCCAATCAGAAACAGGCTCCAATCTCCCACGAACAGGTTTGTTCCTCATCAACTTTTTGCTCCTTAGTATCTGCTTAAGCTTCTGTCTCCATCCTGTCTACAAGCCCCTCCTTTGTCTTTGATTTCCTCCGACCCAGACTCATCTCTTCCTTCAATTTTATAGGGTTCATCATTAGCCAAGCAGCTTGGAGCCGAGGCTTACTTGGAGTGCTCAGCTTTCACATCAGAGAAGAGCATCCACAGTGTTTTCCGTACCGCGGCTCTGGCCTGCATGAACAAACTCCAACCCACCAATAAGCCCAGCCCAGTCCGGCGCCTCTCCAAGAGACTCCTACACCTGCCCAGCAAGACGGAACTCCTCTCCTCCACCTTCAGCAAGGACAAGTCCAAGAGCTGCTCCATCATGTGAATACTACTAAGATAAATGTGGCAAAAGGACAAACGAACGAGACTGTTGCTGGCTCAGCGGGGGTGCCTGGTGTGCAAGGGAAAGAGAGCAATTATGTGGATTTTTACAAAGCCTCTCTCTCCTTTGCAGCTTCCTCCTGCAAACTCCTGTCAACCGCTTCCAGAAAAATCACTTTCTATATTCAACTCCAGTGCTGAAGTTTTGATCATGACTTGCCACCAGCATCACAATATCTGCAGAGAGAGAGAATTATGTTTGATGTTCAATTAAACCATGTGCTAGCAGAGCATAACAGGCGCTTTAAGGTGCTGTGAATCGTCTTGAATAAGGTCACTACTGCCTCTTTACCAAAGGAAGGGTTTGTAACTATTACATCTGACTGCATTTAAAATTCTGAAGGCAGTGCCCTTTCCCATCCATCTTTGTTTGAATGTCTGTCTGAGGTCACCGTATGGGCTGAGTGACGAGATTAAATGTAAAATCTGACATCTGACAGGAATTGGTATCAACAGAAATACGGTGCGGGGGATTGAAAATGGCAGGCCTTGGAGAAATTCCTCTCCCAGCTGACCCCTCTTGGTATATCGGTTGGAAATTAAAGCTGACAGTGGAGAAAAGGTGGGGAGAGAGAGGAGGGGTTTGGCGAGCAGAGCGCTCATTTGCAAAGGCAGCGGGAGGACAAACCGAGAGCTCGTCTGAAGGAGCACAATGTGACTCAGCACTCACATGATCTGCAAAACAGTCACGGGTTGGACGTGCTGTGCTTAAAAACAAATAAACAAACACGTGCATGTCTTTGTGGATTCTCTGCCATTACCCATCATCACCCACCACGGCAGTCTTTTGTTCAGTGTTACTAACCACAGGCCTTTATTATGGCACTGATGAATCATCTTACCCTGCTTAATGGATATCGGTTTTTATACATGTTCCAGCATAAAAATGAAGTTGTTCTTGCTGGGCCTTCATCAATTACACAAAGATGTCCTTTTACACAACACAAACTCGATAGATGTATTTTAGTGTACCAAAAGAAATCTTTCTTTTCAAATCCCTCTCCTGCTAGACGTTTAATGACAAGTAGTCCTGGGAGGCTTAGGAGCCATAAACGTGCTTATCAGGGTTCATGAACTCCAGGGGCTGATTTTAAGGGGTATGAAACTGATTAGCAATTTTACCAACAGAAAATTGCCTGATGGACAATGGACTGTTAAAAAAGGAAGACCAAAATTGGGTCATACTTTTCTCCTTCTTTACAAAAATCTTGACACAGGCCTACAATTTCAATAATGAAACCTCCATTATAATTTCTAAGCTGGAAAGGTGGCTAATGTTCATTCTCAATGGGCCCAAAATTGTATAAGTGTGTGGAACATTAGGATAACTCCCAAAAGAAGAAGCCTAAACCTTTTCCTTTTCTTATGACAGCAAATGAGTCTTCTCTTTTTTTACATCCATGCTAGTGGTAGCTAATCAAGCCTTGCATTGATTAGCTACCAATCTTCAAGTATTAAGAGACACTTGAAGATTGCTTGTCTGGTGCTTCAACCATAAAACATTTTCCAGCTTCATGAACTTTCTGGTACAGTATCCGCTCTTTAACTCTTTAAATCTGCCTGCTTATAGAATAAAATGACCGGGTGTGCATCAGAAGTTAGTGAGGGTGATCTCTGCCTATGCAGCTATGCTCGGAAGAACCCAGAAACTGCTCTAAAGGTTGTCAAACCCTGGCTTTATTGATATATACTGAGGTGCTAAAAGTCATCATTAAGGGACAAGGGAGGTTGTCAAATGCCATTTTGATGGGGAAGTTAAGCAGTAGTTTGTCCCAAAAGCTGTTAACAGACTGATTTGTAATATGGAGAAGTTTCTCCAAGCTCAATTCTTAACTAAGTTTCCTTGAGAGAGGAACAGGCTGCTCCTGACTTTTTTCTTCCTCATTTCTTTTTTTATGCATTAGATATATTTGGATATATATATATATATATACATTTTCATCCTAATCCGGCCTTTTCCCCCCCGGTGGATGCTTTGTTGTGGCTGTCACGGGTGTTTTTGTAGCTGATGATGTTGTTCTTGTATTCACCGGAGTCTTCTGGCATTAGCTGCTGTTGACAGCTCGGCTAATGGAGGACTTGATGATTTGTAGGTCTGCGCCGAGAAGCCCGGCAATGCGCGGATCACTGGAATTTAACGTGTTGCCTAGCAACAGTGTGAGCAGGGGCAGTTCCTGTTTCTCGGAGAGGAGGAGGGAGGGATCTCTCAGAGAAGGCGCCTGACCTTTTTATTTGTAGCATTTAGACAGAAGGAACAGCAAAGGTGATGGCTGCACATATCGGAGCAGCGGACTGTTGGGGATGTCCCGAGCCGTCACGTGTTGTCTAAAACTTGTCTTTGTAACACTACTGCAGTCATTTTTTTCACTCCTCAGTCCTGCCTGGAACATCATGTCACCCTTAAGTTGCATTTGTCTAATGTACAGCCATTATTTAAGTCTCTCTCTCTGGTTTTTTTTTTTTTTTTTGTATATATCCTTTTAGAAATTCCCCAAAGAATATCAGTGAAGCAAAACTAAATGTTCATGTGAAGTTGCCAATTATTGCTTAAATTATTGACTTGAGTTCTGTACTTGTTAATGCCATACACTAACTTCTAAGTCTTTTACTTAATAAATATGTCTGAAGTTTATTTTAAGTCTGTGTTTCTGTGTTAAGCTTATTAAAGGTGAAACTTTGTTGGCTGTATTAAGTCAGTTTTCTTTATGCAACCTGATATCACAAATCTGTTGGTGCACTCTGACCTTGGACATTTCATCTCATTTAAATGAAAACTTCACAAAAGCTCTTTAACAGGAGCAAGAGCAGCTGAAGAGCTGAAGGATCCTTCTTGGACAGCCATATGTACTGACCAGTGATTATAAAGAAATCCACACCCACCCTGACTGACTCCCCGCTATATCTCTCTACTTTGGTCAAAGTACATCACACTGCACTTTTCAAGGTTTTGTTTAGCAGGAGCAAATGATTATTTGGGTACACTAATCAAATTCCAAGACTGATAGCTTGGCAGCACATTGTCTATTTTGTCTTAAAGATAACCTTTAATATCACTCACTCTTACTTTCTTGATCGAGGACACAATGGCCTACTTCACAGTCATCACAAAGAAATGCGGCATTACAAATAACACTATGCTTGAATGAAAAGCCTTACAAATAGTACCAATGGCAAGGCTGCATTTAAAAAGATTTGTGGACAAAAATGATCAAGTCTAAACAAGGCTCTGGACGTACTGATGAAACATGTGCACACGCTTAAAAACACACATGTCCAGTGCTGCAAGTACCACAATCGTGATAAAGAAAGGTGATTTAAGTGACAAGTATGTATGCAGAAAAGCATCTCTGATCGCACAACACACAAAAACCTTGCAGAAGACCACACCATGTGTTGATCCTCTCAGCCAAAAATAGGAAACTGAGGACGCAATTGCCGTCTTGTTCACCAAACCAACACAACAGAAGACTGGAAAAATGTTGCTCACTCTATGGCAACATTCAGATCAGTCAGAATTTAAAATAAACAACATGGAAACGGGGAGGGTGGTTAATCTTTTTTTTTATATACCTGAAATGTACCCGATTTTAAGATCGCTCCTAGGTGCACAGGTAACCATGTTAGCAAGTCTGTAGCACTTAATGCGAACCTAAAAAACAACTCTATATGCGCTGATGACACTGGCTGTTGTAGAAAGCCACTAGAGGTCTTCTGTTCCCCAGCACAGGCCATGAATAATAAGCCTAAACACAGAGAACCACTCCTTGAGGTCAACTGGGTGGTGTGGGGGTTTTGTGATTATAGATTATATGTTTTCAAGCCTTAAAACAACAACAACAACTTGATAACACATGCAGTGTTTAAACCTAAAACAGCTCTTTACCTTCAGCACAACAGGAGTTTTAATGCGTTAACTGCATATTGAACTGGGGGATAGTGGGGAACTGGAAACACAGATAGGCTAAATAAACGTAAATAAACGACTGTCACGTTTTGTTTTGACCACAGTCTGTATTAACAAGCTAGCAAGAGAACATCTATTCAGTTAGCTGAAAAATCTTAAGCTTTGCCACTTTTTATTTAGTAATGAGTAAATGGTCTCTTAGGAAGCAAATAACCAGGATAAGCTTGAACCTATTTGCTAGCATGATGCTGTGGTGTTTCTGCTATAAGGTTAAACTTTTTTAAATGGAGTCATTTCTTAAATAAATTAGCCCCCTGCTATTTCAGTGGTTTCCATTTCTTTTGCCTTTCCTTGTTTACACAAACCATCCTCCGTGACCTCCACCTCTAAATTTGCTTTGTCTTTCGCCCGGCTGATATTGGCCCTTATCAGAATCTCCTTGGCTGCGTCCTGCTCTCCCACTGATGATAGGACATGGATGAAAGGTCTGAATGTTTGCAATGCCTGAGCTATCACACACAGGATACAGCATTAACTTATCCAGTACAGTCAAGGCAATTGTGGGAATATTCTCTGCACCGGCAGCTTCAGATAAATTTCATCTCTTGGCTCCTCCAACATTGATTTTCTACAACAAGAAATGGAATAGCGGTCTGATCATCTTTTGGATAAACAGGGCTGCCAGCCAGCCTGTCTCCCTACGACACTCCCTTCTCTTATCTTTCCCTACAGTTTCTGTCTCTGTTTTTCTTCAGCACATTTATCAAAAAATTTGCCCATGTACATTACATCTCTCCGCAAATCAGATAACGGTCTGACAAAAGCGTACTCAGCCTGTCATCCATGGCAGGTTGCTCGAAGGCATGATTATTCTTTAAGATCACAGTCACGGCAGGCATGTGGTCTTTTGACAAATACTGCACCTTTGTGGATTGCGAAATGTAACTCCTGAGCTGGTTATACTGCAGACTGCCATTAAAATGATAATTGAACAAGTATGTGAATAGACCTACAGGGAATCTTGTGTATAACTTTGATCATACTTTCATGTCTGACTGTGAAATATGAAGCTAGACTAGAAATAAAGCCATATAAAAGCTATATAGTAACAGATATAAAGCATTTGTTGTAAACACATAGAAAGGACTTATAGTTGATTATCTGTTGAGTCGTGCTCAGTTGACACATAAAATATGAACGTTGTAGCTTGTATATTAATGTAAAAATTTTAGATATAATGGCGTAAATAATGTGAAATAACCCATGTGAGCAAAAACTTTACCATGAAGACATGTGGTGCAGCTGTACCTTAGTAGGCTTCCAGAAGGTGACCAATCAGAGAGAAATAAGTTTTTATAGAACGGGATTTCAAGGGAAAGGATCACAGACTCTGTAGACTCTCAACAAAAGGCGACATAGTTTCCATAAACTGCAGTTCATCTAATGGCCACTTGAAACTGGCTCCAAGCTCGCTATAGTCTTATCTTACAATTTTGTGTTCAACGCTCTGCAAATGATAACTTTTGGCTCCAAAAAACCCCAAAATGATAGAAATCTAAATACTAAAACTGAAACTTTAAAATCCGATGACGAAGGTATGGTGGTTGTGTCCATCATTAATATAATACAGTCTACGCTTTAGATAAAAGATGAACTGAGAAGTTGTTTAAAGTAGAAAAACAAATATTTTCGGTAGGGCTCATGCAAAGCTACTCTAGTCCCAGGATATTGAAGTTTTAATTTCTTTTTACTTGGCAGTGGATAAAAGCAAAAAAAAAAAAAGCTGATTTATTGATCAAATTAACTCCATCTTCTATGCCAGCTTCTGAAAAACAATCCCTGCTTGGAAAACAGATTTGTGCAGCCCAGAAGAGGCACATGTGGCACTGACATATTTGATGTAAACTAATGAACAGGTCAGCAGCAAGTGATCTGTGCAGTCTAGACATTTGTCCCTTCCTCTCATGATGGATAGGAGCCTGCAGCACAGACGGTGAGACTGCCTAGGACCGGGATCGGGATCCAGAGGGAGGATGACTGAGGGAAGAGCGCTGCCATCTGAAACCCTCTTGAGGAGCTGGAGAAAATGGTCGCTTGTGCAGAGCGTCTCATTACTACACAAGCACATCATCTATCAGACATGGCAGTGCAGACCCACACGAAACACACACGTGTTGCAGGTTCACACACACACACACAAACTATTGCATACATCTTGCACAGCAGCAGCAGAAAAGGAAGCTGAGGAGAGAATATGGGTTGGCAAAGCTATGCTGTCTGATTGCTGATGAGCTATCTGCACACTGACATGTAGGTTACGTTCTCTCTGTGCAGTGAGCTTTGCCACAGCTGCTCTGACAGTCTCGTAATTCCTGTCTCAGGATGGAAAATGGGGTTGCAGTCGAAGGCTCAGCTGGATGAGGAGCAGAGGAACGACTGTCCTACATGAGCGACCCTCTGTTTCAAACTAGCACACTGCTATATCTGCATAATCCATGAACTGTAAGCAATAGTTTGATACTTGGGAAGATGAAAACCACTTGCAGCAAAAGTTAACAAATCAACAGATCACAGGGATAAATAAGTCTTTGCCTACCACCTGGGTCTAGACACATATATTTGCCAGAACAGAAATGAACTTAAAACAAGTACTTAGTATCTTGGTTATCCTTTGTCAACCACAGTTTGTGAGCCTTCCAAATTCCCATCACATATATGTTTATATCTGTCATCTCTTCTCTGAATAAAAGAACAAACTAGCAGTCCTGGCACAGCTGCAAACATGAGAAAAATCAGAGCGGATTTTTTTCTGATTGTGCAGGACTTTGTAATGCTTCATGCAATCAGTCCATCTCTGTGTGTCTGATTTTTGAGTCCAGAGCTGTTCTGATGTGATGGCTTCACGCAGCTCTCGGCCTGTTTGTCAGTGAGCTTCTGGCTATTTAATGAGGCATACAAACATCACTAGACAGCACGCAGCACAGCCTCTGTAGCCTTAAACCCTGAGGATTCATTCTTTTTCATATTAACCACATTACGCTGTTTTAGCATTTACATGCAGTGCACAACAAACTGAAAATCAAATACAGCGCTCGATAAATATGGGATAGATGTCATTGGGGCACTATCAATTATACCCATATGGGGCAATTTTAAGTTCGTATGTGTATCTGTGGGCAAATTATCTGCAGCTTCGGGCAGCCATGCGTAATCATGCACATGTGAACTGGTGTATGAATGTGTGTCAGGGTGTGCTGTGTATACTAAGCAGTTTAGCGTGTCTGCTCTGCTTCCCAAGAGCAGAAAGGTGAGCGAGGTTCACACTGACAGCACTCAACTCATCTGCTGGAATGATAAGACTTATTGTGTCCCTGCTTGGGGTAAATAACCTCCCTGCTATGTCCTTTGCACTCCCCCTTTATATAACCCTTTCACTGATGCTGCTCACCTTCACCAGTTCTATCCCTCTTCCTGCATACATGCCCCGTTTGGCACACCCTTAGGGCATGTCATGAGTGAATGCTCTTCTAGCACTTTAATTAGACAACTGCGTCTGGCATTGGGGAATATGGGGGGAAGGGAGCTGAGGCTGGGGCACATGAGGTGCCTGGGATGGGGGTTGACTTTAGTTAGGAGTTGGGAGAAATATACGAGATGATGTTTCATCCAATCATGTGACAGAAGCCTGTTTCCAGGGCTTCAAAAGTGATAATAATCACTGATCGGCAGAGCTATTTCAATGTCAGATCGTAAAACAATGGCCTGAACAGTGTCACTACTCTGGTATTGATTCCTTTCTCAATCAAAGCCTAACTTTAACCATCATCAATCATCAGCTGCTTGTGATTAGAACTGAGTAACAGTCAACGTTACACAATGCTGGTCGAAAGCAATTCACCTTCCTCACTTAAAGAATGATTAAGTGGTTGTAAAACACACATTTTTTAAAGACTTTTGGTCATAGAAATATCCAAAAAGGGTAATTGTTTTCCAGTTACTGTAATTCTTCACATTCTCATCGTCTCTGCCCTTCATCTGTTTCTTGTGCAGGCATTTATTCATCTCATGTCACGTCTCTTCATCTCTTCATCTTCCCACCTCTTGTCACTGCTCGTCTCCTCTGCCTCTTTACAGCAGAAGCGTCAAAAACAAAACTGCTGCTCGTTAGGAAAATAATAGAGAGTGGATTTGTTTTTTTTAGGTTCATCTGTTGTGCTGAATCTTTACTCTGTGCAGTGCTCAGTGGGGCTGTTGTACAGAAGTCAAGCTCCTGATGGCAAACATGGTGTAGTCAAGATGAAGAAAACCAGTGTGCATTTGTATATGCGTAACAGTGATGTGTACTCATGTTAAAAAGAAAGTACTCCCTCTGTCACTTCTAAGCTTTTACATATTGGAGAATAATAAAAAAAAAAAATTGGCAGCAGGTTTAAAAAGTGTGTAAACACAAAATCAGGTGAACTACAAACCTTCACATATTGCATTGTGTTACTGTTTATTTAAAAAAAAAAACTGAAGGCAAATGCAGAAGCAGTGTGCAAAAAACTAAGGACTCCCCTCACTGCTTCTACTGAAATTAGGAGGGTAAGAAGCAGCCAGGTGCTGCTAATCAAATACACTTGATTAACTGATTATTAGCCAGTGTGAGCGTCTCCATAAAACCAGTTTGTTTTGGCAGTTTGCTGATCTGGAGCTTTCAGGTGTGTGTTAACACAGCGCCAAGGAGGAAAGATATAATCAGTGATCTCAGAGAAGCAACTGTTACCGCCCATCAATCTTGGAAGCGATATACAAGGCCATTTCCAAACAATTTGAACTCCATCATTCTACAGTGAGAACAATTATTCACCGGTGGACATTCAAGACAGTTGCCAAACATCCTGTCAGGCCAAACAAAGTTTAGAGAAACTGCAAAGAAAAACCCAAGAGCTGTCAAATTTTAAAGGCCTATACTGTATGTTATAAAAAGACTGAATAAGTATAGTTTGTTTGGAAGGGTCACCAAGAGAAAGCCCCTTATCCCTAAAAAGAACATGTCAACACAGCACAACAGCACAAATGTTTGCAAAGTGGAATCTGAACAAACTACAAGACTTCTGGAACAATGTTCTTTGGATAGATGAGATCAAAGTGGCCATAAAGCCATGTAAAACCAAGCCCACCTGTTTTTTTCAATCATTGAATCGATCATGAATTCCTCTGTGTACCAAAATATTCTAAAGTTAAATGTGAGGCCATCTGTCTGATGGCTAAAGCTTATCACAAACTGGCTGGTGCAAGAGGACAATGCACTACGCTCAGCAGCAAATCTACATCAGAAAGGCTGTCAAAAGAAAAGCATCAAGGAGCGGAATGGTTCAGAACTGAACCTGACTGAGATGTTGGCCTTTAAAGAGCTCTGTACAAATAAATGCCAACAAACCTCGATGAACTGAAGCAACGCTGTAAAGATGAGCGGGCGGATATTCATCCACAATGATGTGAGAGACCGATAAAATCAAACAAAAAATAATAATTTTACTGCTAACAGTGATTTTACATGCTACTTAATAACACACTGCTTCTGCATTTTGGCTCAGTTTTTGCCGAGTAAAGAAAGACACGGCATCATATGTGTGTGTGTTTCTTCTCAGGTTCTATTTGAATTATTTTAAAACCCAAAAAGGACAGGATGATTTTTAATTATGTCCTAAAGTGTGACACGTTAGAAATGAAAGGCTGCATGTCAGTGCTTACAAATGCCAAAATTGATTTGTGCAGTTTTGTGACTCATTATTTTATTGAGATTGTTAACATATAACATTTGATTGTGAATCCATAAAAACACATACACTTATAAACCCATGTTCAGAACCTAATATTATATAAGATTAATGCAAATTCTGCTATATTCTGATAATTTTACATCTAAAAACTTATAAACTGTTGTCATTCCTGAATATCACAGGAGAATTTTTTTTTTTTTGTAAAGAAAGTACAAATTTCATGACCACCAGCATCACAATCAGATGTCTTTCTTGGACACAGTGCATACTTGGTGTTGGGCCTGTTTTCAGCTTTATAAGATAATTTTTCATGTGTGTTGGAGCTCTTGCTGTTGCTACTATATGCATGTAATAAATGGGCACTGTTTTGCGTTTTTCCATGTTTATTTTATTTATTTGCTTATTGATTTTTTTCAGTACCTCAGGCTGACCTTGCTTTATGCAGTTCTTTTTCCACCTTAATGGAACAAAAAGGTCTTCTTGATTTGTTTGCTTAGCCTGACTGTCTTTATGTTACCTACATGGCTATCAAACAAGACAAGACTGCTTTACCCCATCTGTTTTGTGAGATACATCAGCTTACCTGTGTGCTGACGTAGACTCTGGGTTCAGAGGCTCTAAACCATAAAATATACATTATGTTAGTCTTTAATGCAACAGGAAAAGGAAGTGAAAAGATTAGCAGAGATTTTAAAAATTGGACCTAATCCTCAGCAGGCATTTTTGTCATAGCTGAAAGAGTCAAGCTGGAATTAACAACATTAACCCTTGTTTTTTATGTTCAGGGGTTTCAGGCCATTGTACTCTTAATGGATGGACTTACGTGCAACTTACATCCTCAGACACTGATACAAGTTGTTGTTACAGCTCAGTTTAGACTCGTCGAAAAAAAGCAAACCAGCAAGAAGCACAAACTGTTCTAAATGAATAGAAGGTCAGTGAATAAAACCTGTTACTGTCTTACCAGTCTATTGTTTTCTTTTCTCCTCCTGTAGTGTGTGTGTGTGTGTGTGTGTGTGTGTGTGTGTGTGTGTGTGTGTGTGTGTGTGTGTGTGTGTGTGTGTGTGTGTGTGTGTGTGTTTTCTTTCTTTCTTATTTTTAAACCATCATCTTTGATCTGTTCCTACTGAAACTGTTCAACTGCAGAAGGGCTCCATAAATCTCTTTTGATCTCGTCTTGGAAGAAAATCCACGTCCAGAATATGAATCAGCATCCAGCCAATCCAGACTGTAGTCAAGCAAAGCACCATCTAAAATGTCTTTCATCATAAGACACATGCATACACACACAAAGAAAGAATGGCTATGATTACAGGGAAGAACATATTCTAGCTTTGGCACTAACAGAACAGCACTTCTTGAATTTTAATCTGCTGCAAAGGATAGCCGCTCTAAGTGCTGCTCAGCAGACAACACTGTTTCATCATATCAGCAGGTCTGCATAGCATTTAGGGTTTTATCAGGCAATAACAGGCCAAGAAGACATCCCACAGAATTGAAAATATCTTTCAGTACTGTGTGAAATAGCTTAGATAGATAGATTCCAAAGGTCTGCAACCAAAATAGGATATATTGACTGGTTCTTATAGATTTTTACTCACTGAAACTAGGAAAATATTCCATCTCGTCAGATTTTCTCGCAAAACTTGTGTTTTTAGTTTAATTAAATGTACAATTTCCAATTTTAAACTGAAATCCGGTAACCCCTATACTTGTGTCAAAAAAACACGTCCCAATAAAGCATGTCCCAACAGCTTTGTTTTGTTCATAGCGAAATTATCTCAGAAATCTCAGAAAAATTATGCATAGTTAATTGCAAAAAAAATATTGATTTTTAAAAAAAATGTAAACTCCACATGTTTTGCAAAAAAAGTACTTGATCAGAATCAGAATCAGAAAGGGTTTTATTGCCAAATGTTGAGCAGGTTTACAACATTAGGAAATTGCTGCGGTACTTAGTGCAAAAACATACTGTCAGACAACGCTTAAATAAACATAAAAATTAAAATTAAAAGTGCTAAGTAGATAGATATATACATGAATGCAGGTGGTGATCAGTGCAAAATTGGAATGATGCTGTGAACACAGTGTAAGGTCATGTGTTAGTCGTGCGAACAGTCATATGGTTATTGTTCATGAGTCCAACAGTAGAGGGGAAGAAACTGTTCTTATGGCGAGAGGTTCTGGTACGAATGGACCGGAGCCTCCTGCCCAGACTGTGTCCAGGGTGAGAAGGGTCAGCTGATGAATGGAGGGAAATGGAGAACAGTTTTGGATTCAGCACCCTAAAAAACATAAAATTTACCGAAAATATCCCATGCAGTTGAAAAAAACATTTTTTTGCAGACCTGTAGTTTCTATCTATCGTGGTAACTCGTAACCCTATCGCCACCTCGTGCCCAAAATGACAAAAATACAACATAATAGAGAAAGTAATTTTGTTCAGGCATTTAGGCGTCTGTATGCTAAACATTGAGGGCCCTGGCGTAAGCTTACTTTTTTGGGAGGGAAATGTAGTTTCAAACGTTGCCTTTTAGCCGCTAGTTTCCACTGTTTCGTAACAGCCAGTACTACAGCCCCCACAATTCCTGGCGTGCTCCAGTTCGCGTTGCGAGCGACATGGCGTCTTCTTGAAGCGTAGATAAACCGTAACTGTTTTGTTGACAAGTGATTGAGGTAAGCTCTAAATATTTTTAAGTATCATAGACTCTGACTGCGCTGTCCTACCTGCGATTAGCTGATTTTAATTTGGTTTAACCGGAGCTCTTTTGAGCAGCTTTCCTGGAGATAGTTAGCCTTTTTGCTAGCTAACGTAAGAGGCTAGCTAGCTTGCTGCATTTATTTTGCAGAGGATAGGAAGGTAATTCAGTTTCTCTTCTCGTTTAACAAGTTAGTCATTTTCGTTATTGGTTTGTAATTTCTGTCCGCACAAAAAAATGTGTCGTTATTTGTTGCTCTAAGAGTTTAATCGCGTTTTCTATCGGAGAGTGTTGAGGAATAACAGCTGTCTTCACTTTTTGGGGCACATCCTGATACCCGTTTTTAGGGCATAAGAAACTTATGCATCCACAAAACATATGTTATTTCTGTATTGCTATTGTTTTCATGTGCTTTCTCTTTTCGTATTTCACAATTTGATTGAGTTCAAAATTGTCAGCCATTAAAAAATTATCAAAATTACAGACAGAAAAATTAGACCAAAGGATTAAGCTAAATATACAAACGGACAAAGGTTGCAACACCCTTCCTTGCATGATCAGAAACAAAACAAAACATCATCACTCTGATCATCAGGCTACCCTTTTTACTTCGTCTTTTGCTATTGATAAGATATATGGCATGAATAATGTAAATATGTTTCACAATTTCAATATTGTCTGAACCAGAGACTCTCACTTTCTTCAAGTAATAGAAACAGATATTTGGCCTAAAATATTGAAATGACATTGCTTAAGTAGTTGTCCAGATAAAGCCATTTGAAAATGACTCCACCGAAAACTCTAAATAGGCTCGAAAATATCCCTAGCTTTATCGCAAAAATAGTCTTATGAGCAAACTAACACTAGAAAGCTTTAATTTGACAGCTTGTCTCTTAAGAAGTGTATCATCACCCTGAAATATTTCTTCAGGGAAATCAAGGTTGGCCAGGCTAGGAATTTTTCTCAAATTTAGTCAACTGAACTCGAGCGTAATTCAATTAGAGGTGAAAAGAAAAACTGGATTTGGAGATGCGTACACAGCAATATATAAACAGTAACAGCTGGCAAACGCATGATCTGTACTCATTGTACATAAAGCAAATATAATGTAATATTAATATATGTCCTGCCACTGTGGTGTGATAACAGTTTTCACTTTTGTAAATGCAATGAAAGCAGAGTTTAATGTCTGGTCTTTGTGCAGATGGCAGCTGACTCCACAGACAAGAAAGATGCAGACTCTTCGGGGACCAAAGACCGAGAGAGGAAACGCAGCCGTTCGCGAGACAGAGATCGTAAAGTCTCACCTTCCCGCAAGCGCCATCGTTCCCGTGAACGAAACCGCTCTAAATCTCCCGAAAGGTAACCGCTGCACAAAAAGAACCCATCAGGAACACCAGACTGACTTCTAGCTATTAATCTTACTGCGTACTTGTGTTATCTTTCCCTTAAGCTTTTTTGTGTCTGTGTGATTTTGTGTCATTACGATAGAGATCGACGCATGAAAGACAAGGACAGAGACAAGGACCGAGATAGAGATAAGGACAGAGACAGGAGCCGTAAGGACAGAGACAGCCATCGGCGCGATAAAGATCGCAGCAGGAGATCCAGGTATGTGACACTGATTAAGCTTCTTCGGTCAAAGCTGGCAAAGGAGATTTTTAGTCATAATTATTTCATAATCCGTGTTTGCCTGAATAACACGCCAATATTTTTCACATTAACAAAAATTTGATATTCAAAGGAATTAAACCCAATTTAAGTGACAATATTTTCAGTGCACAGTATTTTTGGCACTGACATTACTGTTGCCTCATATTAGAAAATGCCGATAAGGCCAACTGTTAGCAGTGAGGGGTTTTTTCTCATAAATAAGCCTCAATCCAAATAAAAAGGTCTTTTATCAAACCACCTGAAGTTCATCCTATGTCTGAAAGAAGCAGTTTTACCTCCTCTCCCTTTAAGTCACCTTTCTTCTCAGAAGTCAGTTCTCAGCTGCACTTTCTCACTTGTTAACTAAACTCTTACCAAACATCCAGACGTTTGGATTTTGCTACAGTTAGCACTTCAGCTAAATTTCTGTTTTGTCGTATTTACATTTTTGTCATCTATAGAAGCGCTTCTCCAAGATCAAAGGATGCCAAGATAAAGAAAGAGAAGGATATAAAAGGAGAAGATGAGGAGGATGAAAAAAAGAAGAAGGAAAAGGTAAAAGTCTGGTTTAGTGTTTGTGTAAATTTGAACTGCCACTTCGGTTATTATTTTGGGTGTTTGACATGTGCTGTTGTTCAGGTCCAGCCGCTGTCTTTGGAGGAGCTTCTGGCCAAGAAGAAGGCAGAGGAGGAAGCTGAAGCAAAGGTGAGAACATCCATCCGTCTGTCAGTTTGTCCATTTTCTAAAGCTTTTCTGGGGCCAGGGCACATGGGCAGAAGTCTTAAGCAAAGATGGCCAGATCTCCCTATTCCCACCCACCTCCTTCCAGCTCATCCATGGGAACACCAAGATGGTTCCCAGGCTAAGCGTCCAGCACACTACACAGTGACTCCTGTAAGGCTGGATACTCTGAACTGTTGTAAGCCTAAATAGCAGTCAGAACCAGTTTCCCAACCCAAAGATGTTGGGAAGCAACACTTGTGTCCACCATGAATAACCCTAACATTATACCCATGCCTGCCCACCTCCTGTCACTGAAGGCGACTCCAGATTGTAGCACAGTCAACTCCTCTTTAGGAAACTGGTTCCACTTAAATCCAGGCCAACACATATTGCATCCGACCCCTACGGCACTGCAGGTGTTGGCATGCCAATGTCTCCTCTTCATGCTGTGCCCGACTGAGTCCTGTGGGCTAAGGGCCAGCTACCAAGCACTCTTGCTTGAGCTCCTTCCGGACTCCAGAGTGGGGAACCAAAAAGTATGCCCTGCACGGGGTGAACTAGTCCTGAACTAGTTTTTTTTTTTTCTTTCTGCATTCATGTTTTGTGAATTGCTCTTCATCTGGGAGATTAACTTTTCAATTTAAGATTATATTTTCTCTAAATTAATATTATTTCTTTTGCTTTGTGTTTTTCAGCCCAAGTTCCTGTCAAAAGCAGAGCGAGAAGCCGAAGCTTTGAAGCGCAGAGAGCAAGAGACTGAAGAGAGAAGGAGGATGATTGAAGAGGAGAGAAAGAAGAGAAGGACGTTTCAGGACATAGGGAGAAAAATGCTGGGTGTGTTTCAGCCTCTAACCTGAAACAGTTTGCATTTAATTACAGGATATTAACGTGTCGATAACCACCGTGATTCTTTGTTACAGAGGACCCTCAGGAAAGGGAGAGGCGGGAGCGTAGGGAGCGAATGGAACGAGAGAACAACGGCAATGAAGATGATGATGAGCGACAGAAGCTCAGAGAGGAGAAAGATAAAGGCAAAGAACTCCAGGCTATCAAGGTTAATTGCATGAGAAAGAGTTAAAATTACAGTTGTGTACAGATTGGGCTGACAGAAACTTTGTGTGTAGACCAGGGGTGCCCAATCCCTAGGGCTGGGTATCGTCACTGATTTCTAGAATCGATTCAATTCCGATTCACAAGGTCCCGAATCGATTCGATCCACGATTCGATTTAATTCGATTCGATTCGATTTAAATCTGGGAAATTTTGACAGTCAGAGATATAATTCAGATCAGGACATTTACATATTTTTGTATCTATAAAAAGGAAGCTGACACTCTCAAGACTTTATCCAAGGTGTGAGCATCACAGCAGATGGCTTTGTGTCAAAGTAGCTGAAGATAAAACACAGAAAAACATGTAGGTGATTTTCCTGGCCTGGGATTTTATAAAAATATTCTGCAGTACATCAAAAACGAAAGAAAACCATTAATTAATCAACATTACCTCTGACGTTACAGCGGTTTTATTAGAGACATGGCTAAGCATTTTGCATTTTGAATAATTTTAAAAAGTTTCAATTTGTTCAGTATTGAACAGCAGAAATGAGGTTTTCTTTTCGGAAGAATGTAAAAGGGAAAAAAACAGCGGCCGACAGCGCTGTAAGCAACAGTAGACTTGTGCATAACAAGCAAGCGAATAATGAAGAAAGCGAAACTGTTCGAGAGAGAGGGGAGGGGGGGGAGAGAGGGGGAGGGAGAGAGGGAGAGAGAGAGAGCTGCGCATCGCAATGGAAGCAAAACACTAAAAGAGTGAATTCATGACGATGTTTATGTGAAGCGTTTGGATCTTCTTTTGCTGCTGATTCGGTCAATATTGTTTGGAGAGAGATCAAACTAACAGCTTTAGAATCAGCACATAAAGGGCGTGAACACAAAACGCGGACCCGGATCAGCGAGCTGTCGGCTTTCAGCCCCGACTGTGAGAAAGGCGACATCTAACTGATTCTGATCCGCGGGTCGCGCTGTGTGTTTAAGTCTATGTGCAGAATCCCTGTACCTGCTCTCATTTACTGTTTGGTGGTTCTTGAAATTTTGTGAGATGTCACCAGAGATTCTGGCATTTCGGACAAAATAAATTTATATTAAAAAA
This sequence comes from Aulonocara sp. 'chitande type north' Nkhata Bay, assembly GCF_057382095.1. Taxonomy (NCBI): domain Eukaryota; kingdom Metazoa; phylum Chordata; class Actinopteri; order Cichliformes; family Cichlidae; genus Aulonocara; species Aulonocara sp. 'chitande type north' Nkhata Bay. The sequence continues at coordinate 33,803,646 of NC_141363.1, forward strand.
TCGATTCAGGATTTTAATGAATCGATTTTACGTTATCCAAGCCAGAATCGATTTTAATCGATGAATCGATTATAAAAACCCACCCCTACCAATCCCGGTCCTTGAGAGCTACCGTCCTGCAGCTTTTAGATGCATCCCTACTCCAACACAGCTGAATCAAATGAATGGCTTGTTATCAGGCCTTTGCCAAACACGATGGCATGCTGAAGAGGTAATCAAACCATTTGATTCAGCTGTGTTGGAGTAGGGATGCATCTAAAAGCTGCAGGACGGTAGCTCTCGAGGACCGGGATTGGGCACCCCTGGTGTAGACTAACAAACAAAACTTCCACTTATTATTTTGAGGGGCTTGAAAATTCCTAGGGAAACTGGAAAAGCAGAATTTAAACCGATGTCCACAAATTATTCACAGGAGCGTTATCTTGGTGGGATCAAAAAACGGCGACGGACTCGCCACCTGAACGACAGGAAATTTGTGTTTGAATGGGATGCTTCTGAAGACACTTCGGTCGACTACAACCCGATGTGAGTGGATCGTGAGCACAAAATATATCCACAGATTAGGTCTTTGCGTTCCCTCGCTAAACTCTCGTGATCGGTCTTTGCAGTTACAAAGAGAAGCATCAGGTGCAGCTGTACGGACGAGGCTTCATCGCCGGCATCGACTTAAAGCAGCAGAAAAGGGAGCAGTCGCGTTTCTATGGTGACCTGATGGAGAAAAGGCGCACGCTGGAAGAGAAGGAGCAGGAAGAGTGAGTACAGTGGAGTATCTATAATGGAAAATGATCCTGTATCCATAGTTTCACCTTCAGCTTCCGCCCACCCCACATCTAATCTTTGTTTTACCTCGCTTCAGGACAAGACTGAAGAAGATGCGTAAGAAGGAGGCCAAGCAGCGCTGGGATGACAGACACTGGTCTCAAAAGAAGCTGGACGAGATGACAGACAGAGACTGGCGAATCTTCAGAGAGGATTATAGCATCACCACCAAAGGAGGAAAAATCCCAAATCCCATCAGGAACTGGAAGGAGTACCCGCTGCCTGCACATATTCTGGAGGTCATCGACAAATGCGGCTATAAGGTCAGCTAGGGTTCAACTTATCTGGTTCTGTGTTTTGTAATTTTTCTTTTTTAAATTATTTTGTAGCTGTTCACTGTTTTTCACTGTGTTCAATTCAGTCTCCACTAAGGAATTTTTTATTAATTTTTTTCTGTCCAGGATCCGACGCCGATTCAGAGGCAGGCCATTCCCATTGGTTTACAGAACCGTGACATTATTGGTGTGGCTGAGACCGGTAGCGGTAAAACTGCTGCTTTCTTGATTCCACTGCTGGTCTGGATCACCACCCTGCCAAAAATCGACAGGTAACGTGTCTAAGATCCAATAATCTTCAGCAATTTCAGAAATAATAACTCTGCATTTGGACTGTCTTACTGTGCCTCTACTATCTCTTATGATCCTTTGCTCTCTGTATGACTGGATGCAGGATCGAAGACTCAGACCAGGGTCCTTATGCTGTGATCTTAGCTCCGACTCGTGAGTTGGCGCAGCAGATCGAGGAAGAAACCATAAAGTTTGGTAAACCGCTCGGCATCCGAACTGTGGCTGTGATCGGAGGAATCTCCAGAGAGGACCAAGGCTTTCGACTCAGGATGGGTTGTGAGGTAAAACGGAGAGGGCTAATTTTAGAAAAAAAAAAAAAAGTGTTTCTGCCTGTGAAGCAAACTGAAGCCTCACTAACAAGTAGTTTTTAGTAGTTTTTGTTTGCTGTCAGTATTTTTACATCAAAAGAAGCCCATGAGGCTACTGAAATAAACTCAGCAGAAAGGCGAAGATGGTGCAGGACTACTGTTGCATTTGCAGAGCAGTAACAATCTCATCACAGGTGTAGTTTATGGAGGAGCTGTAGGCTCTAGTCTCTTGACACACACACACACACACACACACACACACACACACACACACAGAGGTGATATTTCAACCAGGAAATTGAAGTCCAGGTGAAGTGAGAGACGTTTCTTCAGCAACACTCACTGTAACCTTAACCAGAACCTTCAGAGGTAAACCCCCCCAGAAAAACAAAAAAGGTCTTTTATCAAACCACCTGAACAACAAGCTTAAAAGAGAATGAAAGCTCCAATCCACTGCTTGTGTTAAACAGAAGCAGCGTTACCGAATAAAGAATCCAAACTGCTTGTCTTGTTTGCCACTAGCTCTTAAATTTGGCAGCTTTCTTGCAGACTTGGCTGCTGTCAGCCTGCAGCCAAGTTTATTTAATGTGATTCACTCTGTTTATAGTAGAATGTTTCCAATCTTTATTTACAGTCTCCCACATTAAGAGCTTAATGGGAGAACACGGATATAATACACACATGCTTTTTCTTGCTCTTATAATTTCCAGGCTTCCAAGTTTATTTCATACTTTGTTTCTATAACTAATTTTGAGCATCAGTATCATGGGATTTGTCATTGTTTGAATGGTAAAGCTGCATCAGTTTCATGTCTATGGCATAGAGCATCTATTGATGTTTTTTCTGAAAACCGTCTGTATGTTTTGTGTGTGTTTGTGATGTGTAGTGCTTCTGTCAGTGTGTATATTATGTGAGTAAAGAAAGAGGGAAGCGGTACAGATGGTGGTACAAACAGTCCACATGGCTCATTCTCAGACGCTGGTAGCTTAGCAGCTTAAATACACACAGACTTTACACTGTGTTTTTTGGCAGGAAGTCCATCCTGGCTTTTTATCCATAAGGTGAGGATTCTACTTGAAAATCATCTGTTCACCAGCGTCATATTTGTTTACATCGTCTAACAGATCGTTATTGCCACGCCCGGCCGTCTGATTGACGTGTTGGAGAACCGCTACCTGGTACTGAGCCGCTGCACCTACGTGGTCCTCGATGAGGCCGATCGTATGATTGACATGGGCTTCGAGCCCGACGTCCAAAAGATTCTGGAATACATCCCGGTGACCAATCAGAAGCCAGACACCGAAGAGGCGGAGGACCCTGAGAAAATGACGATGAACTTTGAATCCGGGAAACAAAAATACAGACAAGTAGGTCTTTCTTTAGCAGTTGGAATCTTCTGAAGGTACCACATGATTATCTGTTGAGTGTTTTCACTGATTGTGTGTCTGATTGCACCGTACAGACGGTCATGTTCACAGCTACCATGCCTCCCGCTGTGGAGAGACTGGCCAGGAGCTACCTGAGACGTCCTGCTGTGGTGTACATCGGGTCTGCTGGAAAGCCTCACGAGAGAGTCGAACAGAAGGTCCTGCTTATGTCGGAGGGAGAGAAGAGGTGAGACGGATGCAAGCATTAATTTTAAACACCAAAAATTTCACTTGCATCAAGATTCTAAATGTTTTGTATAATGTGCCCTTGCAGGAAGAAGCTGCTGGAGGTTTTGTCGCACGGCTTCGAGCCTCCGATTATCATCTTTGTCAACCAGAAGAAGGGTTGCGACGTGCTGGCCAAGTCACTGGAGAAGATGGGGGTAAGTCACTGTAACCTGAACCACAATGGATCTCAATTTGGGGTCGAGATTTGGTAGAAGCTTCATGCTTTGGAGTAAAAAAAGTAACAATCATGTCAGGGGTGTCAAATATAAGGCCCGGGGATCAGAATAGGCCCGAGAAAGACTCCAGTCCAGCTCACTGGATGATTTTGGAAATATGTGAAAGACAGCATTTTGGATTTTAAATATTTTCCTACAGATAAAGACCTGAAGCATTGCCACTCATAATACACCAAATCAATTAATGGATAAACAGATAAATGACATTTGATGTTTGTGCCAGCCTGTAGAAATTTCTGGGGACATTTTCTATAAAATATCAACAAATATTTCATTGATTGCCTTAAAATTATTCTCGGATACGTTTAAGGTCACAAGAGAAATATTCCTAGAAGTTTTTGTTTTCCTACTAGCAGAACAAATTGTCTTGTTGCACTAAAATTATATTAATCACTCAAAAAACCCACAGTTTTAGTATAAAGAAGAAGTTATGAAAATTCGGAAAGCCAGATACATTAAAAGGCAACAACAGCTTTTTAATGCACAGTATTAGCCTCAGCTGTACTTGGGGTTCAGTGCTAGTGTTGCATCCTGACATAATGCTGAGTTTTGCCGTTTGTTGTCAGAAGTTTTATCCAAAATACAAAAGAAAGCCAATAAATCTCAGATGGAGGTTTAATTTTAATTCATTTTGGTTTCTGATTTCCTAAAATACTAAATATTTTGAGCAAAGATTAACCTCCACTGGTCCTCCTTCTCTTCTTCTTTGTAGTACAATGCTTGCACGCTGCACGGTGGCAAAGGCCAGGAGCAGAGAGAGTTTGCGCTTTCCAATCTCAAGGCGGGAGCCAAAGATATCCTGGTGGCCACAGACGTTGCTGGGCGAGGTATCGATATCCAGGACGTCTCCATGGTCATTAACTACGACATGGCAAAGAACATCGAAGGTAAGAGGCCTCATCTGGTGTGCAGTGTTTGTTTATTGACTGAAATTAAATTTTTGCCATAGGAATCACTAAATGATTCACTGAATCGTTGTTGCACTTTCTCCTCTTGCAGACTACATCCATCGTATTGGTCGTACGGGTCGTGCTGGTAAGAGTGGTGTAGCCATGACTTTCCTCACTAAAGAGGACTCGGCGGTGTTTTACGACCTGAAGCAGGCCATCCTCGAGAGTCCCGTCTCCACCTGCCCTCCAGAGCTGGCTAACCATCCAGATGCTCAACATAAACCTGGAACCATCCTGACCAAGAAGAGACGCGAGGAGACCATTTTTGCCTAAAATGACCTTTATCAACTGAAGGGGGAGGGGAAAACCCCACCAACTGTTTATTTTTCTCCCTCTCAGGATCTGCTCTCTAGGTTACTCTCACACATTTTGTTCTTTCCCACCTTGTCTTTGTGTTTTGGTCCCATCTGTGCGTGCAGAAACACAGTAACTGGTGCTGAAGTCGTCAGCACACTGGTTCTCATCAGTGTGGGTGGATTTTAAGATAACTTTGTTTTGCGTCTGTAAGCCAGAACCAGGAGCAGTATGCAGGACCCCAATCTGATCTGATCTGTACTGTATAAATACCCAATGCACCAAATTACAGGCAGGATGTGAGTGTAGATGAGCAGTAAGTGCTGTGTTTTTAGTCATAATTTGAGTTTTCTATGTAAGAAACCTTTACCAGAAGTGACACCAGTTTTCTTTGCTTCAGATACATCATTTGATTAAAATGGAAACAGCTGTTTTAAATGTATGATGTGAATACAGCAAATTTGAGCTTCTTAACTGTCAAACTGAGTTGTTTTTTTCTTTTTGCATTAAATTACACGTGAAATGTGGAGTTTTCACAAGTAGAAGAGCAGTGTTTCCTTTCAACATGCCAATTATAGAGCTCTTCATATCTCCTTTAGTTTTCCTCTTGGCATTTCCCACCTATATTCTTTAACCTTTTATTCCTTTATTTAACCAGAAAAACTCTTTGACCCCAATATCTTTTATATAGGAAAACTCTTTAAAGCTCTTTATGTGTTTATCTATGCCATGTGGCTCACCACCTTCAAGAGGCACCATAGGGGTCAGGTGCAGTGTGTGTTGGGCAGAGGCCCTAGCAGTCCAATCACCAGCTGTTGAGGCAGGCTTTTTGGACATTGCAGTAATAATGATAGAGTAATGCAAAACTCCCTATTTCTTAAAATTTACATTTGAAAATGAAGGAATATCGAACTATTACCTGGCAATTACGTGGTAGTGGGACGTCATAATAACACCATAATACTGAAGTTCAATCATTTCTGCTAATACAAAGAGAGGCAGAAAGTTCTGTTTTTGAAACTATGAACAACTATAACTTTATCAATACGGAAAGTTTTAAATCTAATCTTAAAAGTAGAGAGGGTGTCCAAACTGGGACTTGTTCTACAGAAGAGGGGCCTGGAAGCTGAAGGCTCTGCCTCCCATTCTTCTTTTAAATATCCTTGGAACCACAAGTAAGCCAGCAGTCTGAGAGTGTGGTGCTCTATTGGGGGCACTATGAGGTGTTTAAGATAAATACCTCATAGATTATTCAAGATCTTGTATTTGAGGGCAAAGACTTTAAATTAAAAAATGACTCCAAGATTCCTCACAGTGTTACCAGAAGCCAGGAAATGCCACCCAGGGTAAGTACCTGGTTACACACCAGGGCCCGTATCCCTAAAGAATCTTTGTGCAAAAAGTGGCTCCTAGCGGCCAAATTCTAAGAAAATTCTCAGAGTCATGACGTTTTCTTAGAATTTCCCCTAAAAGTGACACGACAATCCCAGTTAATATAAAAGCTATTCCTCAAGATTCCTAGCGCTTAAAAGGGCTCCTAAGGCGAGATCTGCTAAGAGCAGGGAAGAGGACTTTTAGTGGCTTAGGAGTTCCCCTAAGCAGCTGCACAAAATGGCCAACAGAAGAGGCAGGAGAGATGTCCTGCAAACACTGGATGACAGGGAATTATTGAGACGCTACAGATTGGATCGTGCAGGAATCATGTTTGTGGTGGATCTCCTTAGAGATGCAATTACTTCACCAACTCGACGCCACAACACTATTACACCGGAGACGAAAGTAATCACAACCCTGAGGTATTTGGCATCCGGGAAAATGCAACAATGCAGCAGTGATGACTTGGGTCTGCAATCACAGACATTGCTAAAAGCTGAGCCGTGTTACCCTCGTTAAGACCACACTGGACTTGTAACGTTGTGATTTCTACTTCATTAAGGACAGCCCCTTGAGATAGGCCATCTTGTTTTCAACAGGGTCCATATGGGAGTGAAAGTACAAAATATGTCAGCTAGGATATTAATATGAGCAAATAAGACACAAATCATTATTTGAACAGGGTGTAATGAGTTTAAGTTTTCACATATTTTAGATTCTAATGTTAGGCTATAACCCCTACAGCTTACTATTCATTTTCCAGATATTTTCTTGAATGTGAAATATTATTTACAATTACAGTCAGCATAAGATTAGAGTGTATAATTATGTTTATTGATTTGAGGGTACATCCTTTGCTCATTATCACCAAAAGCTCATTTCCATCAAACTTGTAGGATCAACCAATCACGGCTTTTGAAATGATGACTCATACCTAGCAACGGGGTCAACCACACCTCCTCACTAAGATAGGATTTTCCATCCATTCCTTGCTCAGAGTTCACTGAAAATGTTCTGGAATCACTTCTAAGCTAAAACTCCTGGCAAGGAATTTTTAGGTTAAGTTAGCAGCTCTCTGAGAGGATTCTCAGAATCTTTAGGGATATGGGCCCAGGTTTCTAAGATTTTTTTTAGGCCAGTATAATAACTTAACTTAGAGGTCGTCCACATCTTCGTCTTTAAGACATTCCTGATGTCTGGTAGGTTTCATCTGACTTTATGGATAGATAAAGCTGGGTATCATCTGAATAGCAATGAAAATGTAAGGTGTTCCTTCTAATAATACTGTCTAAGGAAGCATGTATAATGCATATAGAATTGGTCCCAGCACAGAACCTTGTGGAACTCCATAATTAACTTTACTGTGTGAAAATGACACTATTTACATGAACGAATTGGAATTATTCTGTATGCTTCAAACCACTCCAGCACAGTACCTTTAATACATATTGCATGCTCATGCAAACCAATGCATGTCATTGGTATCAGATGCTCATAGATGATTCCACTGTCAGCAGCCATAAGAACATCATTCATAACCTTCACAGTATTTTTGTACAGTGATGAATTTTGAATCCTGACTGAAACTCTGTTAATCCAGTTGGAGATCCACTTAATTCTTATGGCAGACAGTCCTTTCCTGCTACACATAAATGCTCATAGGTATTGGTCAGTAAATGACAATGAAAGACAAATGAGTTACACCATTAAAAGTACATAAAATGTCATGTTTATTTAGTTTAATTCATATTTTACTTAACATTGTAAATCTATTTTCAAATAGAAAGCATTCTATACAGCATCAGGCAGGAAATGTCTCACTTTTTCATTTGCTGTCTCTTTTGATAAATAGAGGGAAGAGGCGTGTCAGGTCACGCTAGCACGCTGTGGTAGTCTGGTGGATATATGGTTATATTTAGTGCAGTTATTTCATTACAAAGCAACCATCCCAAAAAAAAAGTAGTGCAATTTTTTTTCTCTACTCACACAAAAGAGGAAGTCCAGATGGTCTAAGGCGTTTAAAGTTTTTCAATGTTAGGCTTTGTATTGCATACAGAATAAGACAGAGGAAACTGAAGTATAACTCTTGTAAAAATTGTGCTTCATAAATCGAAAAACCTTCAACTGTTTTATCAGTTGCTAAATTGGTCCGCATTGAAAAACATACTCTGCCAAAATATAACGAAAGGAGCTAATTGTTGAACTAAGACATGCAGGGCTTAGATAATCCACTCATTAGATCACAAATTAACAAAATCAAAGGCCTGATCTGGGACGGGTTTTTTGTTTTGTTTTGTTTTTTTCCCCCAGTGAGTGACTTTACTGTGGAAGAATGTCCTCAGTGTTAAAGGTGTGTGAAGAAATAAACAGATCTTTTTAGTAATCGTGTTGTTGGTGGTGCGAGGAGTGAGTAGCCCCAAAGACAAGACTATCACTACAAGACGACGAGGAGAGTCAGAATCGATGCATTACTAAAATACTTCAAAAGAAACAATCAGATTTCATGCAACACTTGCATAGATTTTTTTCTTAATTTTTTTTTCAATCATGCTGATTTTTTTTTTCTCTTTAAAATATACAGAACACTAGATAGAGATACCTGTGACACATGGAAGCAGTAAACCAGGGTTTCCTATCAGCCGGCCGTGACAACAATCCACCCTGTGTAAGGAACAGAGTTGGGCCGCCGCTTATCAGCATCGCGTCCACCTCGTCGTCGGCTCACGGACTAGAAATGGCGCAGGAACAGAATGACGTGTCACGAGTGCTACAAGTCCTCGGGGAGCACGACACGGTCGTTACATGGAGCTGAGCGCGATGAGTGTTGTAGGACATACACCTGAGGATCCGCCTTTGTAAAAACCAGCTGTAAAACTGCAGTACGCAAACAATGTTCGACACACAAAAAATATCCGAGGAGAGTGAGGTGGATGTAAGGGGAGTGAGATCAGTTTAGAAACTGTGGATGCTACAATCAATAACGTGCTACAATCGAATTTACGGGGCGATAGGTTGTGCGACCAAGTGGTGCTGGAGGTGCAAAAGGCATGCAAGCTTACATTCTCTGAAGCCTGGATTTGAAGAGGAGCTGCAGCTGTGCAGCATGTGCTTGAAATATGTGTATGAGTGGATGTAAACAAGCGTGTGTTTTTTTTGTTTTTGTTTGTTTTTTTGGCAAGGAATTCATCCTTTAAAAGATTTAAAACATTCCCTTTCATGGTTGTGTTTACATTCTCTGTGCCCATTCAAAGATTTTTTTTTCTTAAGAGAGTGATTGTGCAACAGCAAAGACGAGCGATGCCCAGAACGTACTGCACTGTAGGTGACGCTGACGCTGTACTGCAGCTTCATATCGATGACGTTTTAACTGTTTAGAGACTGTACAATGTCTCTCCAAAAATCTCCGTTCACCGAACACATGGATGGCAACAAACAAGTCCATATAAACAAAATCAAACAAATAAAGTAGCAGTGCCCATTCAGTATATACATTGGAATCAAATGCATTACTATTTCCCATAACTGATTCAGCGGTAGACATTCCTACGTTAGTTTATCCATAAAGGTCATTCACTTCCTGTTCTGACGTTAATGTGCAAATAGTCTTAAAATTATACATGCAATAGTAAAGATCGTTAAAAGTCTTAGGAATTTTAAGGCCAGTATATGAGACATCCTACAATAGAGAAACCTTAGGCAAAGCAGCTAAAGTTTGAGTTTGCGTACAGCTGGTAGCCTGAAACTTTTCCCTTTCAGAGGTGAGTAGGCCCCCTGGAAGATTGTGATTGGTCGATAAACTGGGCATCTGTTTGTGTTTGTTTCCAATTGGCACTAAAGTTTGGCGAATCTGGGAACAAATTTCATCTCTATGTTGCTAGTTTGGGCCTGTGCGGTGGGTGGAGGGCTTGGGGGGGGGGAGCTGGAGGCTGGAAGGGGCCCCTTGTCTCAGTAGGTGTCTCGGGGCCAGGGGCGGCTGCGCTGGCGGTTCCTCTGGTTGTGACCTTGCTGAGCTTCGCGCTGGAGCAGCCTGTCTTGTGACTCGTGCCCGTTGGCACTGTGGGCACCGCCCGTATGGCCGCGGTGAGAGGGGTACATGTCCCTATATGTGCGAGCGTGGCAGGGAGAGGCGTATTCATCCTCCTCATCTTCCTCCTCCTCTTCTTCCTCTTCCTCCTCTTCATCCTCCTCGCCCCCCCTGTGACAGGGGCTCCCCCTCCGGCCACGAGAAAGCGAGTCGCTGGCTTCGTCAGATGGCATAAGACTGTCCTGCTCCAGGGGGGAGTGGGCCTCCTCGCCGGCCTCCTCTTCCTCATCACCCTCCAAGCCTGCTGTCTCACAAGGCTGCGGCTGGTTCTTGTTCTGGATGATTCAAGTGGTCATGCAGGAAAAAAATACAAATAAAGGCAGAGTCACATCAAAGCTTGGACTCAGGATATCATCTCGAAGGAAAAACACAAAATAAGGCAAACACTACATCAATAAGGACTTTGAAGGAATTGTGGGAGTCTGTCTGAAAGGAAAATTCTGGTTTCTTTCTCATTATTTCCCACTGAAGTAACTATTTTGAGCCTACAGAAGACATTGAGCTCTCCAAGTCTCTGATCACAGTGTGATCAGATCAATGCTCAACCGTCGTTCTAAGTGGTCAGTTTTTATGTTTATTTTTAGTAGATTTAAATTAAGACTTTAAAATGATTCATACAAAATTGTTTCTTTTCTTTTCCATGAACAGCATAAAGTTAGCATTACCCTCAGAGACCAATAGAATATGGCAGACTCAAATCATTCCTCACATACCCACGTGTGCCTTTAAAAAAGCTTCTTACTGAACACAAAGTGACACCTACTGTAGGAGTTTAGGTACAGTTTAGACCACAGTCTTTGTTCTGTTTAAACAGGTGTCGAGTATTAAACGAGTATAAAGGGCAAAAGGTGTCACTTTTATTTTTGCTGAAGAGCCGTGCCCAGTTTTACTTGATCTTGGTTAGTAAAACTACTGAATAATGACCAATGAAACAATGTATCATCTTTGTATCTTTGTGTTAGTGTTTGAAAAGGTTCAATCTTCACTAACAATCCCTTACAATCAGATAGGAAAAAGCCTCAGCTGTCTTAAGAAAAAGAAGTGCAATTTCATCACATTCAGATGGTCATTGCAAAAAAACCCAACAAAAACAAAACAAAAGAACTTAAGTGAAATATATATGTGATATCTTTGTCAGTAAAACTGCTGCAAAACTGATGACGATTCAGACCTCTTGCTCACATAAAAAGTTATAATGCGATCACTCTTAACACCGCAATACTTCCTGATACAAAATACAGAGAAAAGTCACAAAAATAATGCCGTGCATGTCTGCAGTTTTTACAATTTGAAAAGCTACCTAGTAGGCCACATTGGACCATTTGGCGGGCCACTTACAATTCCTTGTACATATCTTGGACACTCCTGCAATTCAATGCTACTTTTATGATTCTTTATATGGCCTGAGGACTGTGGGCTCTGTAATCTCTCTTCTACATCGGAATTGCATTAACAGTAAGTAAGAGTAAGACAACAACACAAACTATTGATATCAATTGATAAAAGATGTAAGTACATCCTCTACTGCTTGTGGTGCTATATTTTCTTATGTAACTCCAGCCCCACACCACCCTGAATTGGATAAATGGTAAAGAAAATGGATGAATGGATGGATATTCCAATGTAAAGTAAGCTACCGTAACCCAAAAGCTTAATTCCGTGACACAGAGCTGCAGAACTACAGTTGTGGTCAGAAGTTTGCATTGCACTTATAATCGACATGAATGTCATGGTAATATAGGGCTTTCATTTCTGCTAATGCTAATGATTTCTTTGAACTGTTATTTTTCCACAGTGGAATAATTGTACAGCATACATCTTTAATGAAAAAAATGAATGGGTGCACAAATTTTCATTTATCCAGTTTTTCCTGTAATCCACACAGGCTCAAATATATACATATTACACATATTTGGTTAAATGTTCCTTAGCAAGATTCACCTCGACCTCATGCTTTTGATTGTCATCAACAACCTTCTGCCATAATTCTTGCCTGGACATTTGACCACTCTTCCTGGCAGAATTGGAAGAGTTCATAAATTTTTTTGGTTTTCTGGCACAGACCCGACTTTTAAACATATTCCACAAGGTTTCAAAATGTATTCCAGACGCTTAATGTTAGCTTTATCCAGTCCAAAACCATTTTTGATGTGTGTTTGTGATCGTTGTCCTGTTTGATCACCCAATTATCTTCATGTTTCAACTGTCCAGCTGTGTGTTGATCTGAGGTAAAGGTGAAGAATTTGCATGTAGTCTTCTTCTTCATTTTTCCATCCACTTTGTGTAATGCACCAGTACCGCTGACAAGAAAACAGCCCCAGAACATGATGCTGCCAGTGTATGTATATGTTTGAGCCTGTATATATACTTCTGTCCCTGTGTGAATTAGAGAAAATTCAAAATAAATTCAAACTTGTGCACCTACTTGGCACTGCTCGAATTATTAAAATGTTTGCTGTGCAACGATTCCACCCTGGAGAAAGAAGCCAAAATGACCATGACATTCATGCTCATGATGAGTGTATGTAAACCTCTGACCACAACTGTAGGTAACATTAAAAAAAGCCTATATAATGACCAAAAAACTCCTATTTTTACTAAAATTGCAAGAAATAGCAAATGTGATGTATAACCTCAGAGATATTGTGGCATTTTCTAAAATATCAAGGTATAGAAAACTGGGATTACTTGTTCTTTAATCAACCTGCAGTCAGTGTCATAAACCGCAGGTAAGTAAACTGCAGAAATAACACAGAGCTGAGCGACATAAAAGGGTGATAGTGTTCATAAGTGGCATGCAGAAGTGCAGCAGTGTTGTTATCTTCAAAGTCCTTTGTTTTGTCGGTGTGTGTATAGATTGATACAACAGACACTGAACAAAAAAATGCATGTGAAACGGCTGAATGGATGTTCAGGAAGTTCCTCTTGGAGGTAAAAAGTTATTTTGCCGATGCTGTGGACTCATTTTTTGTGTGTAAATTTGCATTTAGTTCAGGTGAAAGCATCGTTTAAGCACCCATCACTCGCTTTAATTAGCATCATTCAGGTAGCTTCATGTGCCACAGTGAGCGGGGACAGCATTCACAAAGCATGCTTGGAAACTGAACACAATAGGGAAAGTTAGATTTAACAAAACCAATATATTTCAATTGTAGTATTAAAATGGAGACAGAGCTTAGCTACTTTGTGAATAAAGCTTGTGGAGCAGTGATTCACCTGAAACCATCCAAGTAAAGGAAAAGAGGCAGGATGCAGTAAATTAAAGACAAACAACAGCAGAAAAACAAAAACACACCAGGTCTAATCTTTTCTGAGAGTTGAATGAATAAAATGCTTTTCATTCACTGTCTCAGCCGCAGGGTCGTGTTCGGGTGTCGGAGGTGCGCAAGAGAGGTGCAAATATATATACATATTATATAAACCCTACTACTCACCCCAGTTTGTACGCGATCATTCAATTAATTCCTGTGTTTCAGAAAACTGCAAAGATGTTAAGCATGGATGAGTGAGAGGACAGACAAGACAACTGGAGACAATTAAACAAAACACAGGAGTGAAGCCTGAGATGGGAAGAGCTGGCAAAGACAGTGACAACATACAATGTGTTCAAAAAACAAGGCTCGTTGTCAAAAGTCTTACATTATTTTAAAAGCGTATTTTTACGCTCTCCTGATTTATGTACACACTCAGAGACAAACTTACCTGTAGGCTAGAGATGGCAGAAGGCGGAGTCATGAGGCTCTGCTCCAATAGTGGATTAAGAGGGGTGTTTCCTGGGAGGTGAGTGGCACGCCAGTAAACCTCCAAGTATTCAGCCAAATGCTCACAAGCATCTTCCAACTGGTTCTCATCCAAAATGACATCAAACATATCCTACGAATGTACAACATGAAAAATTAGACTGTAACTCAGTGGCATTCTGTTAGGACAAGCAGTGCTTGCATTATTAAATCTAGAAATAAAGTAAAATACATTGAAACATTCCAAACTATAGCGATCTCTCTCCTTTCATCTCAGACAGTGCTGTCATAAAGCACCTTGCCTGTCAATTAATGCGCACCCAGTCTGTACATTACTGCCATCTTGTGTTAGGTAGTTGGCTATTGTCGCTGAAAGCTGTGCTTATTTCATGACATAGCAAAGTGTAGTCGTCTCCTTCTCTGAGAGGGTATCTGTTTCCTGCTAACAATAACTGCTGCTAGGCAAGCTGAGAGGCCAGCAGTTTTTTTTCTGGTGGTTTGCGCATGGGCACTGCGGATAAACCTCTGGTCTTTGATGGTAATCTAAGGGGAGAGCAGAGTGCGAGGCAAGCTGCCGCTGGTCTGCTTTCACTGCTTCAAGATCAGTTATGACCTGCGCTTTGTGTGGAAACACAGCTAGCATTAGCAAATGAACGGGCTTCAGTGATAGCATTATAGCTTCAGAGGAGTTTTCTCTTGCTAATCACCTTGGCCAACTTCTGAGATGTAGAGGAGATGGCACGTGAAAACATTTTTAATAACTTCAATACATTAGAAAGGAAAGCAATGACAAGGCAGCTCTGACCATGCCTGGTCTAATAAAACAGGCAAGTTGAACAGGCGCAAGCTCAGGAGCACTTTGAGATTAGCATCTATGAGAATGTCTGAGTGCAACAAGCTTAACCAGCTGTTTTGCTAAAACTACACCTTTATTTTTCATTCGTATTTTAATCCCCCTGTAGATACTAACAGTTAACCATGCCACACACTGCTCAAGCCTTTAATTCAGATGATTTTTTTGATACTAAATATTTTAATATACTTTTTGAAAAATCATTTTACATGATCATGTAAAATGTCCAAACTGTATGGACTTATTACAAACTGTAGCACTCACAGGGGGGCACTGAGAGAGTTTGTCTGCAGCCATCATCTGCACATTCAGGTGCTTGCTCTGAGACTTCCCCCTGGATTTGATCAGCCTCTGGAGCACCTGAGAAAAAGAAACAGATGGTGTAAGAAACCAAGAAAGATAAGACTGCCTTAATCTAATGTTCATGAGCAAGGTGTACCTTTGGTGAGGAAACTTTAACATAGACAATGATGGGTGCAAGGGAGGTTTTGGCGAGCTGTGCGGGATGGTTGATGGTGTCTGCGTCCAGAACAACCAGTTGCAGGGTTTTGGCGAGTTCAAATATCCTTTCAATCTCACTCTGAACCTCAGCTGCACAGACAAGATACATTACATTATCAAAGTTGATTCCCTTCCCTAAATGTAAAATAGAGGTGGCCAACCTCAAAATACAACAATTTTGGTTTGTCATTAAGTGTGAACTGGATAAGATCTTCACCACTGACTCTGAATGCACTCCATTGTGCATGCTACTTGGAGTAGCAAACGTCAAAATCAAGGGGAAGTTTGGAAAGCAGCTCTATGCACTGTTAACATTCTGTGCAAGGAAATGTGTACTTTTGAACTGGATCACGGACACGGCCCCATCTAAGACTCAATGGCACCGGATGATACTGGAATGTGTGTCACTGTGGATTCTCTATTTATTTATTTGTATTCTTGAGCCAGGTTGTTTGTTTTGTCTGTTTTGTTTTATTCTGTTATGTTGGTTTTGTTTTGTTTAATGATGGTGTCAGTGTAAAGTTTAAAACTCAATAAATACATGGAAGAAAAAAAAAGTTGCTTCCCTTCAAAAAAAGAAAGAAAAAAGAAACTTGTGGAACTTTCATACTGGCATCAGCATAGCTTACCTAAGCTCGAGCGAGTGTTGGATCTCTCCATTATGGGTCTTTTGTTAAGGACAGATCTCTTGGCTAAGGACAGGTCGGCAGTTACACGGGTGATTGAAATTCTGTGGACAAGTTGCAAAATGCAGGTAAATATACACTAAAACTCTTTCACTGAAATAAAGGCCTGGCTTTCACCAACTACTTGATTTATTATATAATCTCCCCATTTTACTGACCTTCCCTCAAATCTGTGTTTCAGGAAGTCAAAGAGAGCTTTCTGCATCATATCTGTCACCTTTGGGAACATAAGAAAAACAATTAATTACAAACACATTATAATTAAAAGGCTAAGACATCCTGCTTCCTCTTATTGTTTTTCAAATGTATGCTGCTAGAGTTGTTCATGTTAGTACTAAACATGGTCAAATCAAATAAACCAAAATGTTATGCTTCAGACTGCTCTTAACACTTGACTCTGGACATTTTTTTCTATTCTTGGCTTGGTACGATATCAGTGAAAGTGGATCCACCCCTCCACCTGCTAATCAGCCAATCAGAAGAATGCTATTTTGAAGGGAGGATGGCAGGAGGTAAAACAGCTTCTTTCAGGGAGTGGATAAAATGTACTTAGCACCAAGGCCCAGTTTAACATAAATAAAGATTATTTTAAGATCTGAATCCTGCAAAGTGGTTTTAGTGAAGTCAAAGATTTATAAGTAACTAAAAAGTAAAATTCTGAAAATTACCAAAACAGTTCAAATAAATAAACAAAACATAAAATGTTTGGGTTACTACAGTAAAGCGTACTAGGTACACTTGTTAGACTGTTCGCTAAATGTCTAATTAGCCAATCACATGGCAGAAACCCAAAAAGTCCACTTGAGTCAAAGTACAGTTACTTCATAAAAGACAAAAGCTTGAGTACAGGAGTCATGAAAACAATTACTTGTGCAAACGGATGAAACTGTCTACTGAAAAATAACTTATGAGTAAAAAAGAGACATAAACATGCAACTGTATCAATAGTCCAGCTTTGATGAAATTCTTGATCCTAATTTCCTAAAAGTAGTAAGTAGTGTTAATTACAGACTGCATAATCGTCCAAATTTCCAAAAACTGTAATGGCTGTCAAATGGCCCTTAACAAAGTATAAATTCAGGGTCTGAGGACTTTCATAAATGCAAAATCACAGTGTCATTTTCTCATTATGTGTGTAGACTAAATAGCAAAAAAGTCATCATTTAATATTTGAATATTTTCCAATAACTTTCAAAGGACAAATTCACATGAGCTAATAACGAACGCAGCAGTGCAAATAGTGCAGAGGAAAGCAGTCGTTCTGTCTGCTGGAGGTGAAATGGGGAGAAGCTGACCTCATAGCCCTTCAGCGATGGTCCCACGAGAACCACCGGCCTCATAGAGGGCACCACATCATAGGGAGGGACATGTTCCTACCAGAAATAGAGGAGGACAGGAAAGGGGATAAAGAACAGCGAAAACAGGGGTGAGAAATGATGGGAGTTGGGTTTGGTTGTTGTTTTTTACCCTCATATTCAATCAAACAATGACCGAAAAACCAGTATTAAGACCTGAAGTTATTTAAATGCATTTTGGTTTTATAATATTACATAACAATAATTACTGGTATTAGTTAATCAACTAACCTGACAATGAGACAGGTGACAGAAAAGGGATTGGTTAGTTGTAAAATATTTAAAGGTTTTGCTAAAATCACTCATTTTAAGATCAGGTGCTTCCAGTGTACTACTGCAGTGATTATTTTAATATTAACTCCATAAAAAAACAATTAAGCAACCTCCTATACTCACAATCTGTTACACCAAGCCTGCTTGTAGTTTCTAATTGTATAACCTATTTTTGTTTATTTTCCATGGCCTCTCTTACTTTAGGGAATTCAGTATTATCTTCTACAAACTCTGTTGTTTAGAGTGAAAAATTAAAAAAAAAAAAGCATGGATTATAAGCAAATTCTACATCATCATAAAGTACCAGAACCTACCTGTTTTTGCTTCTGTTTAGCTTGTGAAAACAAGAAAATAGCAATCAGTGACAGAAACTGATAAAAGACAGCAGAAGCTGCTTTTTGTTTCAGGACCAGAAGAAGGTTTGCTGTACTTACATTCACCTGCAGATGGCGGCGTCGTCCTCCAGCTCCCTGTCACCATGTCTCCTAAACTTGAGGAGTTACCTCCTGTTTTCCTGCAGAAGCAGCAGCAAAGACACATTGAATTACCGAAGCTGTTTTGTGGAAATAGATCACCTGAGATGAAATGAAATAGCCGACCTCTGTTTCTGCTCCTGTTTCAGTCGCATTGCCTCCAGTCGTAGAGGGCTGGGGATGAAGGTGATGTCTGCTCCTTCTTTTACTAGCCGGCCGATCCACCAGTCATTATTGTACTTCTGTTAAATTCAGTTCAAAAGTAGCACTGGTTTACATACAGCATGTGTCTTGTTTTAATATAATGAAAGGGCATATTATTATCATTATTATTAGTAGTAGTAGTACTAGTATTATTCAAAACAGATAATCTCACTTCTTTGATGTGCAGGAAGTCTTTGGCATCGAAGTTGACTGCAGCTCCTTGGACTGGACAGTCCTCATCCAGAGCTCCACAGTAACTCACATTCGTCTTTACTGCAAACGCTACAGGTTTGGACTGTGGTGTCAACAAATAAGAACATGAAGAAGACTTGTCAGTGATCCAAATGCTCTGCAAACATGTGAGACTCGAGGACAAGAACAGAGTGCAATAGATCAACTCCTTGTTACTTGAAAACAGACTTCCTTTGATTGAATCAGCAACCAATCACACAGCACAAAAGATGGTGACCAGACTAGCAGATTATCAAAGGATGTGACCGGGTGGTAATATGCCAAATATGTGGCTCAAATAGGAACGCACCAATACAACATTTACATTGGATAATGGTCAGATCCTAACTCAGAAATCAGTGACAGTGATTGTGCACATGATGTCACATGATGTCACCTTTCATATTGTTCTGTTTACTTCACCGCACAACAGCAGCAGCTAGCAGAAGCACTAACAGCAAAGCGTTAGCAGTTTAGATGCCTCCTTTACCAACAACCCGTCTTTCTAATAACAATTTTTTTAAAGTTATGTCAACACCCTGCTTGTTTGCTCACTTATTATATTCAGTCAGAAAAGTATCAGGTAGAAGCTGGTGCAAAAACTTGTTGGAAAGCTTTTAATATGGTTACAGTAGCATAATGTGTCATAGTCAACTCAAATAATATTATTTTGCTCCAACTGTCCTCTGAAAAGTAAACTAGCACAACTGTAAAAGACAAAGGTACTTAGACTAGTGCAAATACATTTGACAAATCCATTAGTTATCTTGGGCCTGTTGTTGCTTATTTTTTACCAATTAATATCAACTCATTAAAAATATACTCTTGGTTACAGAGTTAGGAAAGATATGTTTAAAATTAATAGTGATGCTTCCATAGACATAACAAATGACTTCCTGCCTCTTTCTCATAGTGATGAACAAAGTTTGATAATTTAACGCTAATTTAGCGGTATCAAACAGCACAAACGATGAAAAATGATTAGATTTTCAGATTTCTTTGTAAAAGCACCGACATTAACATCTCCTTTGCTGACTTTTACCTACAACCTAGACTCTTCTACTTCAAAATTCAACTGGAGAGATAGAGCCAAATGTTTCTTAGATATTTTCGTTCATAAACAGTCTAAACACAGCAATGTGTAGCTACGATAATGACTGTATGGTGTACCTTAGCTCTGTCGAGCTGCTGTTGTGCCTGGCGCTCGGCTTCACGCCGATACGCCTCGCGGTCCTCCTCTGCTGACAGGTCTGAATCAGATGGTCTACTGGTGTACGAATCAGCTGACCCCTGTCGGGAAAGAGTGACATGATATTAGTGGCACAGTGTTTAATAACTCAGTGAGTCACATGAAGATCATCCAGTCATGTTAACATTACTTAGGCTGTATTACTGTTTGTTTTTTCTTTCATCTGCTTCTCCCTTTTAGCATTTGTTTGAGTGCAGGTGTGCATGCAAATATGTGCCTGTACTCATGAACACATTCATGTGTGTGCATCTACAAAACAATGCGTTGCTCTCCCACACCAGCCATCTTCTGAGAGGCCAAATATAGCACAAAGGAGGCAAGAGCTTCCTCTTCTCTCCTGCTTGGCCCCAATCCAGTCCATCATCCCCCACAGTGCAGCATATATACATCATTTATTCCCCTGTTTATTCTCCAAGGACATCTCCTCATTAGCAAAATATATGCTGGTTATCATTTTTCATTGTAGGACACATACCAAGGATGGCTAGCATGTCATGCTGAGGGCGAGGGATAAAGCAAACAAAGAGCTATTTTACACAATAAGTAAAATAGTGAAAATAGCTTCATAGGTCCTTCTTTTATTCACAAAAAACTCTAATTTTCTTAAAATAGCTGCAACCATTAGTCAATTAATTAATTAGTCAATCAACTAAAAATGAACAGGGAAATATTTAGGTAAACATTTTAATCAGATTCCAGTACCTCAAGTGTGACGTTTTCTGGTTTTTCTTGATCTCATGTGGGAGTAAAGTTAATATTATGGTTCTGAACTGTTAATGGAAAAAAAGGCTTTTCAAAATAGCCCCACAGATTCAATCAATAGTAATAATAACAATTGCAGTTTGTATACAATGTACAAATGGACTTCCACAGTAATAGTTTGGTTACTGCGTGTCCCTGTGAGCGTGTGAGTTCTCCTATATTTGGCTTCTCTTAAGGAACTCAGTCCTGAATCTGTCAGCAAAAAGAAAACCAAGTCAGAGGAGACAAAATACAAAGGGGGTTCTGGCAGGAGAGAAAGAAAAATCTGTGGTGGTGGTCATGAAAACGCTCAGGTAAACCTCTCTAAATGACATGATCAGCCATATTGTTGTAAATAAAACAAAATGTTGAGAAACTAAAAAACAGCAGAAATACAGTTCACTTTGGTTTTCCTCTCCTCCAGAGTGCAGCGATTCAGTCCCGATCATCCATCTTGCCCACATATACAAACAGATCCTCTGGAGGACCAATTAGCAACAGCAAAACAAAAAGAAGTACAGGCACATAATATAGACACACACACATACACAAAGTGTCCAGACATACCCCCCCCCCCCTCCACAAAACAAAACAAAACAAACAAACAAAAAAAGAACCAGCCAGCACCTTTGCTTTCTCTGCACTTCAAAACGCATGCATGCAATCCAAAATAAATCATCATCTACAGTACCACTGCAAGCGAACACCTCTCCCCGTTTCTTTTTTTGGTGTGGTGGTGTCTGTTAGATAACTAGATCTGATTTCTAGCACTCAGAAGCTCTGCAAGGCAACACTGCACCAGTGCCAGAGAGCAGCACCGTCAGAAAAAAGGAGGGTGAGAAAGAACGGGTAGAAACAGACAGCGAGAGAGAGAGAGGGGGGGGGGGGGGGTGAATACTGTTGACAAGACATACTGAAAAGAGGATGTTTACGAGTGAGTGATGGAGATGCGAGAGGTTTTATGCAACGATAAAGACAGGCTATCTAACGGGAAAGATGAGATTAGGACAGAGTAAAATGCTGTGAAGGACTGGAATGAGACCTACATATCTTTCCTTACTGCAGATACACGAAAAGATGGGAAACAGAGGGAGGTGGAGGTGGTGGTGGTGGAGGGAGGGACCGTGACCACATGAGACAGACGCACACAGATACCGGAGAGAATTGCATACCTGGCTGATTAGCAGGACGGCGCTAGAGTCTGATAAAGACATGAATGTGAATTTTCTCACTCTAACAACGATCCCTGTCTTCACTGGGAATGCTCACAAACACACACAGACATAAAAGCGGAATAAATATGGTGGTGGGCGCAGAGGAAAGGTGTTATGTCAGAGTGCCTTTTAATGATGTTAGAACACAGAGAGCTTTTCGTTAATAACGTTTAGACAGGGGAGCATGCACCTGTGCTGCACACTCACTAACTTACCAACTGTTAAATTCTCCAAAGAGCAGCTTTACCACCAACGTCTTTTAGGTGAAGCTTGGCTGCATTGCAGAGTGTAACAATATAAGAACATCCTTATTGTGTTTTCTAAGGATGTCTTGTTTTTTGTTTCTGTTTTTTTGCTGCTAATGTCCCTGTCTGCAGACTAAATTTAACTCTGTTCCTTCCTACTCTGCTTCTGTGATTATTCTTCACACACTGCAACACTGATGGCCCCAACTCCACAGGGAGGGGCCAACAGGGAAGTGTGTCATCTAACTAGTCGAGTCCTCAGAGGGCCAAGTCATCCTACAGGCTAGGGACCGAACAACAGAGGATTTCCACACTAATTTGATTAGGCGGATTTCACTTATACTGTTCTGTTCTTTTCCCCCCTCCTTCTGATAAGACATGTAGAGATGTCTTTACTACTGGCTCAAGACTAATGAATTTCTTAGCCATGGTAGAGTAACTTTACAGAAGCACAACCCCATTAACAACAAGGAACAACTGATTATTGATTTATGATGTTGATAAATCTTATTAGAAGAAAAATGTGGCTTTTGAGCTGCTAAATACGAGAAGGTGGCATAAACTCAGTTAATCTGATATTAGACATCATGTGTACATGTGTTGTGGTAACAAAGCAGAAGCTTTCTTTGGATTAAATTACATGTGGGTTCGTCCCTATGATGTGAGTCTTTAATATTATGTGTAGTAATTTGAGCTGCCATTAATACAAAAATTGGGTGTATATTTTACGCAAGTACCTCCAAAAATCAGATGTAAAGTTATTGACTGTATTAACCCTATTAAAATTTTATATTTTACCCTTTTTCACCTTCATTGACATAATTTATCACTTGTTTACTTGTTCTCCCAAATTTGATTTCAATGTGAAAATCCAGTCGCTACATGAAGTTTAAGGTTTACAGGCAGCAAAACCTTGGGAAACTCACATGACCTTACCATTGAAAACAAAGACCAGTAAACACAAGCTCCAGCTGAGACTGATGTGAAGGTCTTTAGTTTTGAAGTGACTCTGTAATTAGTATTGGACAAACTGAAAGTTTGATCTCATTAAATGTATAATAGTGTCTCGTCATCCTCTTAAAGTCTGGGAAAAATCCATCCAATAGCTGTTGAGTAAATCCTGGCAATCAGCAGGCTGGCATCCATCCCTGCTGCCATGTGGCTAACACAGCAAAAAACAATGGATACCTGCCCTCTGTTTTGCTGACAATAGTATTTCACAGTATGCCATAGTGGTATTATTACTGCACAAGTGGGCTTTTACACGTTGGCTCATACTTCTGTCAGGAGTGTATACAATACTTAAAAAAATTTAATTCCATTATTATTTAAAAAATTAAGCAAAAATAAAGCGAAACCACACAAAAAATTTAAAATTATCTCATTTTGCCTCTGTTAACAAAAATGACATTGTGCCTGTTATGTTTTAAAAAAGAATCTGTTGGCCTTGACTAACACGATATCTTTGCCTCACCTGAAAAACTACAAAAAGCAGACACAACCTCTATTTTGATCACAACTCATTTTGAAGCTTCTCTGGTCTCTTTTCTTTATCCTCCATCTGTCCTTCCTGTTCTTGAATATAGTGACAGCTGTTAACAGACTGTTGTGCTACTGTGTAAACTGCTGTTCTTCAGTGTTCATATCATGCATAAAATGATGCCCTGCACATATTTAAAGTGATGTTAAGTGAACAGAATTTGTTAATCAATACTTTAGATATTCTCTAAACATCTCATGTGATGGCAGTTGGTCCTGAAAGCTGTCATGCACGCACATACATAACTTTCCTCCTTAAAAAGAAACTGTGCAATTTAAGAATGTCTGTGTGTTTTTGCGTTTTTTGCAAGGCCACTATTAAACATAAAATCTCAAGTGAGCCCTAGGACCAGGGCTAATGCAAACCGAAGAAGCTGCTAAATAATCAAATTAAAACTTAATTTCAATGTCAAGATCAAGTCGTACATGGTGCCAAACATGTTTTTTAGAACTGTGTCACATTGTAACTCCAGTGTTTTCCCCAGGCTGAGATTTACAGTTTAACAGTTCTCCCTAAACGCCTCACTTGTTAACTCTGACATCATTAGCCATTTCAGGGCTCCAAATGCTCCTTCTGTTCCCAAAAGCAAACAAACACTGAGGCACCAATGAGGCTTAAGAATGGTCCAAATTCTTTCAGCTCTAATAAAATGATGAGTGTAGCTGTTTCAGGTGTTACTGTAAAGTTTAACTTGACAAAAACAGGACGTATGAGTTTAATCTAGCTAGCTGGAATCTAAAGATGATACACCGTGTTCTGACTGAAGGACTGGGCAATAAAGTGATAAAGATAGTTAATGCGAAATAGGTTTTCCGTGATATGAGACATAATTAAAGTCTATAGAACGTCTGTGTTTTGAAGGACAACACAAAAGGCCAATGATAATGAGAATAGTACTGTGCCAAATCAATCAGGTGGCTGGAACAGAGTTGGAGCCACATCAGGTTAGACTGAGGAGTCTAGGAGGCGTGGGCTACCACAGCTGTATACACCAGCACAACAACAGAAAATCAAGCAGTGCCATCCCTGCACAGCTGACAATTTACCTGCACAATGCAAGACTTTACAAGACTCTTTCTCCCGTAACATGCCTTATGACAAAAACGAAGAGACACAGATGTATCACAAATGCAAGCGCCTGTGTTATGGTAACACCTGATGTCAGTAAGTACAGTCAAAAACACAGAACTTTAGCAGCTGATTAATGTAACTGACCCTTGTTACTAACTCCCTGGCCATAAACACACTGAGTGTAGAGAGTGTCACACTTCTCTACTGCATCAGATTTCATCCGATCCGTGTATGAATCTCGCTGCCCACCTCACTGCGACTGTACTGGGCTGTAATTTTTTTTCCATTTATTTTTTGCTTTGGAGCATAAGCCAACCACAGTTGAGTGAATATGAGTTTTTTAAATGTTCTCCTTTGTTTACATTTTAGCGTTTCTTACATTTATACTAAGGATATTTAAACAGAATGCTTTGTTTGTTTTTTGTCTTATTTATGTTTTTGTTTCCAAACAATTTAAACCAGTTCGAATCTATACAAATTAAGAGGTTTTATTTAATAGTTTTAGCAGATTTAGATTTCATTTTGAATGAATCTCTATGTATTTATTTGGAATTGACAAATAAAATGTAGTTTTTCATTTTGATTTTATTTTTAAGTAACACTTTAAGCTTTTAACTCGTCAGATTAAAGATATAATATTCTACAGCAGTGGCCCCCATGGACCGGTTTATGTCTGACAAAATTTTCATGGACCAGCCTTTAAGGTGTTGCGGATAAATACAACAAAATAAAAACCAGTACTGGTACCCCCCAAAAAAGAAGATTTATTCATAACACACGGGAAAAGACCCATGGAAACCATGTTAAAGATAAAAACGATAAAAGAAAATAACGGTAAAAACCGATAAAAACCCTGAAAACCATAAATTTCACACCCAAACCTCAACTTTTTTTTTGGGATATTAAGAAAGTAAAAAAATATCACACTGCTTTAGACGTAAACAAAAACCTTAAACTAAACACCAGTCACATTTAGAGGGTAATTTTGGTTGGACTCTTTGTATAATGATATCCTACTTCGTCGCTAGCTACAGAGCTATGGTTAGGCCAATATAAACACATTAGCAAAGGAAGCTGTGGGATGACGGTTAAATGCTCTCAACAGAAGTACATATTGAGGGTCTTGAATTGAAAGAGAAAAATACCATCATATGGCAGGTAGAGCAGGGCGATATGACCAAAAATATTTATCACGATATACATTTGAAAATCTGCGATAACGATATAACTGACGATATAATTGAAACTAGACAAAATACTTTACAACTCCTTAATTCATTAGTGCAAAAAAAAAAAAAAACATCAACATATTTTCACTTAAACAAGCAGCTTTTTTGAAGTGCATTAAAATTATATAGCTTAGCAAAGTCGTACTGAAACGTTTGACAGATTTTCGAGCGACCGTGTACCACATAAAATCGTTTCGAGGTCAGTAAACACAACCAGAAAAATCAAAGGATTGATTTTAAGTGTGCCGTATTTTCCAAAAAACACGGTAATAACGATGGCCCACTAGCATGCGCTAACAAAAATAGTGCTTTGTTGTGTATCTGACGGATGAAAGCTAAACCAGTGCCACACCACTGAAGTTGCAGCATTTTTACAAACCAATTCTGGTTCATCCGTTTCATTTAACGATCCACTTTCGCTCTTCTCATTCTGCGTCGCTGCCATGTGCGTATGTAAACAAAGGCACTACGCATGCGCGTTTTACCCATATTCTATCGCGATATTTCATTTTCCTATCGTTGCCCAACGTGAACGGTATGATATAGCCCAGCCCTAATGGCAGGTATAAGACACAGAAAACAGACAAAACTTTAACCAAGACGATGCCTAAAAGGAGCCTTCTGAGGCTGAAAAGGTCATGATTCTACGTTTCGTGTCTACATTGAGTTTAACAGAAAATCCAAAAATCCAAATGATTTTCAAAGTGTATAGATCAAATACATACAGAGACTCCTTCTTTTATGAGAGAAATAAAATGCAGGGACAGCATGCTAATGCAAATTTCTATGGTTTTATTAAACCATAGGTAGCAGATTATCCAGAGCAGCAGCAAAATACATTATTCAGCATGCTGAAAACCCTTTCCCTCTTTGCAAATATTCTGAGCAAAAACTCCAGCAATCAGGATATCCAGCAACCAAATATCTAATTTCAAAAAGTGTTCGATTAGCTGTGCGGTCGTAATTCAACGTCAGCGAGTTCCACGAGCTACAGAGCTCTCTGAAACACACTGCAATAAATCAGTCTGTGGTTACATCAATATGGAAGGCAAGATCAGGCATACTGCATGTCAAACTGCAAAACTCAGAAGAGGTGTGAAGAGCAGCTGAGGCAATCATAAAGTCAAACAGGTGAACGAATGAGCGAAACAACGAGCATGAAAGAGGAAGACAAAGCAAAAGAGAGACAGGTGAAGCGGCTACAACATGATCCTTTAGAGATGTTAGGAAATCAATAGAAGAAGAAGAATCTAACTGTATTATAAGTCTTTGTACTTACTCAGTTGATGTGGTGATGGTGATGCTGCCAGTCCCTCCCTCTCTATAAACTACATGCTGCGTGCAGACAGACCGCACTATGTCCCATCACCTTACCTCACTACAACCTGCACTGGAGCAGACACCGGCAACACCTTTTTCTATTCTTACCTCATCACATCACAACACAACAACGAGTGCAGCTTTTGCGTCACCTGATCAAACCGCCTCTTTAAATTTACATCACATTCTTACTCATTTCCATTACAGTCCAATTCATCGGAGGAGAAACTGAAGAAACTGCTGTTATTATCATGCACTCCCTGAAGATTTCTCCTCTGGTCTCAAAGCCTCGCGTCCTACATATAACACATACATCCATACTGCTTATTGTATCCTGCTGCAGAAATGAGTCATACTCCACTGCTCCTACATAGACACCCCACCCCTATCACAGACAAGAAACTATCTGCTCTGTTTGTGAATTTTACTCCTTCTGCATAAAACACTTTGTCATATCAGCAATGGGAGCAGGAGGAGGCGGGGTGCCTGTTGTGCGTGCAGGGAGAAGGTAATGATTGAAAAGAAACCAAAAAGGTGCTCGTGTGAACACTGAACCCACACATCACATCGCCCGAGGCCTTCAAAATGAGAGTCATGAATATTTTAAACCGTGCAATATTCTCTGGAAATCTGGAGATTGTCATTAAGCCTCGCGATCTGGATAACTAATGTCCCCTTCTGAAGAAGATGTCTGCTCAGCCCTTTCCCCCCCCTTCATCTTCTTCTTTTTCTCACGCCTCTCAGTTACACTGTTCCTCATTCCTGTTCTGTAAATGAAATCGAGGTATTTTATTTATTTATTTTACAGACCTTTATGCTTGCAGATTATTCACACCTATAAGAAAGGAACATGATGCCTTTACCCCTTAAAACCCTCTAAGTAAATGTAATGTGGAGATTAATGAAGAAGTGGATAATGAACTGCTTCGCTACTTTACCAAATTTTTGCTGCTTCTAGTCTCTCAAATTAAGAAGATGCTGCTTATTTGTATCATAAAAGATAGTAAACGAGCTGTGGGTGAAGGCGAAGCTGTCGATTCACTGGTAACAAAAGTTTGTACAGTCATCTACATCTGTGGGCTGTGGGTAGTGACCAAAAGAACAAGACTGTGGATATAAGGGTGTCTGGTGTCATCTGGTCTATAAAACACTCACAAAACAGTGCAGAAAACCCTAAAGTGATGGAAGTTGCTATAACGTAATACAACACAAAGGGTTTAAAATGCTAAAATTTGGCACCTTTGATTAAAACTAACTCAATCGGTTAAGGATACTACTGCTTATTATTAGTGTAATAGCTTCAGCTTTACTTTGAGAGATTATCTGACCAACTGACTTTTCAAGGTTATTTTTGTTAAATGTTTTCTCAAAGTGCACGGAGTCAGAGTAAAAATTGATCAGCCAGGAATCAGAATAGTCTGATTTTCAATGTTCTGAGTCTCACATATGACACAAACATTTTTGTCTATGCACAGTGGTGTGAGCAAATAATCACTTGCACACTCACAGTCACAGTAAACTGTGGCGGAACCGCCACAAAAACATTTCTACACTGAAATCACCTTCACCCAGCCGAGCATGGACATTTAAAGAAGCTAACAAAGGGGAAAGTAGCTGAAGCTTAAGCTACCCAGAGCTCAGATCCAGGCGCAAAAACAAACAAACAACAACAAAAATGCAGCAACTGTGTGAAAATGTAACACAATGTGTGAAAAATGTTTTTAATACATCTGTTCTAAAAGTGCAGCAGCCTCGGTATGAGCAGTCACAGGATCAAAGCAGTAATGAGGAAAATTATAGAGACAAGCAAAATGATGTAATGAAAACAATGTAAGCGCCTGACAATTGCTTTGTTAAAGAAATATGTTGCACCTTCTTTTGTTTGGTAAAGTAAAATATGTCAGATAAAGGTGAATGTATATCGTCTTATCTTCAGTTAATTATTTATGCCTCTTTCCAAGAAGCAAAGGTCTTTATTTTCAATTAGTTAACTTAGTGTACTGGGGGTAGGCGGAAATTTGTAAAGTTTAATAATATATTTTGTTATTAAAATTACATTTTGAACTGATTTTTTTTTTGTAAAGGCTGTCAATTATAGTTTTCAAAAGAAAATTGTAATTGACAAAATCATAAAGAGACAAGTAACTTTAATCTTCATCAGGACAGAAAAACCTAAAGTAAAAAGTTGCCATTCAAATCTAATAAAATAAACTGTTAAAAACTTAATAAACAATAATGTTTAAAGAGCCTTTTTATCTATTTGTTTAATTTACCTCAGTTTACCTGACTTTTTCCAGGCCTGCTACGTTTCCCTTGTAAAGGTCCCTTGTAGGTGGAGTTAATCAGTGTAAGTGGGAGCACCTGGCTGGTCTCCCTGAAACATTTACAACATTTGCTTCTTATTTGGTCTGCTTTAGCCCTGTTAGCTCGGAGTTTATACTAAACAACACCTTCCACTCATCATTCAAACACTCATCCCACTGCTGACACACTGATAATACTGACTAACACACCTCATATTGCCAAGTATGGTGCCGATCTGTTTTAATTAATACAGTTGTGCACTTTTGAAACTGTCCTCCTATTTGTCACAACTTATGAGTTGGACCACGACAATGGATGTGGTAAGCTGGCAAAATAAGTACACTTTCTTACATCTTTACTAACAAGTTTTAGATAAGCTGCAACACTAGTGAAACTGCTGTGTACCTCTATCTCTGCTGCATGAGTGCAAAGGCATGGCTGGCTCATACGTTTCCTGTTTTAGCTGCTGTTTGGCTCTATTGAGACCATCTTTCAAAATTCACACTCAAATTTTTATTCAGGATTTTTTCTGTCTTTGCAATATTTCTGATAAGGGTGCGTTGGTTGTTGGTTGTGATGGTTTATTTTTATTCTTTAGGGAGGGGACGTCGGGAATGGCAGTTAAATTGAAATATAATCTACAAACAACCATCACTGATAATAAATATATCTATGGGTGTATTAGGCAAAGTGCACTAAGGTGAATTATTGTGAAGCGCAAGAACTTGCCTTTGGTATTTTAAGTGTGCTGCTACTGATATATTTATGTTCACAGTAAATAAGATTATGAGCACATGGCTTTTACTGTTAACAGAGTATTTCTACTTCTCCTAAAATAATAACTCAGAATACTTGCTCCACTCCTGTCCCAGATAAGGAAAGTTGGGAGAAGTAGCAGATGATAAACTGTAAATCCTCGTATTTCAAAAATGGGAAGTGGTTACCTAAAGTCCCAATAAAGCCCCAATTCCAAAAATGGTGGAATGCCATGTAAATGTATACAAAAACAGAATACAATGATTTGCAACTCTCATAAATCCTTATTCACGATTGAAGATAGAAAACGGAAATATTTTAAGAAAAATCATTAGCTCCTTTTGAATTTAATTGCAGCAACATGTCTTAAAAACATTGGAGTGGAGGCAGCAAAATGTTAAAAAAGTAAATGGTACTAAAAGAAATGGCTGGAGAAACATTTTGTATCAGGTTTAACCACAAATACATCAGTAATATGACTGGGTATAAAAAGTATGTTAGAGAGGCAGAGTTTCACCAATATGCAAAAAAAAAAAAAGTGAAACATGTTCTTCAATGTAAAATTTCCAAGACTTTGAGTATATCATAATCTATAATATCAAAAGTAACAGATTTTTGGAGAAATCTCTGTGTGCAAGGGACATCGCTGAAAATCAATACTGAGACCCTGTGATATTCAGTCCTGAACACTTCCAGAAATCGCTGTTTGAACACAGTTCTCTATACTATCTACAAATACAAGTTAAAGTGTGATCATACAGAGATGTAAAAATGGCTTAAAAAGCTTAAAAAGGACTGAAACACAGTTTGGCTGTAATAAATCAAAATTTGAATTTAATTTATTATTTGTGTTTGCTTTGTTTGTTTTTAAATAATATGCTATCATCCAGAATTTTTTTTTTTTTTTTTTAAAGACTCAGCAAGACGATGCTTAAAGCATTTAGCACATCATGAACCAAAGAATACAATAACGATAAACCAGTATGGTTGAGCAGCTAGGATCCTCTATCAGACAAAAATGGGTCAACACTTCCCTCCCAAAGGTCCAACAACTGGACTTCTCCGTTCCAAGATCTTTACAGACAGTTAAAAGAAGAGGGGATGCTGTGGTAAACATGGCCCTGTCCCAACTTTGACAGGTCTCGCTGTCACCAATTTCAAAGCGAGCTAGTGTTTTTTGTTTTTTTTGTTTTTTTTCTCAAAATGCTACATTTTCTCAGTTTTACACATTTGATTTGTTTCGTTACACTTCGTTTATTGTAAATAAATGTGGGTTTTATGAGTTTTGCAAATGATTGCATTCTGTGTCATTTATATTGCAGATAGCATCCCAACATTTCTGGAATTGGGTTTTTTGTTTCTGTTAATGCATCTTAAAACCAAATTCCAAAACGGCACATGACAACTAACTTGAAAATACATGGGAGGAGCCGACACATGGTCCATGTGATTCCAACCCTCAATGTTCCACAAAACCGAACAACAGAGCACCTTAACGATATTCAACTTTGCTGTAAGAAGCTTTTTAATTTGATTTCAAAAGAGGGTGCTCCACCTTTTTTCTTTTTTTTTTGCAAAAACACTTTTCTATGATTAACTCCAGCACATTGCAGATACAAGCTAAACATCTGGTTTTCTCATATCTGCCAAATTTGATAGTTTTGCTGAGTGGCAACGATCTCAAGTGATCTATTACGCTAAATAACCCAATACATCACAATGACTTCATATTTCAGATGATTTGTTCACAAACTGTAACAAGTTTATTTTTCTAAAGTAAAATATTAAAATTTAAAGTAGTAAGTAAAACAAATTTCATGTCATCAGTATACATATATATTCATGTCAGTACATCGTATTGACACGCAAAGACACATTTTTTTTTAAAAATTTATTTATTTTTTAACTAATTTCTCGGTTTCTGGAACACCATCTATCAGATTAACACAGTTTAAAATAATTCATGTTCCAGTTCAGCTGTTCAATATATAGCCTTTCAACTTAAAGTCAATATGATCATCTGAGAAAATCTTTCCCACCCCTTGCCCATTTCTACAATCCATTCAAAATAGCTATGCAGCAACATCACATGGAGAATCCTTTTGTTTCCAATTACAGATACCTTTTTTCTTAAATAACACTAAAACTCCATCGGAGTCTTCCACACTTGTCTGACCTGAAAACATTAATTAAAAAAATACTGTGCTGTGTTGGGATTTTGGTTGAACCTTTTTCTTTTTTCTTTTCTTTTGTCAAGCACTTGCTACCCTCTACTGGGCAAAGCAACCTCTGCAACTGAGGGAAAAGCGCTGTGGATGAAGATGCAGAGCAGAAACTGTCACACTGATACGAACAAAATAAGTAGAGAATCATGCAGGTATTTTAACACCCCCATCCCCACCTCCACCAACAGCAAGAACAGCCTATACCTAAAAAAAAAAAATGCAAGAGTTGCGTTACTGCCAACCAGACACTTCAGAGACATTGGCTCTGATGACAAATTTCAAGCACCTTATAGCTTTATTCCAACATTTAGAGCACACCATGACCTATATTTTCCACAGAACCTACACCTTTTTCCACCCACTAACAATCAGTGTGCAATAATGGGCCTGCAGTGAGACAATCCAGGCACAAAAGGAGCTTTTACCTGTCGTTTGATGAAGCTGGACGTAGTGTCGGAAGATGTGCTGCCATCTGAGCGTTTGAAGCGGCTCTTGCGCTTAGGCAACTTCCGGGGCAGCTGTGAGGAAGAAAGAGATGCACACGGGTGAAGAGATAAAAAGGGGAATGGGTAGATGGATGGCGATAGATAACGGGATGCAACAACTCTCTAGCAGTAATACTGGCAGCAAGGCTGACTATAATTATTTCAGTGCTTTAGTTACTAATTATTTTGTAGATTTGTATTATTCATACAAAAAATAAATCTACTGCTGGCTTTTAAGGACTGCAAAAGACAAATGTATGGTCATTAAGTGCAAAATAGCTGCTTTGCACCAAAGCAAGCAGTAACTCTGCCAGAATCACACATATTTCAGGGCTGCCTTTATTCGGCTTCACATGGTGGTTTGATTAATGCAGAGAGCCCCATCAAACTGAGGAGAAAGCCTTTCAGATTCAGGCTACAGGTGAGTCCAGAGTCACGGCCTGCACATTTGCACCAATATCCTGCATGAAAGTCCCATAATGTTACTGGTGTGTGCTGGTTTCCCTGCACTGGAGTGGATGAAGCGTAGCACGGAGGGTAAAAATGCACTGAAATAAATAATAAAGCATCAATGCAAAGGCCTGATCTGCGAGTTGAGATCAAAACAGCAAATGCATCGACACCCAAGGAGGTGTTAAACTGTGTATCTGTGTTTAATAGCCATAATATGAGGATACATGACCGTTCACCGGCTCAAGCATCAATCTGCAGTTTCTGAAAAGGCGGAGGTGAAAAAAAGGGAAAACGGAAAAAAGTAGCTCGCTGCCAAAACGCGACGCCTCAGATTGAACAACAAGTAGCATCTGACACACTAATTACCCATTTTCCTCTTTTCTCGGTGAAGACAGAGTTAGATGCGAGAGAAATGGGAGTAAAGTGAGCGGATTTACCTGGAAATAGTGCGACTGGGAGCCGGTTTCCACGGCAGACAGAGGGTCTACGGGCGATTTGGACATTTTGACTTGCACCATATATTGAGAGCGCAGGGAGGCGGGATGCACATAGACATGGGTTACTGGAGGAAACAAGAGGCATCAGATACAGTGAAGAGAGCGAAGAAGCGGGAGGGGGGGAAACGGACACTAATATCCAAACTCAGCTGACGGGAAGGCTAGCTCATACTCCCGAATAAAAACAAAAAAGTCTGTGGCGGAGAAACGTAAAGGGAGTGGGGGAAAATACAGAAGCTAAAATAAACCGTTAACGCTGAAGCATCAGCGCACGAGCGAACCGTACAGGTCCGTACTAAGTGTGAGACTCTGCCGGGGGTGTCGGCGTTGATTAAAATGACACAAAAATCAATTCAGACCTGCTTACAGGCAACATTTGGCTTCTTTCTTTTTTAGAAGTGCCTGGCTTCAAACAAACGCCGTGTTCCTTCTCGTCTGTGCATAATATTTGCTTGTCAAAGAAGGATTCAAATAGTTGAAACCGCAGTCAAATAAATGTGGAACCTTCAAAGAGGGCAGCTTTGAAGTCATATTTTAGAGGAGAGGTGGATTTTAGTTGAACGGGTTTGTTTTTCTTTGATCACCTTTGCCTCAGTAAAAGTGGTACTTTCTCACGAGGCATCATTTATAGTGCTTTATTGGTGATTGATAATAATTTATAAATACATTATAGGTCATTTAGGAGCTATTAATCACAGATACCCAGCAGTCTAATAGATTACGTAGTGTGAACTTGGATTATATGAAACCTAGTTAAGATCATTTCAAAATTAATCCATCTGAAATCAGTAGGTTTAGATTAATGCAGGCGTGCAAGCCAGGACTGGCCTGCTAAATGTTCCAGTATGATCGACTAAGATAAGATAAGATAACCCCTTATTGTCATTGCACAGTCATACCTAGTACAATAGTACAACGAAATTGGAAACTGTCCCACGTCGACACTAGGCACAACTAAACACAACACAACACAACACACCTTTGCAACGTGTAAAAACTGAGGCTAGACTTTGCATTGCAATTTGCACCAGGAAGCGCTGTGGTGCAAGTAATGTCTAGTAATGAGAGTTTTGTCATAAATTTAGGTCACTTTTGCAGCTTTCTTCTTTTAAAACCTTCTATACCACACTCAAGATTGACGCTGATGTGTGTCTTTAGGTTAGATAGTTAAGATAATAGTATCTCTTTGTTATGACAGTAAAAGACATATTGGTGAAATTGCACATGATCGGGTTGATTTAATAAGGTTACAAATCCTGTCAAATTATCTGTAGTACAAAGAGTAGGCCTGTCTGTGTGCAACAATACAGTGCACATTACTAATGCTGAGATGTGTTCAGTGTAAGATTTCTAACTGACCAAAAAAAAAAACAAAAACAAAAAACAAAAAACCTGAGGGTTACTTTTGTCATAGGATAGTATTCTGTTGATCAGACAAAAGACCTGGGCTGTAGTTTCAGTAGGTCAGGCAGGTCTTGGCAGTACCTCAAGACCTCAATATGAAAAAGGGGATGGGAAGCAGCCAGTTGGGCAAGTAATAGATCAGGGCAGGGGTGGTGGAAACCTGCTCCAGCAGTATGGTTCGTGTGCAACGGCAAGGTCTGTGTACACAATGCAAACCAAAAGTGCTCTATTGCTTTTGTCAATGCTAGAGAGAAGTCACGACAGCACATGGACCCAGCAGTGGGTCTTCTTGCAGCAACCTGGGACTGGCAGAAAGTTGACCTGGGGAGACACCATAACCTTGACAAACCTCAGACCTGATATGGTGCTAATATCAGACTCACTGAGGCAGTTGGTGGTCCTGCTAGAATTGACCATTCCCTGAGAAGACCAGATGGAAGAGGCTTCTTGCCAAGTAGAAGAAGCTTACAGGTGAAGCAAGGCATGGAAGACCCATTGTACCTCACTGTACTAGCCCATGAAATTGCTCAGGATCAAGGGACTGAACATCATTAATGCACCCGAGAAGACATCAAGATGGCTGTGGACCAAAAGGGGAGATCTGCAGATGACTTAAGCCACCTAGACACAAGCTGGAGACTGATCACCCGTGGCTAGGTTGCCTGGGTACTGGTGTCTGATGTTGAAAGACCTGAAACACCTGATGACGCTGGGTTTGGTTGCACTGTGGGTTGTTTGTTAAAACAAGCACTCTCATCACTACCTTTTGTCCCCAAAATAATTAAAAATGTTATTTACTGTTATTTGTTATTAATGTTGCTGTTTTGTCGAGCAGTCTTTAGGGTTTCCATGCAGAAGTGCTTTTTGAGCTGCACATTTCTCATTCAACTCAAATAATTGAGAAACATGTATATAAGAGAATTTAGTAATTTGAGAATCACTTTCCACCACTTTCATATTCTACAAAAATCTGCACAACTTTTTTTTTTCTTGGTAGTGATTTGCAGTTTTCCATTTTTGACATTCTTCTTTCTTTCGCCCTTTACCCCCAGTACAGGCCATGAACAAGACACCTCCAGAGTTTTCCCTCTGGGGAGAAAACACTCTTCCTAAAGCTAACACTACACATAAACTACACATTTCCTATCAACCATAATAAGAAATAAAAGTGAAAATATAAAATTGAAAGGATAAGTGAGAAATTAAGTGCTATGATATCCCAGGATAATCAATATTTTATGGTATCTTAGATGGGAAAGGGTGGAACATAAAATTGAAAGTTGAAATAACAAATTGATTTCCCTTGGACTGAGTGTCAAAGTATGATTTTTGCCATTACACCTTTTAATCTTTAGTGTAAAATTACTTCCAATGCATTCGTAGATAAAGTGTAAAAAGAAACTGCAGCAGTGAGACCTCTCAACAGCAAACTGCAGCAGCAACAATTTCATAACCAATGAAAACAAACTGAAATTTTACCCTTACAAGGACATGTATATTCTGAAAACTGAACCACAGTAGATGATGAATAGCCTGACCTGTCTTAAGAAAAAAAAAAAGTTTAGTTTTAACAAAATGTGTCAGTTTTTCCACATTTGGTCAGTCAGCTGTCATTACAAAAACAAAACAAACGTTTCTACAGTAACTACAAGTCACTCCTTATTTTAACCACCTTACTTTGGTGTGGTATAGCAGAAAATGGGAAATGAATTTGTCAGTAAGAAAGTGATGTAAGTGATCGTGATTCAAATCTCCAGCTTGGATAAACAACCACTTTCATAGCACGACACAATTCTTCATGACTTCCTTTCCATTCTCCACCACGCTCCCTAGAGTAAATACAGTGAAAACTACAGAAACCATGCACACCCACCTTGTCTGCATTACAAAGTCATCCTGTTTGGCTGGATTGGGCTTTTTTTTTTTTAGTCAGTTTTCAGGTCTGTGGGTCATATGTTTGATACCCCTGGGTTAAATCTTTTATTTCTCAATAGTTAAAAGTGTGCAAATATAAAGTGATCAGATGGCCAGCAACTGAATTATGTGTGTTGACTGTAAGTTATGCTTCCAATAGTTTGCCTGCTTTTAAGACCACAGTATGTCAAGAGTTGGTCTGCTTTGCTGTTATCATTTCACATTGAGGATGTTAAAAGACAAGGACTATAAGCTGTAAAAAGCCCATTACAGCTCTATAGCTAGTTGAGTTACAGGCAATTTTTAACCTTTTTGTAAATTCAGTAAAGTCATAAATACCCAAAAAGTGACACATCCATGGTGTTTTCATTTGTGATATAGTCAAATTTTATTCAAATTAGTTACCATCCTGTAGCTGTTTTGTCTGCCCGATGGCTTTTTTAAGATGCATGCATGCATGCAGATCCAGTTTCTCTTCCTGTTGTTAAATGTGGACCTAAATATGAACAAGACCTTTAGAAGGTAAGATGTTTAGTTAGCCACACTTAGCAACAATCAGCTGTCTGTGTATCCTGTGACACCAGCTGGCAGTTTGCTATTCAAACTCAGAAAACCAAAGATCCTAAAGCTAAATCTAAACAATAACATAGCTTTAACAACACCAAGCTTTGACTTGAATTATTTGAGCACTTTAAAAACTACAGGTGAACTTTGAATGGCTTTTATTGACCAGTTTGAGCTATAAGAGGCCAGGATTACGGCTTTCTTTATGCTGACATAACAATTCAGTGTGTCAATATGTTTATGCTAATTTGGTTAAAATGACAGGAATATGTTCCATGCGATAAAAATTTTAAGTGCAATATTAAACATAATAAATTCTGACATGGACACAAGTTGTACCACCAAGTCTCTGATGATTTTATAACTAATCGATTTTACCACAAAAAACCCTTAACTAACATCTTTTAAAAATTTGGAGTTCATTTATTTTTGTTATCTAGCATTCGTTTCATGTGTTGTCTCTTTAGGACAGTAACGTATTAACGTAACGTCTATTATATCGCAGTTACTGGCATAACTTTAAAAGATGGTTGTGGGACTTGGCGTGAAGTACATCTGTGTTCTGGGCACTCAAGTTCAAGTTTACAGCTTAAATACCAGTGTTAATTTAAGCTTGTCCACTGTAACCTGCTAATTTCTGTTTGTTTAAGGCTCAGTTTTATGAGTTGTCAGCCTTTGTAAACACCACTGTAGTGTCCTGTCTGATTTAGTTTAGGCACTGACGATAAATCAGGAGGCACTGCTTAGAAACCAAACCCTGTTCATCTCCAAGAAATGACTGTGATTACAGAGTTTACAGGAGCTGTTGGATTTTACTGTAAACTTATATTATTTTGGTTGTTTTTAATTAAATCAGAAGCAAGTGGAAACTATATACAGAACAAACATTGTTTAAAAGCTGATTCCATTTGATTTTTACAGAGAAAGCTGTGAGAGAACTAATTATATTGTTTTGAATGCATCTATGTACTGCGTTTAGCAGGTTGTATTCTTCCAAAGAAGGCATCAACCCTCTGAGGTCCACATGTAAGTCGGAATAGGTGACAATCCTAACCTTAACTTTAACTCTAAACCTAATCCAAATATATAACTCTTTATATAACTTTTTTTTATTTTGTATAAATTATTCATTAAAGTACAATTGGGGGGAAAAAAGAGAAAATAATCAATATAACTGCGCCACATCAAGAACTACTACTCTGTTTAATTTCTAAAAACAAGAAGAAATATGTTACAAGAACAAAATATTTTAACTAAGAGAGTTTTAAATATATATAGAAAAAATTGTAGTATTAGAAAAATGTTTGCGTGATCTTTTTTTTTTTTTTTTTTCTAAGAAAAAAAGGTCAATGCATCATACATACATGCATCATATATACCCAATTAGGGTAAATCAATATAATAAATATTAATTAGCACAACAAATGTAAGCAAGAGTAAATAATTCAGTATTAATCAAAATACACTAGCGAAATAAATGTTCAGTTTTAAAATAAGAATAAGTTATTCAAAAAAAGTTTAACTCCTTCGTCTTTGTTGTGGATTACAAAGACGAAGAAGAAAATATCTCTTCCTCACAATCTTTCAGATCTTTACATATCAAGCATAAATGAGGCTTGTGTGTAGTAATAATAAATTGAGCTTGCCATACGATTATAATGTGAATAGAGCTGCTACAGGTCTTATAGCTTAATTACATAAAGAAATATGCTATTTACCATGTGTAAAATCATGAAATAACATACTGTTAAGATTTTTGTTTTTTGTTTTTTTTAATCATCTAAGAGTCTTTTTTTTTTTTTTTTTTTTTTTGGGGGGGGGGGGTCCCCCATTCTGAAACCAAACCATTGGTTTTGAGTCATTACACAAAAAAATCTGTGGATGTCTCTGACCTGACCCTCTCACATTTAGCTGTATTTGTTTGGTACTTTTAGAACTTTGCCATATTTAATGAAGCTATGCAAATCTGTAATGAGTCTTTTTTACTAGCTATACATATTTTCAGAGTAACAGGCCCTGGGGTACATGGAGCGTCTACATTTTGTTCTTTTTTTAACTTTAACATTTTTCCAGCATGTTTGAGCTCTTATAACTTTGTAACGCAGGTGATAGGTATGTTACATTTTTACAGCTGAAAAATACATTTAAGCTCTGTTAAAAGCTGGAACTAGTCCGACTTTTCAATGTAAAGCCATTGGTCTAACAAAGAGTAAAAGAAACAAGCATTGGCACCCAGGATGTTTGATCTGTTTTCTCATATTTCACTTGAAAAAAATACCTCAATAAATACATTTTGGGTAAACTTTAAAGGTTGTCATGTTGTGTAGGTCTTATAGCTTATGGCTCTGAAACAGAAGAACAATCACATTTTCTATATAAAAATTCAGACAGTTAAGTCCTGAAGAGATCTTTCGAAATCCTTGCAATGTGAGCACACAGAAGGGATTGCAGAGATCAAATTAACACAATACTGCTTTTCGCTGTATGTCTGTCTCCATAAATTAAAAGATAATAAATACAATTACTACACTGGTTAATTCTTTACTCTCTCACAGATCACAGCAGGTGTTTGACCTGCCCGGCTTGCTGCAGACTTCACCTCTAGAGGGCGTGCCGATTGAAAGCGGGAATGAGAGTGGTGTGAGCAGCAGCGGCGCGCCTCGGCGGAGCGGAGCTGCGCCAAGCAGCCAAAGTTAGACAGCATTACGCCGGAAATTAGAGGATTTTCATGTCAAAATAAAAGCCGAAAACGCCACAATTGGAACGTGCGAGGACCACAAGAAGTGAATAAGCTGATGCAATAGTTGAGATTTAATGGAATAAAACAAGATAGGCGTGAAGAACAAACCTTCATACTCATTTTAGTCAATTTTCTTTTAGCTGCTGTCAAGGTCTTTTTTTTTTTCTTTTCTTTTTTTATTACTGGATCACTAGATTAAATGAACACCCAGATAAGAAGCTATGCATTAAATATTTATATAAATGAATGTAGTTCTTTTAGTTATTCATCAACTTAATCATTAGAAAACTGGGTGTTGCAAAAATATTGTTTAACTTGCTGCTAAAACTTGTTTTAGTTTGTAAAAGAAGGCCTGTTGTTCTCATCCACAGAAATCCTTACATGCGTACTATATGTAACACTGAGGTAAACTGTGCTTCAAAGCTATTGCTTATTTTTTTACAAACACAGACCTTCATGTTTGTCTAGAGCCCCTTATGTTTTTATTTGCAATATAGTTTTGATTAAAAAACCCATCATGGGTCTTTGAACTTTACTGCACAGAAGAAGTTTAATACTAAAAGAATGGATTCCGATTCTGCTTCTGAAACTGGGCTAAAACCTGCAAAGAATCACATTAGTCCTGTATTTTAATTAGGGGTCAAATTGTTTAACAGCTGGCTTGCATCAATGCGATAATATAACTCAAACAGAATTCATTATGAATGCTTTTTTCTAGTATGCAGGTGAAATCCTATTATATCCTGTGATCAGACTTTGTAAATTTAAGATATTTGGATGGTTTAACTATATTTTAAAAAAACGACACACCAATAATGTTAAAAGTTTTCTATCAGAATCAGAAAGCTTTAATAATCCCTAAGGAAATTATGTGGTTACAGTTGCTCCAAGACTGTAACAGTAACAGACTGAACAAAATGAAATAATGCTGTATATTACAAAGTTTACAAAGTATAAGGAATAGTTGTAATTATAATGATTTAACTTGGCAAGAGTCACATACATTATGTTCACCAAATATAACAGTGGTTCTAAAACATTTTCTATGATGTCACCCTATAGAAACCAAAAACATTCAGGGCCTCAGGGGTGCAAGTGAATTTACAGGTAAATAAAGCATCAGCAAAATGCTGCTTGTTTCTCACCCTTAAAGATAATTTTCAATCAGTTTGGTTTCACTTCGTACTTTTCCACTGATCATCTGAGCCTCTAACACTTCGATAACTACTGAATGTTTGTTTATCAGAAGCATGCACAGTGTGAGTATGAGTGACAGCACTGGCTGATTTCCAATCCTCTGCTGGGATTTCAACTTCATACTTTTACTTACATTCTAGCGGTTTTTTATATTAATGCTAAATACAAAATAAATCAGTCATTAAGAGTTTAAAAACAATTATAATCACAGAAAATATCCATGGGAAAATAAAACAACAATAATTTACATACATTTTATAACTATATTTTGCAAAAAAAAGAGCAAAGAAAATAATAAAGGTTCTAAACAGTCTTTCTCGTGCAGCCCCACAAGTTTGCGCCCTTTTTGACAGACGTAAACATTGGTCCTGACTGACCTCTGCCTCTTTAAACATCAGCCTAGGAACGCAGTTTGCCAGCAGATCGTTTTGTGCTTCGTACATAACCCGTGCTGTGTTAAGATCAACTAAATCTCTGAATTGTAAGATGTGTAGTTTTTATGTTCCTTCTGTCAAATACGTTTAGGATTCTTCTGCAGCGGCAGCAGCATTTGAGTTTGAAAACCGTATACGGAAGTGTGATGTTTGTACTCCCCCTGTCTTGACAGTGGTGCTGGGAGCCGAGAGGGTCAGGGGGAGGAGAGGCAAGGGAGTGGAGCGAGAAGACGACAGGAGGAGATCCACCACAGGGTGACCAATTTAACCGGACCATCCTTGGACCGCTAGGCTACAAATGGTCCTCCACCCTGGGCGCCACCACCGACAACCACCGCGCCGAATCGGATCGTGTGCTGCGCTCCTGTCGGCGGATAGAAAAAGATGATCTCGGTGAGTCCGTCCTTTTTTTTTTTTTTTTAAAAACTGCTGCTGCTGCTGCTGCACACCGCAGGCCGACATATATAAAATATGTTCTCCTGTCACACAAACGTCTCGGGCGCTGTTGCGCTGCGCCGCAGACGCCCGTGCCACCTCGCTGTCAGTACTCCATTTGTGCTGAAGTGAATGACATGGCTGGCGACAGTTGCTGCGAGGCCTCTGCTTCACATCGGCGGCGGTGTGGCGGCGGTGGTGGCAGAGGATACGCGGCCAGTACATGTTTTCCACTGGCGGCCAAAAACAACATATCTGTGTAGCAGTGGGGAAAGGATGAGCCGCATCACCGTGCGCCTGTGTTTCCGAGCACAGCTGACAGCGCTGACGGGCTGGCTTGCATCTCGCACGAGGCGCTCATAATGATTCGGATCTTTTTAATGACATAACTTTAAACTCAAACACCTCTCTTTATGCGCTAATTGCCTTTCGAATGCGGTGGATTTCTTTCTTTTATTTTCTTTCTTTTGTAGGCGATCGCTCGCTTTCCTTGCACTGACTGATGCTGAGGAATGTGCAGCAGTAATAATATAAATATAATGCTAATCTGTTTATTTACCCAAGACTCGTGTTTGTCAGTGCACTAATCCTGTGAGCTATTGCTTTGCTGCAGACTGAAGGACAGAAGAGGAGAAGGAGGAGGGGGGACGACAAAAAGAGAATAAATCGCTGACAGAGGCGTGTTGTGTCCTAAGTTGAGATACGGGACGCGGCGGAATGGTTTTATGGTCCCCGCTATGGTTGTCACACAGGCCGTGGTGTTATGTAACAAGAAGCCTACGCTGTTTGAATGCGGGCCCTCACACACGGCCTGTCTGTGCATGGCATTTAGGCACAGGATCGCAGGCACATCATCCGCACATGAGCTAAACAGGGCCGCAGAATATGCGTAAATTGCCCTTTCAAAATCCACAGCGTACATTTGGTCCCCCCCACCCACTACCAACTGCTTGATCCTATTTTATTTCCTGCATTTTATCCTCTGGATGAGAAGTGCACCACAGGGAGAAAGAGACGCATGCATACGCGCCCTCGGACATGTCTACTGCCCCGTAATGAGTGACTTGAATGCTCGCTGTTTGTGGCCAGTTGTCCGGTTTAAAATGCCCCTTAGGAATCGGTCGGTCACCCCCCTTCTCACCCCCCTCCCCTCCCTGCCTGTCCTAGAGCCAGTGGGGAGGGATTGGGGGGCGGAGAGTGCAGCCAGGCACCATGCAAACACAAGCGGCTGGCAGCTCCGCGACGTTTGCAAATGGGCATGAGCTGGTCGACCTTGTGCAGGGGAGCGAGGGACGCAGCCGTGGAGGTGGGAGGAGAGGGTAGGGAAGTGTGTGTGTGTGTGTGTGTGTGTGTGTGTGTGTGTGTGTGTGTGTGTGAGAAATAGAGAGAGAGAGAGAGAGAGAGAGAGAGTGAGAGAGAGAGAGAGAGAGAAGGGTGGTGAGGTGGTGTTGGTGGTTCTCCTTGAATGTTGTCGATACGCTGCCAGGGAGGAGGGATAGGCTACAGCTCGGACAGATACGTGCCAGCGAAGGCGCATGCAGGCAGCAGGATATAGCGAGGAAAATCTATTTTTGCTTCAACAACACATCGTGCCTCTCTCCGGTGAAAATACCGGCCGAGGAGGAGGAGGAGGCGGCGGCGGGTGCAGCAGCAGCAGAAGCGGCTGTGCGTTTCCTGCGTTATGCGTTCGACTCTGCACTACGGAGCTGAGGGTATCTGGCAGACAGACGTTTTATAACTCAATAAGGGACTGTAACAGTGCTTACAGTGAATGATTACAACGCCAAACTGTTATTGTGTGTATTTTCCATGACATGAGAGCTCTAATAGTGATATCACAACAGGTAGAAACACAATAAATTTGAACAGGTCAGCACAAATTCCCAATTTAATTCCACAGACATGCCCATTTTAACAGACACAGTACTGCAC
Organism: Aulonocara sp. 'chitande type north' Nkhata Bay; assembly: GCF_057382095.1. NCBI lineage: Eukaryota > Metazoa > Chordata > Actinopteri > Cichliformes > Cichlidae > Aulonocara > Aulonocara sp. 'chitande type north' Nkhata Bay. The sequence continues at coordinate 33,848,197 of NC_141363.1, forward strand.
GTCCTAATCCATATTCTTATTCTTGGACTCAGCTAGAGTGGCTCTGGATTCAAAGTTATCCTTTATGTATCATTGCTGAAGTTCAACCACTGTCTGTAAAAACTGGCCACCCTCTGTTTAAACCAGCCATCCTATAATTAATTAAAGCCAGCATGAGTTATTAAACAAGACATTATCTTATACACAGTATAGCAAAATGCAGTAGTGAGTAGTGAAATTAATGATTTTGCTACTTTAGGCATTTGCGATCGAAACAAGAAAACAAAAATAGCAGACAAAAGTGAACTTTTATTAACAGTAATTTGAAAGGGAAGTTGCTGGGCCCATTTCAAGCTTCACAATATTAAACTTGAACTCTGCTAGAGTAGCTTTGCATAATTCAAAGCAGTTTGAAAATAATCCTTGTCTATCTCCTTGGCCTTTGTGCAGTCCCTCAGTTCATTCTCTGTCTGAGACAAGTTGTTATAGCTCATTTCTTCTGTTGGAACATCTGTGTGCCCGACATGACCACAATACAAATGTCTGCTTTTGTTGACATCATACAGAGCCAGAGTAGAAAAAAAAAAGAAACATTATTCTGAAGTTCAAGCTTTTGCCTGTCAGGGGTTGGTTTATAGAATTGCTGACCTCATTATTTGAAACTTGCTTTGTCAGGTCATTGTTAGGCCATCTGGGGCTAAGGTTAGGGTTAAGTTTTGGTTAACGACCAGCCTTTTTTTTATGGATTATTTGATCACTTGAAACACCCAAAAGAAAAAGCTTTAAAATGTAAAATTTTCTAGTTTGTGAAAATGTAAGTATTTAGCAGGTGGTCACAACAAAACCCAATCCTAACAGGTTGCAGATTACCTGGTACATGTTAAGAGGTTATCATGTTATATTACAGTATACGTATATATAGTACCAATCAAAAGTTTGGTCATAGTCATAGTATTTCTTTATGATGGAAACAAAAAACATTTCAGCTGTCAGTCACCTACAGCAACTCGAGCTTTCTTCACCGAACTGAACCAGGAAATTGTGCCTTTAGCCAAATATGTGTACCTTGGTTCAAGCTTATTTTGCTGCCAAATTATTGTTCTGGATAAATCATTAACAGCCCAATGAGAGGAAAGCAAAACCCCAAATACACCTTAAACACTTTTACTGCCAGAGGATTGTTTTGAACTTACCAAAGACTCAGGAGAAAGTTCGATTTTTAATACCATCGCATGATGTAAGTCGCCGGCGCAGATAATGTGAAAGACAGCAAAAGAATCATCAATTTGAAGATTCCACTTCCAACCATCACTCGTGTTTTGTTATGACTTTTAATTGTTCAGAATTTTCCAAAACACTTAAAACACACAAATTTTCTTTTTGTGTGTGATGCATGGATACGATTTTCTTTCTTCTGTGGAGCTCACAGGGGTCATTCTCTTGTAAGGTAACATAAAGGCAGGCATTAGAGTGCCATATGCTATGTTTTCTTTTGGTTACCAAATATAACTGATAATAAAAATATGATTATGATTATCAAATTAAATTAGAAGACAAAAAAAAGTTTCTCCTAAACTTCATGGCATTAAGAGAGATGTAATATTCGAGATCATAAACCACATAAAGTAAACATACATAGAAGTCTTTAAAGGTTAATAAAACAGAGTGTGCTCTGAGTGTTGTCCTGTTAGACGGAGAGAAGCAATTTTCAGGAAAAGCACAACTCCAAAAGTTTAATTTCATTTATTCTGGAGTTCACAAAAAATCCCTACTTTTAAATTTTATCCAACCAGACGACAAATTACATGTAAGAAAATGTATGTATGAAATGCTGTGTGTGTTATGTACAACTAAAGGGAAAATATAGGTGAACAACTTGTGATTTAATCCTGCCGTGCCCCAGATCCTGTCATGTTGTATATGCTGCTCCTGTCTTGACAGTGTCCTGTTGTCCGGCTGCATTTATCTCCATTTTTCACTCGTCTGTTTATTGTTGATTGTGATTATCAGCAGAGCTTGAAGGAACCTTTCTGCATCTTCAAGCCCACCTGCCTTCAAATTTCTGTGTTTATACCAGAGGGTGTTTTGTTTTTTGTTTTTTTTGGTCTTTTTGTGTGTGTGTGTGTGGGGGGGGGGGGGTGTCAAACGGAGCAGGTTCTGGTTCACCTTAAAAAACCCACACCTACATGCTATTTTGGGCCCCCTCCCCCAGCTCTGAATCCATTTTCAGACTATATCAAGTGTGTCTGGTTTTCCAGGAAATTAGATTTATGTGCATTTTGCTCTCAGTATGATGCATTTTATTTCCTGTCAATTTGCGCATGGAGAAGCTTTTTCCCCCCCCTCTAACGAGCTATTAAAAGAGCTAAACGTGTGTCAGAAGAGTTTATTAGTATGACTACTAGCATCAGTGACAGGCTGCTTGTGTGTTTCACCTGATTACTTAAAAATGTTTTTTTGCTTCACCTTTTTCTGTTTGTCACTGTACAATCTTCTGTGTGTGTGTGTGTTTTTTTTTTTCCCTTTAGACCCAGCAGGAGCTGTGGAGATAGGCCTGGCAGCAGAGACTGGTCATCTTATTAATCTTGGTCTCTGATCACTGGCTCTGGCACAAACATCTGGAGCTTTGTGCGCCATTTAACCCCCATCCAGTCACTCCCACCCTGCGGCCCTGCAGCGTGGCTCCTAAAAACACCTCCTTGCGTCTTCAGAATTTTGTCCACGGGGATAAATGAGTGAACCGGCTGCAGGGGAAAGGGCTGGGACATGTACCAGAACCCCAACAGGTAAACGAACAACTCCTCTACTCCAGGCGAGGCGAGGAGTAAAACGGTGTTTTGGTCCTCCACTGTGGTATCAGTGCTGTGGCTGTTATGTGAACTGTTCTTTTACTGAATGTTTTTCCTCTCTGCTCACACAGAATGTCCTGGTTCAGTGGTTTCCTAGTTGCCAGAGTGGACGACCGCAAGACTGCGTGGGGGGAGCGCAATGGCAAGAAGTCCAAACGGAAGGGAGGCTCATCTCTCTGCAACCCGCGTTACATGAGCTGTCTGCGGGACCCCGATGCTATGGAGCCCCCTTCCGGAGCCCCCCTCCATCAGCACCACCGCGGAGGGGGGGCAGGGGCCATGGGAGGTGGGGGAAACTTCGGCGTCCGTTGCGGATGGCAGGAGGACCACTATGGCAAAAGGGGAGGGGCTCCGAGCGAAGGTGTGGGGCTGAAATCAGTTGACCTGGGCTTTGAGGACGGGGAGTTAAAAGGGAGGAAAGGGGGATGTAATGGAGGAAGCAGCGACATGGGCGACGAAGGTCCCAACGGCGCAGCGGGGGTAGTGACGGCTGCGGACTGCTGGCTCAGGGTGGTACGAGTATTCCAGTCGAAAAAATTCCAGTCCCGCAAACTGGAGCGTCTATACCAGCGTTACTTCTTTAGGCTGAACCAGAGCTCCTTGACCATGCTCATGGGGGTACTTGTGATCGTGTGCGGCATCATGCTGACCTTCCACTGTGTCCACGCCGCCCCTCACGTGGCCTATTCGTCAGCCCTTTCAGTGGCGATGGCACTCTTTATGGCTCTAATGGTAGTGTGCAACCGCAATGGCTTCCACCAGGACTACATGTGGATGGTCAGTTACCTGGTGATCGGGGTCTTAGTGTCCGTCCAGGTTTTTGGGGTGCTCATGGTGGCACCCAGGAGTGCTTCGGAAGGCATTTGGTGGTCCGTGTTCTTCATCTACATCATCTACACTCTGCTGCCTGTGAGGATGAGGGCGGCGGTACTAAGTGGAGCAGTGCTGTCCATCATACACGTGGTCACCACCTGGCAGGTCAACCAGGAAGACAAGTTCCTTTGGAAACAGGTAAAAAGCCTGATGTCTGAATGTTCTGTGGTGTCTTTGCTTTTCATGTGAAGCGACACAGATGGCCAACAGTAGTTGCTTTTTTGTCTCCATACATATTTGCTTGGCAAGTGAAAGATCGCTGGTTCATTTCCAGCCCACAGATACAGATCTCCTTTGGGGTTGTGGCGGGAAGGGAATCCGGTATAAAACTGCCAAATGAAACATGCAGAGCTAACTGCTGTGGTGACCCCTGTGACAAGGGAACAGCTCCTTCTTCTCTTCCCATTCTGTGGTTATTGATTTGTTGTCCTGCTGTTTTTTAGAAGTTCATGATCAAGTTCATACTCTCATATCCTCTTAAAACACACAGGCTCTTGGGTGAGTCACTCATTATAAATGGCTTAGAGTGTAGCTAAGCATTGGTTGAATCAATATGCTGAGGTCTCCAGCAAAGTTTTTAACCCCCAACCTGAATAATAAAAAAAGAATGCCATTTTCCCACATTTAAAAAGTATTCGAATGACCAGATCCGTTTGAAGCAGAGCGCCACCACAAACAGGAACCCAAATGGTTTCCCCCCTGTTAATGGCCAGTATTGGCCTCTTACAGATGTATTGGTAGTCGTGAGATTAAAGCTGTTTTACAGAAAAAAAGGCGCTTGGATTCATTTAGTAATGATAACGAAGCAGCTGCGGCTCAGCAGACGGTGGTGCAAAAACAGGTGGCCTTTTCACATTTAGGTTTTACACATACTGCTGTTAAGGTAGCTAACAATAACATAATAATTCCGTTTAATGCTCCTAAAACCATGGTTGAGAGGTCCAACTGAAGTCTGTGACTTGCTGGCAATAGCAGCCTATTTTACCACATCTGCCAGTCAAAGTGGCCACACCCCTAACTCCATGAGGAGGAAACAAACTATAGAGGCTAAAGGGCCTTGTAGTTTTGATGCTTTTAAGCGGAGCATTTAACAAGGGAGTGTGAGGGTTTACTCAGCTTTGGAGCCAGAGCCTCAAGTGACACAAAGAGGAACTGCAGTTTTTGGGACTTAATTGTTGGCTTTATTTCTACAACCCTGAAAGTTGCTGCTTTATGTAGCCAAACCATATTGACTGATATATTATCATTTTTTTACTCTCTAAAAAAACCCTCAGGTTTTAAGATACCATAGCAATAACAGCAGGAATGGTGGTTAGTACCTTACTTTGTAATAAAACTGCATAACAGCAGAATAGTACCTTCTTACTTTTGTTCTTTTGACAAGTCAGAGAAACACAGTTTTAAGCCAAGCTTTTATCCCCATGTTTATTCTTCTTGGGCGTTATGCAAGAGAAGCATAAGAGCACTCAGATTGATTTAGGAGGTATCTAAATTAAAACTGCATTCTGGTAGAACATCTGTAAATGCTTTGAAGGCTGTAACATCCTAATAGTGATCTCTCAAATGTCACCTTTGCAAAACAATCTGTATTTACACGTCCAGGAGACAACAAGCTAAGTTAGATTCATTGGGAGTGGCCTTCCTGATGATTTGATGATCCAGTTTTTGTTCAAATATACTTGGTGCCTTTCTGTGTAGCGTTTGCATGTTCACCCCGGGCCTCTGGGTATTTCTGCTGGGTATTTCCAAAGACATGCATGTTTGGTTCATTGGTGGTAAACTGAACTGGCTATAGGTGTGAACGTGAGTATGAATGGTAATCTGTATTTCTGTGTTCTGTGTTAGAGTTTACGGTGTACTTTGGGTTTCTCATAGCATTTTTTTTATGGAATAAGCTGGCTGTAAGGGCTGAAAACAGAGTATATAAGAGCCAGGAAACAGAACAGAAACAGTTTCTTGTTGCAAAACCAAAATATGGAGCTGAAAGTTGTTAAGTTAGGTGATGGTGCACTGATATGAGTAAGGTTTCTTTTCTGGACTTAATTAAAATCAGTAAAATAAAACACACTCAAATTTCTGACAAGCACAACCAAACCAAACCAATGAGAAAATCAATTAACAGAAAATATGAACACAAATGGCATCCTTGGTGTAAATATTCTACATGATCCATCCAGTTTCCTCCGCTTATTCAATTCAGGGTCACTGGGGGGCTGGAGCCTTTCCCAGCTGTTGTTGGGAGAGAGGCAAAGTACACCCTGGACAGGTTTCCAGTCTCTCTCAGGCTAACACATAGAGGCAGACAACCACTAATGCACACGTTCACATCTACATCCAATTAACCCAACCCCATGTTAGGTTGTTTTTGGCCTCTGGGAAGAAGCCAGAATACTCAGAGAGGCCCCAGTGGCCCTAGACTGGATTCAAACCGAGGACGTTTTTGCTATGATGTGACAATGCAGATTTGTAATGAATTTCTGTTGCAGTGTGATTTTAAAAAAGCAGAAATAATTAGTCATTTTCAAAAACTTCTATTGAAAATCAGCTAATTTCAATAAAACACATTGCCGAAACTGGTCAGTTTAGTTATGAGTTTGTTGCTTTGTTAGGCAAAAGTAAAACTGAGCCTTACTACAGTGTGATAGGAATTTTATGTACCTACCCGACACTCTATAGATAAAATATTTATTCACAACAACAGCAATTACGTTCAGGTTCCAACTGTTTTGGGTTAATTAAAAAAGGGGAAACAATGAGGTTTTGAATATGCAAGCAAAACGAAACGTTGGATGTATAGTGATAAACTTCTCTGTAGATTGACTGAACTTGACTCTCAGTCATATCCCTGACTGCATTTAAAACACTGACATCATGCTGTTGATGGGGCGGCTAGCATGTGAACTGTAAACGGCTCTGCTGGGTTTTGTCACCACGTTGTATGTGCGTATTTACATGGACTTTGGGGCTTATGGGTCTCGCTGTACAGTGTGTTGTTTGTGCGTCATGCCAAGGACCTAGGGGCTCACTGAAGGTCAGTGGGCTGAATGAACCGCCCCAGCTGGACGGCTGTAAGTGTGTGCGCGTATGTGTGCTGTTGTGTGACAGTGGGAGAATACCATGATATAAAGCAGTATCACTCAGGTCTCTGTGCTCTCACACAAGGGACACTTTGTACTTTTCTCTCAGGGCGGGGGTGACGGGGGTGAGGCCGAAAGAGAGGGGGGGCAATATGGTGGATGTTTGGCCTCTGTAGTGCCTTAGCTGTTTTACAGCTGTCTTCTCCTCTGGGAAAAGTTATGCAAAACAAAATAGGAAGGCCATTACTAAGAAACAATAAGGGGGATATTAGGCTTAATCTTAACTAATTGTCACTGTAATGCATTTATCGACTCCTGTGTTATAATATTGTGATTGTTTATTATAAATTAATTACTGTAGCACAGGAGTAGATTAGGGATTCGTGGGAACTCAGTAATTACAGCGTGCTCTGTCACATCAGGCACGATATATCATAGTGTAATCCATCACATGTTCTTACATTGTTTGCCATCGTTACGTGAATGAAAGTCATGAGATCACTGCAGCCCAGCTATGCTGTTAATTCCTAAGGTCGCTTGTGTACTGTGTGACCAGCTAATTCAGTGTCATCAATCACTGCTTCACGCTTGCCTGCAGCTATTTCCTCTTTCTCCCATAACTCATTAACCGGCTTTCTCTTTGGATGGATGAGTACAGGTGATTGGTGCAGGCGATTCGAAAACTGGGCATGACGAATGATGTAAATGCAGATAGTGTTTTTGTTTTTTGTTTTTTTTTAGGGTGGAGAGTTTGTTAGACTCTAGATGTCTTATTTCACTTCCCTTATTTTCTGTCAGAGTGAAGCTGATTAATCTGCATCACATAAATTGGGTTGGTTAGCATAGTTGATATGCTAAGCTAAAAAATGAAGAAAATTCTGTTTGTAATTCAGTGGATTTCTTTGAACTTTACCTGAAAACCTACAGAAATAAATCACTGGCTGAGGTTATCGTAGCTCAGTCTTATAGCTAAATTTGGACATGTATGAAGAGGCAAAAATAAAGGAAAATGGTTTGATTAAAGGCAGAATTAAAGAAATATTAACAACTAAAGCAGTGCAGTACTCAATCTTTCTCACTTGCCATGCTTTAAATATCAATGGATGCCAAAATTATCATTGAAATTGAAACAATTAGATAAATTGAGCAGCTCCGCATCAAACCCTAGTTTCATTTGCTTCTTGCAGAAATCATTTAAAGCCATAATCAAGTCAAAGAGAAACGATGAACTGAAACCACAGAGAACGTTGTTAATGAATAAAAAGTAATAAAGTTTGGGGAAATTGTTGCTGTTATTATTCCTGCATAGATTAGTATTTATAGAAAGCAGATATTATACTGCATACTCAGGTAGAATTAAATCTTGGGGAGAGATGGGCTACACCCTGGAAAGTTGAGACTGCTGGAACCACTGATGACCCTGTTGTATGCCTGATTTAGACTAGATTTAGAAATCTACATCATAACTTACGACATAACCAGAAACCTCTTTTAAACCTGCAATGTAACCTTCCTGCGACTACCTGCAACTCGGAAGGTTACAGCAAAGAGTTAAAAAGGGTTTCTGGTTACGTTGTAATTTACGACTTAGATTACCCGCAGAAGTCTAAATCAGGCATAAGTCAGAAAAACTGTGTTTTAGTCTGGACGGGTTAAAACTGAGACTCTTAGTAAAAGATGGTGTTTGGTTCCTGGTTAGGTCTTACATTTTCAAATCGGCAGTGAATGGCTTATTTTTATTGCCCTGCTTTCCTTGAGTGAAAGTAAAATTGGCTGCTCGCTTATTTTGCAAGGGGTCACAATGGCACATCCATCTCAGATGGCCTTTCTGACCCTACCCAGGGTTGGAACCAATGTTCCCTCTAAGCTGCGCACAAGCGCAATTGCGCACTGCTGGCACGGTCTCTGCGCACAGAAAATCTGTGTTGCGCACAAAAAAATCTAACCTGAATTGAAATTAAAATTTAGTATTTAGTATTTAGTATTTATTTATTTATTGTCATTGTCAAGAACAATGAAATTGCGTTTGGGGCTTCCATACAACCCAAAAAAAAGAAGAAAATAATAAATACCCCTTAAAACCCAAGTGTACATATTTAACCCAGTGTGACTCCAATGCAATAAGACAATCCTTAGCAATAATGTTCGTAGAAATTCAGACAAAGACCTGAGAAACATGACAAAATACAACAATGCACCCATTCAATATTATTGTACTGTGAGATATGATATCAGATATGATAGTTATCTATTTAAGAAAGAGGGGGGGGGGGGGGCAGGAGGGGGAAGAGAATAAAGATATGATGCACCAATGCAGACCAGTTCATTGCTATTAAGAAGTTGGATATGGTTATTGTCCGTGAGAGGGGGGCAGAGAGTTCAGGAGCCTCACAGCCTGTGGATACAGGCTGTTGGCCAGTCTGGATGTTCTGGCCTGTATAGACCTGTACCTTCTCCCTGAGGGCAGCAGATGGAAAAGGTGGCGCGCAGGGTGATGTTGGTCCCGCAGAATACTGTGCACCCTCCTCAGACAGCGAGTGGGGAAGATATTACTGATCTCTGGCAGACTTGTTCGAATAATTCTGCCAGCTTCCTTCACCACCCGCTGGAGTGCTTGCTGATCGGCCTTGGTGCAGCTGGGGAACCACACTAGAAATCCATACGTCAGAACTCTGCTGATGGCACAGTTGTAGAAGTTCAACATCAGAGATCTGGGAATGTGTGCGCTCCGCAGTCTCCTCAGGTAGTAGAGGCGCTGTTGGGCCTTCCGTACAACTGAGGTGATATGGTTGCCCCAGGACAGGTCCTCGGTCACAGTTACCCCCAAGAATTTAAAACTGCTCACCCTCTCCACCGCCTCACTGCCAATGAAGAGAGGCAGATGGTTGTTATGACCCCTCTTCCGGAAATCTACAATGATCTCCTTGGTCTTTTTGGTGTTTAAGACCAAGTTATTGTCGTGGCACCATGACTCTAGTTGTTGCACCTCTGTCCTATAGTTTGTCTCATCATTGTTGGATATAAGTCCGAGCACTGTAGTGTCATCTGCAAACTTAACAATGAGATTGGACGCGCAAAATAAATACGTTAACAGTTCTGTTTTGCAGTGTTAGTCAGTAAGTGACTGACTGCTCCAGTTTGGGATTAGAACGATGCCACCTTATACCATAGTGCAGCTAATGATGTGATTCACATTCGTATATACGCAGCTAATCAACGTTGTTGACAGGCTATGACAGCGTCCTTAGCTAGCAAAGCAGCGTGGCTGATGTGGAGTGAAGCCACGTTAATGACAACGTGTACAACCGTTGGAGATGTTAGCAGGACAGACGGAACAATTGACGGAAAAAGTGTGGACTTTATACCAGTTTTTAAATTGTGACGATAGGCCACGTAAAACCAGAGTTATGATAAAAATATATACAATGTTTGTCTTTTTTTTTTCCCTGGATACTAACGTTGTTTTTAATTACTGTGGGAAGAAATGGTAAAAACGGCATTTTATAAGGAAAACGCTCGAAAGCACTCTTCACCTGTGAGCAAAAACAAAACCAAAAAACCCCACCCTTTCCTATTGTTGGAAATTTTACCATGTGGACCAATCAAAAAAATTATATGGCAACATGGCATTTAGTTGTTTAGGAAGGGAGGAAGTTTTAGGAGTGACAGCGGTGTTTGAGATGTGAGAGATTTGAACAATGAGGCGACTGCTGAATGTTACAGGTGTTACAGGAGTTCAAGGTTCAAGGTTCAAGGTTCTTTATTTGTCACATGCATAGTTATACAAGTATAACACACAGTGAAATGTAGCCTGACACGCTCCATTTCACTGTGTGTTATACTTGTGATACAGGAGTGATACATCTCCTGTTGTCAGGCCTGCAGGTATCAGGCTGTTGTTCTCCTTTATCTCATAGTGGACAGAAATTATTTTTTGGAGTGGCACAAATAATTTGTGTGGCATCAGATTTGATGCAGAACACCTGATTGTTCTGTAAATAGTTTGAAATGTTTATTTAAAAAAACGCCTTGGCTGCATTTTTAGGTAAACAGCTGCAAGAAACTTTAATGTTTGCAAAACTCAGTTACTTTTTTGAAGAAGTAACTATATAATTAATTGCCCAACATTGGTCATTATTTACAGTATTTTGCAGACCGAGAGTTACAGGACTCGCTCCCAGACCACAGACTCATACTCATAATACAAATCAGAGCTTTATTAAAAAAAAGAAAGTTGTGTTTTCAAAATTGGAGTTCAAGTTATTTTTACTTCCAATAGTGTTAACATGCTACACAGGTCATGAACAACATTTTTTACATTTTCATTGTATGTGGGCTAAAGCAGTTAATTAAAAGTAGTCTAACATAAATGTAAATGCTATAATTTGATTATTTTAATAAACCATGTGACTTGGATGGATTCGATGCTGGCGTGACCACAGTGCACACGTCTGCTGTTGCTCACAGTGGTCGCTCAGGGAGTTTGTGTGTTCGCTCAGACACATGAAAAATTAGAGGGAACATTGGTTGGAACCAACACTGAGAGTACACTAGCTTGTGATCCACTGAGGCTGGGTTTGTGTCATGAATGGTCAGTGTGTTAACCACGGAAGTAAATGGGCTTTTTCCACAGTCTACTCATCTTGGAAGATTTGTTCTGTGGGAAATAAGAGTTTATGACACCTTTTGTTCAGCAGGATAATCTTTAAAAATTAACAATACCTTTGAAGTATAAATGCAATAAATGGACTTTAGTGTCACTACGAGTCTCATAGTCACCAAATCCCGTGTGGGATGTGATGAACGTCTCCAACGTCATCTTCAAACTCTTTTAGCTGCTCGTTGGCTTTGAAATTCACAAGTGGCATATTTAGTACAGATTCTGTGCTGTAAAACAAAATGAAAGCGTTTCAAGCTTTTGTGAAGTCTTATTGTCCATATTGGATGTGATATAACCACCGGACGCTCAGGAAAAATGTGTACTTCCCAGCTGGTTGTTTCCTGGAGGTTGCTGGATTTTGCTGCATGAAATCAGATGCAAAGAAAGTGCTGCACATGAAACCTAATGATTGGTGTGGTTAACAACAGATTGCCTGTAGTTTTTCAAGGGTTGCTAAGGATTGGACATGGAGAAGGTCACCTTTTACTTTTCCCTCATGACTGGTGGTTGTCAGATGATCATGGACCAGTCTCCTGGCCTGGGGGCGTTGTTCACTTGAACCACGATTGTCCAAAATTATGGACAAGCCACTGAAAAAAACCTTCATGAGGATTCAACAGGAAGTGCAAAAATATAAAATAATTTGTGGGTTTGAAGACAAATTTCTGCAACACTCTACTCAAAGACTGAGTTCTATTGCATGAAAAACAAAGGCACAAAAAGATTCATGGTTTTGCTGTGGTTATTTTTATAAACTGACATTTTGACTGGCAAACTGAACAGTTTAAGGTGAAAAGCTAAATTAGCTTGTCTGTCTCTATAGCATATATGCATTTATAACTCAGTGGATGATGATTAAAAAAGACAGACCTTTACTGCTTTAAACATTGTATTACTGTGACTTGTTAAGTAGGATATATCACCACCAGAAGAAGAAGAAGAAGCTGCTTTTGGCTCATAAGGGGTCGCCATAGCGGGTAGCTCCACCCTGGACGCCCTTGATCTGTGTCTCCTCTCCGAAGCAAACTGTATATCACTGCACTATGGAGCAACTTTAATATGCCATCGTCAAAATAAAAGAACCTTTAATGAAGTTACAGCAAATTTCTGCATGAATGTGAGTGTTAGGATGTGTGTTCTGCTCAGGGTTGCTTTTTTTGTAACATTTCTCAGACGTGTTCAGACCAGCTAAGACTCTTGGAGACATCTCATAAGTGTGTAATCGCTGTATGGGGGGTACTTTTTGTTCAACCCATGACATTTCTGGTCCTCAAACCTTTCAAAACACAGGAAGACCTTGTGGTTGTTCCCTATTGCTCTTGGATTTGGTTTGGTAGGTGTGTTTTTACAGCTGTAGAATCGAGGATCATCTCTTTCCGCACAGCCTCGCACTGTAAACCACAAAATGTGGCGGTTTGATCGACCTTGTTGTATAAGGCTTACGAAACAAACACTAACAGTTTAAACATGGTTCGTGTTCGCCCTGTTACGTGAGTTGCGTGAGCTTCACTCTGCTGTTTTTGTGTCACGATGTCTGTGCTCCTCAAACTTCCTCAGCTGAAATCAATTAGCTGTAACTGTACAGTACGTACACATGTCCCCTGTCAACTCATACACACACACCCGCACACACACGCTTTGTTATGGTTTACGCCTTCCCTTCTCCCCTCTATTGAATGTTGTCAGAATTGCTGCTCTTTGTTTTTCTTTGGGAAATAACATCACAAAACAATGGTCCTGCTCGCCTGTGTGTGGGTGTCCGTTTCTGCGTCCATACTGACATGTGCTTGTCTACCTCCGTGCTCGGCATTAAATTAGAAACATGCAGCATGCACGCTTGAATCTGCACACTTTGTTTTTGCACCCTCGATCTTCTTTTTGTCGCACAATCTTCTCACGCTCGCACCTTTCGCACAGCAGAGTTGTTTGCTTTACGGCCACTAACAATGGCCAACATTGTCGTGGAGATGTTGTTGACACAAGTGCCGTGAGAGGTCAAAGACTGGTTCCTAAAAATACCTGGCCTTTGGCGTTTCTGCTAACTGTTGCGTCACATGGAACAGTCTTATCAGAGCCTGCGTCAGAGCAACGGGCAGGTCACTCTATCCCCCTTTTCTGTGGATACACATTGGCCTGCTCTTTCACATGCCCTGAAACACACTAGCCTCACTAGGGTAGAGGCTTCTAACGCTGTATAATCACAGATAGCCCAACCATTCCTTTATCTTTTAAAGTTGTGTGTAGATGAATGGGTATTTGAGTTTTGGCCACAGACGAGATGGCGGGTTAAGAAAGAGCACAGAGGGCAAATCAGGCCTCCTTGTAGACTACGAGGACCCTGAGTCAATTTGTTACACTGGCTTCCTTGTCTAGCTCTTATTTAATAAGTATTTTGTATTTGTTAGATAAGATTAGAGTATGCAAACCCCCTGGGGTTTCACGTCAAACTTTCCGAAAGGCTGTTTACTCAATTTTCAAATTTCCATGAGGTTTCACAGAGAATAGATGCATTTCCATCAGAGGAAACCTCACACAGACCATATCAGCTGTTTACAGTTTCAGCATCTCCCGGTGCTGGAGTAACCCTGTGTGCGCATCATGCATCAGGATGAGGGGCGGGGGGCGCTTGGATCTCAGTGGGAGAAGCGTCAGCCTGCGATGGCCACCTGTGCAAAGCCGCAGCTATAGAATAAGGGAAAGAGGAACGGAGCAGAATCTGATATTCTCTGCACGTAATCCTTCCACAGCCTCCTTGATAAATAATTTGTGTGTTTAACTCGGCAGCAGCATTTTAACGAGGCTACCTGTCACATGTACGCTAGGCTCACAACTAGGGCTGCCACGATTTGTCGACTAGTCACGATTACGTCGACTATCAAAATCGTCGACGACTGATTTAATAGTCGACGTGTCGTTTGAAGCTTTGTAAGATCGCAAAAGACGCAGGAATAATAGCGGGATTTAAGAGTGTAATAACGGACTGAAACAGAAGATGGCAGCACAGCATGTACAAGGATGCCAGCTGCCGTTAAACCCCGAAGAAGAAGAAGCAGCTGTGTCCCAGAATTCATAGCGCGGCCCAGCTTAGTTTCCAACAATGGCGGCAGCTAGTTAGTTTTAATATTACTCTTATTATTCTTTCTGGGTCACAAAATAAACGTTTAACATATTTTCAGGCGAGAATGTAGCTGTGTAAACCTCAAATATCTGCTCAGTTTATCAGGACACCACATATTTTCAAAAGCGCTCCGACGTTTTCGGAGACATCTGTTACCCACTAGCTCGATAGCTAGCCGGGGGCTAGGTCACTAGCGCCGTGAGAACACCGGACTCCCGGCAAATTGTTTTCAAACCCACCGCCGTCTTTCGCTACTCAGGTTAAATATATATGAGTCACTTAGATAAATTAAAAATGTTATTGTTTGGCTTTTTTTTTTAGTATTTTATTTGTTCCTGAGTAAATCGGTTTGGCTGAGATTAAAGTTATAGTTTTTACACAGCTGAATAAACGTCAAGCAGACAGCTGATTATCAGAAGTGTGAGATGCTGGAGAATATACTCCGGTGTCCTGTTATATTTTAGATAGCAAGGAGTTTATTAAACTTTACCGAAACAATCTGCAAATTTCATTAAAATTGAATAAACTATCATCTTGTCTTTATTTTTAGTTAGCACCTTAAAAGCTTAAAGCTGTAAGCTAATGATAGTTATATAAGAGCAGATGCTGCTGGTGCAATAAGCTGTAGTTTTACGTCCAGTGGATGATGATCTGATTAGTCGACTAATCGCATAAATAATCGGTGACTAGTCGACTATCAAAATAATCGTTTGTGGCAGCCCTACTCACAACCAGGATGGGACACGCACAGAAAACACACAGTGAAGAGAATTTGGAGGGAAATTTATTTTTGACTTTGGAAAATGATCAAATACAGTTATTTAGTGCTTAGTATGGCACAGTTCCATTTTTTGTTGGACAAAGAGTTTTTGTAGTTTTGCTACTGTAGACCAAATCAAATAATCGATATGTGACAGAAATGCAGACGTTCACCTTTAATTTCAGGGGTTTTGTGAACATTTTACATGAATTGTTTAGGAATTACAACCATGTTTTATACACAGTCACCAGTTTTCAGTGGCTCAAAAGTAGTTGGATATTTGGTTGATTTGGAGTGTTGAATTTGCATTTTATAGCTTTTCACTGTCATTTTAAATATGATGCCTAAAGAGATTGCCAGTGCAAGTCAGGATAGCTATTATTAGGCTTATATAGCAAAACAAACTGATAAGGGAGATAGGAATTTCAGGAGTGGCCAAATCAACAATCATTCCTAAAAAGAGGAAACACTGGTAGAGCCATATAGTAGCTCGTCTTGTTATGTTGGTACTGAAGGCAATTGCAGGGCCTGGGTTTGAGTGTTCCTTTCACCATTTCCTGCACATCATTCCCCACACTTTCACCCTGCTTCACCATCACTCGTTTCACCATCCTGTTCCTATAATAAAAGCTTGAGCCCCCCCCCCCAAAAAAAGTTCCAAAAGACCTAACAAGATGACAGAATTCTTTCCTTGGTTAAGAAAAGTAGCTTCACAACATCTAACCAAGTCAAAAACACTCAGAGAGGTAAGCTTGTCATTGTCAAGGTCTACACTCAAGAGACAAGAAGGGCTTACAAGAAGGTGCAAACCACTGGATACACCCAAGAATATGAAGGCCAGAGTAGGCTTTACCAGAAAACAAAAGAGCGTGCACAGTTTTGGACAGGTGAAAGTAAGGTTAACTTGTTACCTTAGAAGAGAAACAGGTCATAACCCAAAACATACCTCATTACCCATCAAACATGGTAGAAGCAGTTATATAGCATGGACCACTGATAGAAGTAGCAGGATAAATTGTGAAGTGTCCAGGGCTATTCTTTCCGCTCCGATTGAGACAAGTGAGCTTCTCCTCACAATGGAAATAGATAATGATTCAAAATATACTGCAAGAGCAATCGAAGAGTTTCTCAAGGCAAAGAAATGGGATATTCTTCAACGACCAAGTCAGCACCTGAGCTCAACCCAATAGAACACGCTTTTCAGTTATCGAATACAAAACTGAATGCAGCGAAACCTGCAAACATGCAGAAACTGAAGACAGCTGCAAAAAAGGTATAGCAGAACACTCAATGGATACGTCATTTGATAGTATCCTTGGATTCTAGGCTTCAGGCAGTCATTGACTACAGAGGATTTTCATCCAGTAATTAAAAACAATCCTTATATTTGAAATTATGCTAGACTGCCCAGTTAATTCTGACGCTCTGAAAATGATTGCCTGTGTATAAAAATGCAAAAATGTTGGAATTAAAGCTAAAAGTCTGCCGTTAAATCATTTAAAAATGCTCTCTTGTGCTGGACAGACACAAAGATTGTGTGTTCAGACCTAACTGTACCTAGTAGTAAATTTTGTTTCGGCACGTCATTATAAAATTCTAGTTGTTGTTTTTTTTCTTTGGTATGTCTGTGGGGGTAACATTTAAACAATAATTTAAGAATTATTTACTAGTACTCCACGCTACTAATCCAGTAAAAATGATTGCATTTTTAAGATAAAGCCACTGTAGTCAAAGCTCAAAAGATGTTAGCACTTTTCATAGCTGCCTGCATTAACTTAACTACGCACATACACACATGCACATACATGCTCACACATGTAACACCACCAACACCTCCCAGTATGCCAATCTGTGGACCAGTAAGAGTGCAGGGGAAGGAGTTAGCATCACTTCTGAGACTGATGGGGAATAAACAGCATCGCTAAGTGTCTCCCTCAGTGCTCGTGTTGAGTTGGTCCAGTGTTGCCATGGAAACAACTACGACTCAAGCAGCCAAGACCCAGTTTGGTAACCGTTGCCTCAAGTGAAGATGGGAGAAAAAAACCCATTTCAGAAATCAGGTCAAAATTGATTTCTGCCTTTTACCTCTCCTTCTGAGAACCACAAAGCTCGGGTGGGGGGGGGGGCAGCCATTGGAGGGGGGTCTGTGCTTTCTAGACACGATGCTGTTCGGCTGCTCGGATAGATTTGTGCTTTGTTTTCCTCCCCCCTGCTGTCGAATTGAGACAGTCCGTAATTAAACATGGCGATGACAGGGAAGAGGTCATATGAGTGGAGGTGGTGGGGAGTCGAGAGGAGGGATACACAGGATGTTGTTTGCCAGTTGTCTGGTTCAGAGAAGCTTATCTCTGGTCAGCTATGACTGTGCATCTTTGTAACCCCAACTGCTGTGGAAACAGCGAGCGTGTTTTAGGCCTTATAGACAAACAGCTTTTAAAGAAAGTTCACTTGCTTGAAACGTCGGCCTTGTACGGTTCTGCTATTTATACAGATTTCTTTTCTGGGTGCCGATAATTGGCTTTATTGCTAATTGCATCTCCTTTACGTTCCTCTAATACTGATGTAACTCCTCTATGAGGCTTTTTGTTTTATCACAGCAGTTATTCCTCAGTCTGCCGGGCCCTGCGTCGTTGCGGGGTGTCCCACGTATTCCAGACAACTTGATGATCGTGTGATTTTCTTCTTATGCAGATTTTGTTGCCATTAAAATACAGTAAATTTTTTTTTTTTCCCCCGCCTGTCCCATTTGGTTCTTTAGCCATCAGAATTGTTGTCTGAAGACCAACAAGGATACCCAATGGATTTACTTTGCCAAATGGATCATCGTGGCATTGCCGTATTGGTCCATTTGGTCGATCTTTGTTTTTATTATTTATTATATTTTATTTTCAGATGTTACAGACGGGACAGACATGAGTGAGAGATAGGAAAGGGAGAAAGAAAGAGGAAGGAAAGGAAAAACAGAAGGGGAGAGGGACAGTGAGAAAGGGGGGGAGAAAAAAAATAAAAATCTCCTGGATCACCTGTTGAGAGAAGAATAGAAAACAAGCAAAAAAAGACAAAAAAAACAAAACAAAGCAACACAACACCATCGCATTAATCTAGCTAAGTGTAAACAGCAGTAAATACTAAATATTCAATGTTGTTGTGCAGCACGCAGGACAGATGTGCTTCGAAGTAGCAGCCAAGAAAGGTGTAATTTGGGTCTACGAGCAGTGAACACCCGTGTGCATACCTGTGTGGATCAGCGCGCTTGTATTCCAAAGGTTTCTCCATGTAACGATCTGCTAGGGAGTGTGGGGGGGCCACAGCCCCGTCCTCCGGGGTGTGAAGCAGGTATGGAGGAGATCAAAACTCCAGACATCCAGAGGCCCCCAGACACAAGAGACCATGGAAGACCAACAGAGGGGCAGCCGCGCCACTGTTCCAGTAAGAGCTGAGGAGAGTCCCAGATGAGGGTTCACTCAAAATACAGTAAATTAAAAAGGTTTTTGCAGCACTAGTGCCAGAACCCTCTTCTTTTTTTGTTTTTTTCTTTCTTTTTTTTTTAAAAGTCGCACTCTCTCCACAGAAGTCACACCCGCCTGGTTGCCAAAGGAAATGTGTGTGTTGCATAGTTTTTCAGTGTTAGGACCCCCAGCTTGTCTCTGTCCCTGCTTACAAAAACTGATGGGTAAGGAGTTTTAAAATGCTCAGTAAGAATAAGTTGCTTCATATTAAATTCACGTGAGTATTTGCGTTGAGTGTTCCTTCTTCAGTCATCTTTCTCACTCACTATGTGTTAATAGACCTCTCTGAATTGAATCATACCTGTTATTAATCCCTGGCTCTCCCACAGTATGCCTTTTGTCTTGTCTTCCTTCTCTCACCCCAACCAGTCGCGGCAGATGGCCCCGCCCCTCCCTGAGCCTGGTTCTGCCGGAGGTTTCTTCCTGTCAAAAGGGAGCTTTTCCTTCCCACTGTCGCCAAAGTGCTTGCACATATGGGGTCATATGATTGTTGGGTTTTTCTCTGTATGTATTATTGTAGGGTCTAACTTACAATATTAAGCACCTTGAGGCGACTGTTGTTGTGATTTGGCATTAATGCATTAAAACCAGCAGGCAGATTTATTAATAGACATCTGAGTGAGTGAAAGAGTTGGTCTGGTAGTGCAGTCAAGCTTCAAAACAATATTTGTTACAAGCAAACATATTGTTGCTGGCTTTGCAAATAAGTTACTTTTGAGAGCAGGAACAGTTGCGTAAAAGTATTCAGATATAACATGAGCCATCGGTTTTCCTTTTTTCCCCCCATTTATAACTCTAAAACTAAGAAAACTTAGTACTTCCTTTTTGCTTCCATGGGAATTAAGTGGGTAAATAGCAACCAGGTGCTGCTAATCTGTTGCACTTTATTAATTAATCATCAGCAAGTGTGAGCACCTATATAAAAGCTGTCTTATTGGTCTGGAGCATTCAGGTGTGTGTTATCACAATGTTGCCCAGCTTTGAACCCACTAGATTTCTATAGAATTGTCCTTTGGACAGACAAGCCCAAGGTGGAGATCTTTGACCAGAATAATAACACCGTAAATAATAATGCAAGGCAAAAATACAAAATACAGCGTGTCAGCACAAACACCTCACACAGCTAGCTGTCAGTCAGAGGGGAAGAGGTGATGATGTGGACTTGTTTTTCAGGCCACAGGACCTGGGCACCTTGCAGTCGTTGAGTCAACCATGAAATCCTCTGTGTGCCAAAGTTATGCATGAATGAATGCCCGCAAACCTCAGTGAACTGAAGCTGTATTGTAAAGTAGTATAGTGTAAAATGCAGGAAAACAAAATTCCTCCACAACAAGAGAGACTGATGAAGCCATATAGACGGCAATTATATGAAGTTACTGGTGCTAAAGGTGGTTCTACAAGCTATGAAGTCGTGAGATGTGGTGTCGTTTTTCATAGGACTGCAGCAAGTCCTTCCTTTGACTGTAAATATACTAAAAACCCACTTCATCCAGTAACTAATGCAAGCTGCAAGTAATAAATACTGAATAAATGGTTTATTCTTGCCTGGTGGAAAGGTATCTGCATAAATGACTTCTGAGTAAACGTGGCGCTATGATCCTAGACTGTGTTTGGTCTGAAGCACTGTTTCTTTGAGTCATACTTAAATTTCCACTCATGGAAGGACATTGTTTTATGCAATCCCACAAAGCGAATTACTATATTAAAAAAATTAATCAGATCTGTTTTTGTTTCTTGGATAGAAACGGACAAACAGAAGAGAGTGGATGACTTTTTGAAAATCTTTTGTAGCTGGTAAATGTTTTGTTGACGAGTATGCAAAGTGCTCACATTGTACTTTTATTATCAGCAAACAGAACCGTATTTGCACGAGAAAGTGCTATTTCTGTTTAAATGACGCTGATTCTTGTCAGTTTTAGACAGACAGGATGACAGAATTTGGAAACTGTGTTTTAAACAGTTTGATTAAAGGTGTCGTGGAAAAAAGGATTTCCTGGGAAACTCTGCTCTGCTGTTCATCACAACTTTACTGCTTCTGACAAGTTACAGGCACGACGGGACTGCACGGGTGACCACTCTCCAAACTGTTTAAAAAGATGTTAAATGTGTCTCAGCGGCTGACGCTCCGCTCGTAGACCACCCGGCCGAGCCAGGGAGCAGAATGAGCAGGCGGGGCTTGAATATTTATCTGTTGATGTGTTTCTGGTCATTTCAGATAAGGGCAGTGTGAGCTGCGTGTAGACATGAGGCTCAGGCTGAGTACACAAACCCAGCAGCTGCCTGGCACCAAACACACACAGACTCTTTCACAAAGGCTGAAAGTGACAGCGAACGCGAGTCAGAGCAGGCGGGAAAATAAATAAATAAATGAAATGAAAGAATATGGAAATAAATAATCTGCCCACTCGAGGAAAGATAAGAGTCAACCTACGGGAGAGACTCTTAGGTTTTGTGGGGACTGAAACGCTGTCATTGTGTTTGAGGTGCGAGAGTGTGGTTTGCAGAGCCTGATCTAACACAGATGTTCTAAGGACTTCCAGATGCTTCTCAAAGGCTGATAGCCTATGACTTGCACTCTTGCTGGGATCGTTTCCACAATAATATCCCATCGTTCACCACTCCCTCTGGGAGAAAGTCTTAATAAATAAATTCAGAATCTTGTTTGTCGCGCAGTTTTCGCTCTGGGTAAATAATTTTTTTTCCTTGTCTCCTTGAAATGCTCTCAGTGTATTTCGGGACAACACCAAGCTCTTTGAGGTGAAGCGACGTCGAGAGAGTTCGTCGATTAATTGACATTTTGCGAAGCCACTCTCACGGACAGATGCTTGGGCTTAATTTTTCTGTACATGTTGGAAAAGTTTAAGCTGTGTGTTTGTTCACTCGAATGTCTGATTACAAGCTAGACACAATTAAGAGTTAGCAGACCATTAGATACTTAAATGAATTGCTTATTATTTCGTTTTAGTTTATTGATTTAGTCAATAATGATAATCTACTGTGAAAAAACAGGAACTTTTTTAATGTAATGGTGTCAGTTAATGCTTCATCTGTTACTTTGGTGTAGTGTGGCAGGCCGTGGGTGATGTCTGTCAGTAAGAAGGTTAAAATGCTCTCAGAGTTTCAAACTTTTGGCTTAGACTAAATAAACAGTTAACACTATGTATGTATATGTTCCACTCTCAATTAGAAAATGCAGGGTATCAACGGTTAATGCTATTGGAGGTGATGATGTAATGCTGTGGGGAAAATTTTCTTGGCACAACTAAGTGACTGCTGAGCACATAACACAACGGAGATGAAATGAATAGCAATGAAGTGCTAAAATAAAAAATTATGACGGTTTATAAACCAAATGCAAAAGATGATTCCGATAGAGAGGAACGGTGTCCCATTTATTTCATTTTGCATTAAGAATCTTACTTTAATACAAGCTTGTTAATGCATAACCTAAGAAACAAAAAATCTGAAAGGTGCGTCGATCGAATGTATTCATCTTGAACATTTTTAATCTCTAAGTGAACTTTTAGCAGCTTCTCAATGACTTGGTGAGTTAAAAAATATATAAATATATATATATATTGATGAAGAGTTGCTCATAGGAGGGAAATCAGGGCCAGGGCATCCTGAAAATGCAATATGTTCCTCTGACTTTGGTATGTTGACAAAGACACTAGCCAAGCCTCGCACACATTACCTCCCCCTCCTCGGCTGGTCCCCCACTCTGCACCCTCCCTGAATCTGGGGGGGGACGGGACTGCAGGTCATTGGAGTGAGGCTGAGGAATGTGGGTGATAGTTGCTAAGTGAAGGCTCCGTTGCCATCTCTGATAATTCACAGCCTCCGTGGGTGTAAGTTTCGGGCCAGCACTAAACAGAACCTTTCACAAGACTGAGAGAGAAGCTCACGCTGAGGAAGAGCGAGAGGGGGAAGGAGAGGATGCCTGAACAACATCGAGATATATGCAAAAATCTTTCTTCATACATTCTTATATAGTTCTATATTGTGTATTGTGTATTTTGTTGTACAGTTATTTTATTTTCAACTTTAATTTATATATTTATCTTTATCTTATTCGTCCCAGTTAAATTTACCCTTCATTCTAATTTGTCTTGTACAGTTATTTCATTTTTAACCTTAATTTATATTCTATTCCTTCCTAGTTAAATTTACCCTTTTTAATTTTTCATATTTATTTCCTATCTTATTCATAGCCTTTTCCTTTTTTGTTTTCTTTAGGTCACGAGCAGTTGTCCAAGCATTTCACTACATATCGTACTGTGTATGACTGTGTACGTGACAAATAAAATTTGAATTTGAATTTGATTTGAAAATCATCAGGTCTCTGTCTTCCACGTAGAACAAGGCCAACAATGAGCTCTTTTTACCTGAACGTTAAGTCACGAGACCGAACATAATACCTGTATGGACGTCACAGCAAAGCTTGTTTCCAATCTGACCATCTCGGTTAAAAAGATGAAACACGTCATATTTTCTTGCTTACAGCCAGTCTAAATGGATTTAAGGTGTAATTTTCACATCCTGAGAGAGAGAGCGAGAGAGCCTTTGGTGCTCTGTTTCATTTCACTGCCTTTTGTCAACTGACTTGTCACTTAAAGAGGTCTGGATAAATAAAGTGGTGTAGTAGTAATATCGTGTGTCAGTGGGAAATTTAGTTAAGGTCATCCGTGATCTGATAGTTTTGTACACTCATGCACACAAACGCCTTGTTGTGCACCGGGTTGGGTGTGGGCTGAGTATTGTTAAGAAGGATGGGGAGCAGGATGGGGGATTAAAGGAGGGGGTGGCAGGTCACCTACTGCTGCGCCATGTGAGCATACCGAGAAGAAAAGAAAGAGACGCTTGGACTTTGCACTGTAACCTTAGTTGCTTTGAGGCGGGGGTGTGGTTTGTAATGAAACTGGCTTGTGAGTGCCAGATATCAGCCTCACTGAACTGTCTGTGCAGGAGTGAAGTGTTAAGTAATTTAATTCCTTTATCTGCGCAGCACTTTTTCTTTGTTCTTGGCCTTTAAATTTGCACTACAAATACTGGATTTTTCTGAGTCAACAGTAAAAACAGTTTCTGCCAAACCTGTTATCACCCTCATCTTTTCTTATACGTCTTATATTTCCATTTAAAAAAAAAAAATCAAAGTCCACCCTGTTTGAAGGCAGGTGCATGTTAAGACGGTGGGAATGGCGTGGAACTGCTCTCTCCCCCCTCAAAATCTCATAGCCCTCTAGTGTCGTTCAGCTAGTAGTAACTTAGTACCTTACGGAAATATTTGTACTTGTAGAAATACTGCTTACTAGTATTTCTATGTTATCTGACTTTCTGCTTCTACTCCACTAAGTCTGAACCTCCATGGGATTTATATCTTGTCTTGATGCACGCTCAATCATCCAGGTAAAATAAAACCCAAAAAGCTGATGAACAGAATCAACTTTTTGGGGTTCTTTTTTGTCAGTTTTAAAAAACAAATTCTACTAATAAATGCTTTATTATTATGGATAAAGCTCCCTAGCTTTGTAATTCAGTTAATTTCCATTCAGTTTTATCAATATAGTGCTGATTTATAACAGAAGTTACCTCAGAGCGCTTTCTTGTTCTCGAGAATAAATGAACCCCTATGGTAGCACTTGGTAACAGTGGGAAGGAAGAACACCCTTATTACAGGAAGGGGGAGGGGAGTATAGATAGACAAGGACAAAAAACAAACTATGGGAGAGGGAATACAAAACTTCATGCACGGAAATGCATAAAAGATGGAAGTGGAAAATAAATTTTAAGTGTCCGAGCCAAAAGCAGCATAAGTAAGGAATAATTCATGTTCCCCTGATCCAGCTCTGACTATAAGCTTTATCAAAAAGGAAAGATTTGAGGTCTGTTTTAAAACTAGGCAGGGTGTCTGTCCTCTGAATCCAAACTGGGAACTGGTTCCACTGGAGAGGAGCCTGATAGCTGAAGGCTTTGCCTCCCGTTCTGCTTTTGTAAGCTAGGAACCAGAAGTGACCCCGCAATCTCTGAGAGTGACTGAGAGTGAAGTGCTCTGTAGGGATAATATGTCCCAGTGGAGTATCCCTCCCCCCTCGCCTTGTTCTGGGTGTCCCCTGTGTCACCCCATAAAAAAAATTAAAAAAATCCTGGAATCTCCTGGTAACATTTTAAGGGGCCCTTGAATGACAAGGAGGGAAGGCTCTGCTGCACATTTCATTCATCCACAGTTCATTTCACTTTTCTAAATATTTTTTAATCAGACTAAAACTTCTTAACACAGACGAATGAATTGTTGAATTGTTACAGTCGCCTCGGCAAAGGTTAAAATACTATAAACCAGCATAAAAATGACACAAACCACCATCGTTTAACCGACACATAACAAACACTCACTAAATGTGTTTGACTTGTGCGTCTTTCCTGTGTGGTTCCTTTTTATTTGGCATCGAAAGTTCAAGGACCCTTGCTCTGTTTTCTTTTTCTGTTCTTCGCCGCCTCTTGAGGAATTTTATCAGGCTTTTAAAGGGTAAATACTCCCCCATACTCATGAGCTATTCTTTAACTTTCTAATTTGTGGATTTAAAGTATTTTTCATTAATAACAGCTTCCTGCTACAGTGAAGTAAACCAAAGTTGAAGCTAAAAAAAACATTTAAATCCCTCGTAGAGATGTGTGTGCAGCTGAGCAGCTACAAGAGATCCCTTTCCCTGGATTTGAAACCGTGTGATCAATTGCTAGTGTAAAAATATTTCTGTTTTAAATAATGCCGTTCTGTTGCACTAAATTTGTTTTAGTCTCATTGGACACTTTCAAACATGTCATTTGTCCGTATTGTCACGCATTTCTCTCTCCTCTTTAAAGAACACTCTTTGTCAGTCTGAAAAGGGGCCCGATGGCCTTAAAAGTCAATGTTTATAGGCTCGCTGCCAGGACCGCAGACTTCCTGTTAAAGTAAATGGCCGCCGTGCTGAACCCATCATAAAAGGATGAGAGAAATTATAAATACATTTTCTGGATATTCCATTAACCCCCCCCCCCCCCCCCCCCTCCTCTTATTCTCGCTTGCTCGTCTGGCAGCTTTGGAGCTTCGCTTTGATTGGAGGAGAAGAAAAGGTGTAGCGTTGCTGTTGTGACAAATGCTTACACATACAGAACAAGTGAAGACACAAATGTAGCACTTTGTTTAGTGTGTGTGTGTTTAATTTTAGCCTTGCTGGCTGCGTGGCTCTGGGGACGGAAATGCGAGCAGCTTTTCAATGGATTTCCATGACATTTTGTACAAACATTCGTGATCCCCAGAGGACGACTCCTACGGACTTTAATCCCTTGCTGAGAGGCTGCAGTTGAAATGCTTAGTGCAGCTAATTTTAATCATAATTATGAGCCATCATCTTAGCAGAGACAGCAATTCTTACTTTTCTTTAGTAATTAATGAGGTTTGTAACCATATTCACTTTTACATTTTGTCTTTCTTTTTTCAATATAAGTGAATTTAAGCTTATTTTTTAAAAGATGAAAGTCTTTCTTTATCAGCTATAGGTCCAACTCTTAGCTGAAGCCATTTGATGTTTACATGAGAGAATTTTTCAAACTTAAGAGCATTAGTTTTTACAGATGTTCTGACATCAGTAGATCTTTAATATTGTTGTTCTTTAATATTGCACTGTTTTCTGCATTTTTCCAAAATTTCATAGCCATATTTGATATTTATTTAATTAAGCACTCCTCTATCATAGCAAAAAATGTACTTTTATAATCAATAAATATAAACTTAATATATAATAATAATAATAATTATTAATAATAATAATAATTAAATTTTTTTTAAAAATAGATTTAGATTATTACTGATAAATAATTACGCAGTCTTTTTTTTATTTACATATTAACTCTGGAGGTTAATATGAGAGCAACACCCTACTTGTTTTGTACTAAGGTTGTTATTGATTCAGCAATGCATCCATACAGTCATGCTAATCATTTATTGATTATACCCTCGTGTTCTTTGTAAGCTGATGGGGGCTTTCTGTGACTAAGTGCATTTTAATCTATGCTGTAGAATAGCCAGTGTTACTGCTGTTTTGGCTTTCCTGTGTAGATCTGAGCAGCTCTTACATAATGCCATTTTGATATCCAGGGATTAGGCTGAGGTCCTCTCCACAGACTGGCCGGCTGCTTCCATCATGTCACCCACGGGAAAATGACAACTGCTTTTATGGCAAAAACAAAACTATATGACATTCCAGTGACGTGATACATTTCGGTCTTCGCAAACCGAATATAACGTTTATAGTGGGCTGTAAGCCGAGCTGGTAATTCAGTCCAGTCGTGAATCTCACCTGCTGATGCGTAGTGGCGAGATTATAATGGCGCCGGATTAAACTGGGAAAAGTGACACCCTTAGATAAATGAGGGTGTTGTTGAACTTAGAGGACACGAGCAGGTGTGGTGGCCTTTTACAGGTAGCAGGTAAACGCTGCCAAGCAGAGCTGCTAAAGAGGTGGAGTGCTGTTGCGTAAACACAGGTCTTTACTGTGTACTCTGTAAACGCACTAGCCTGTGCCCTCTTGAGAAAAGCAAGCAATTAGTTTGAAGGCTGCACGCTCAGACGCTTGGAGTGCGATGCGGACGTTAAATGGATCTCAACAGATAAATACTGCAGCTCATTAAATATTGGAAAGAAGACCCACTCGCATGTAGTCTCAGCTGCACCCACGTTCAGACCGACGGGCCGCTCTCACCTGCAGACATGCATCGTGCTGCAGGTTTCACTTTTGTCTCATGCCTGTTTTTGCTTGAACAGTGAGAGTAATGTAAACAGAGCTGAGCGCTCTGAGCCATCTGCCTAATGTCACTGTGGCCCATATCTGTCCTCTCCCTCCCTCCCTCTCTTACTGGGACGCTTCTTATTCCTGTCATCCACACATTGTCTTTTTCCTTCCTCATGCCGCTTCTGTTTTAACCACTAATTTCCTTCCTCCCCTCAACATCTGTCATTCTTCAGTTTTATCTGCGTTATCCATTATGTGCTTTCTTTCTTTCTCTTTTTTTGTTTGTTTTGTTTTGTTTTGCCCTGCCCCGTGTTTACTTTCTTTTTAAACTCCTGTCCCCATTACCCATCTGCTTCTATTCTCATGTCTGTGATGCTCTGTAAACTATGTCACCTTGGCTTACCTTAATCCTCTGCTGCTATTCTTAGAATTACTTTCCAGCTGCAATATATATATTTATATATATATATTTAATCATGCAAACTCTCTACTTAAGCATGATTCTTTTGATCAGTGTTGGGACAGGCTGTTCTGTTTTTTAGCAAGTACTCTCAATTTGTACACTTAAATAAAAATTAAATAAAAAAAAAAGAAGAAGAAAGAAATCAAATTGTAAACAAATCATAAAGCCGCAATAAAAGAAATGCACAAACACATAACGTGCAGAATGTTTAAAGAAGTCAGTGACGCTTCAGAAATTAGGATAGAAATTAAAACCACTTATGAGGAGGAATAGTCGATCCTGTCTGAGAATGGGATTAAAAAATGTGTTATAATTTTGGAAAACGAGATTGAAGATTCCCAGCATTAACTTTAAAGTACCGTTTCCACATGTGAACGACCCTAGTCTATTAAGCTGCAAAGGTTGAGCTATCTGGCTGTACCTTTAAAGGTTCTTTTTTTGGGGGGGCTTTTAGACGTTATTGTGTTAGGACAGTGGAGAGGAGGCAGAACTGGGAAGGCACAGAGTAAACGGCCTCGGGGCAGATTCAAACCCAAGCCTTACGTCATATGGGTCACCTGCTCAACTCAGTGAGCTAAACGGACACCCTAAAGGCACTACTTAACATTAAAGGATAACAAGTTCTTGCAGAAATGTGTTTTCAGACTCTTTTAACCTTTACTTAACCAGCAAGTGAAAGTCTTGAGATTAAGAATCTTTTTTGGGTTACCGAGTCCGGTAACCAAACAAATTCTAAATCACGTCGTGCTGTGAAGCAGCATTTCCAAAACCGAGCCACGTGTTATGACAGGCCTAAGGTGCTCGTTGTACAGCATTAACCTAGTCTTAGCCTTGTTGTAAGTCAGGTAATGTAAAATCTCTCTATTTACTTTCAATAATATGAACATAAAATCACATAAAATCCAAATTCTGGCTCTTATTTTTCTCACCATAATATAATTAATTGGTTTAGTCCATCACAGGGTTTGGAAAAAATAGGTTTTAAACCAAATCTTGTTATGTTTTTTCCAGTTTTTGCAGGGCCTGTCTTGTTTTTAGAGACGTGGAGGCTGTAACAATCTATTAGTGACAGCTTGACCACTGTCCAGAAACCTGTTTTCTGTATGTCACTAACAGAAAATCATTTCCTGATGGTCTTGCAGCATATAAAATATTTTAGCTGACTGTACTGATGTCAGTATCAACAACTATACTGAGCACAATAGTATTTATGAATTTTAGTCTAAGAGAGCATGGTGGTAGGTCTCTGGATCCCCAAGTCAGCATTCCAAACCTCAGTAATGGCTGCTTCTGGCTTATAACCCTTATCTTAACTTTATAACACTAAATGTCTTGTTGTGGTTTTACAGTTTCCATCATTTACAAAAATATCCATCCATCCATCCATCCATCCATCCATCCATCCATCCATCCATCCATCCATCCATCCATCCATCCATCCATCCATCCATCTTCTGCTTATCAAATTCAGGGCTCTGTTCAGGGTGAATCCCGAACAGGTCGCGAGCCTCTCGCAGGGAAAATGACTAACACCGAGACTTGAAACACTCAAGTCAATGACAGAGGGGTAGCAACACAAAAGGCAGGAGTAAATAAAAACACAAAGAAACAACTAAACCAACAATTAAAACAGAGACCATGACAACACGGGACTCAGGAGCGCCTAAATTCTTGAACTGTTTTCCAAAAATACCTAACAGTGCACAAAGGTTTGCTGACTTCTATTATGTTTTGTTTTTAAACAAGCTTTTAATAAGGAATCTTTTATGTGTTTGCATAGATAAAATAAAGAACAGGGTCAAAGTAAGTGTAAAATAACTATTACATAGTTGAAGAAAAGTGCTGTCTTTGCTCTTTCATGGTCTTGTTTTGTCTGTTTTTTTGTTTCTAAGGTATGTTTAAAGCATTACCTGAAGCACAAAGTATCTCTGTGTATTTCCATTTCCACCCAGAAGATGTCAGTGTGTGATACACTTGGTGACAGAAAGACACTAAGCAGAAGGACTGGAAAGCAGATTTCCGTGTTAAAAACCGCTCCGTAACACAGACAAAATATTTTGGATTGAAGTTTCCACTTTACAGGCCTGAAATCTGTTTCTTTGCTCCTGTTGATATTTGATGCAGGATGTATCATCTCTGGGTTTCCTTCTGGTGCACAGACAACCTTTGTTACTGTCTAAGTGTATCCTCTACCGTGAGAGGCGTCACGTTTAAGTTGTAAACAAGAGCACATCTCTGAAGGAAGTGGCCTTATGTGGGGTCAGCAGCAATCCCCATGATGCGTTTGGGCACATTTGTATTATTATTTTTGGATACTGGGGGTTATCCCATGGCAGCAGCGCTTTAAACCACAAACACTTCAAAATAAGATAGCAGCACACAGCCAAGCTGCAAATATTAATAAGTGGTCAGTGGGCTGTGAGGGGTAGAGGGGACAACAAATTCCACAATCAGGACCATTTCCTGTCAGGAAGTGTGTGTGTGTGTGTGTAATCATGTCTAGCTGTCTTGTGAGGACGCACTCACCGGTCCTCACAAGTTTGAAGGCCTTTTAGAGGCTCAAAATGTGGTTTTAGTGTCAGGGTTACATCTAGGTTATGGTTAGGTATAGGGTAAGGGTTAGGGTTAGGCATTCATTTTTAATGGTTAGGGTAAGGGGCTAGGGAAACCATTATGTCAATGAAGGTCCTCACTAAGATAGCTGAACGGGGTTGTGTGTGTGTGTGTTACTAGTTTTGGAGAAATTATTTAAAAATAAATATATATGAAATGAATATAAATATTCAGAAGAAGCAGTCTTCTAATCTGTTTAAGTCCTAGTTCATATTCGGTCTGAATTTGCACCATGTAACGTTTATTCTGTTTATTAATAAATGTTACATGGTGGCAGACGATGACTTTTCCAGGCATCTGTACAGAGATTGGATTTTGACTATCCAAAGGCTTATACAAATAGTCTGTTCACGATTATGAGAAACATCATTTAAATGTGGACATACAGGAACAGCATAATGATGCCTTTATTCCAGTAATACTAGTCTGTTTACCTGCAGAGTGGTTGCTGTGTAGCAGTTTGATCACAATCATTTCGCAACCAAATAAACTGTCGATCAAACGTTATGTTAAAAAAACAGACGTGTGCTTCCATTGGGCAGGTTGAAGAGTACCACTTAGATTTCATTTAGACCTCTAATCAGCAGGCATTTGCTCAGAGCATTTATGTTACAGATTACAGATTTTATGGACTATATTCCATCTGTGATCTGCGCTATGAGCATTTGTGATCTATTTATGCTACAGTCGCAATAATGAAAACGGTGCTTGGAGACCACAACACAACCAAAATTATTTCAACCATTAATATGTGACCTTGTCACCTTTAAAGAGTCTTTAAAGAGCACGTCTACAGCAACTTGCAGTCAGCTGCTGTCTTCAGAGGGACTTTGATGTGTCAAGACTAAGATACGATGGAGTCAATCTGCTATTATTTTGTGATTGAACGAGGTTCAGTTGGTAGTTACATGCAATCTGTTTGTGATAATATTGCAAATAACTGACAGATTGGTGAAAATAGCAAATCGGTTAACGTCTACATACACAGAAATTCGATTTAAGTACTTACATTCAGAGTCGAATCAGAACCTTAAACATCTGAAACAGAAGTTCTGAACTTCCTCCACAAACAGTGATGTAGTTGCTGCAGACTGACGATTCAACTGCAAAATGACGCTCTCTGAAATCTCGCTCTCACATAGGACCAGAATACACCAGCTATGAGGCACAGAGACGGACTCAGATTGTTTTTGTGTGATCGTGTAAGCAATCTATTGTCATCAACTAAACACTGATTATTTCAACCCTTAGCCAATCTTGTTATTTTTGTTATATTCATATGTTGGGAATAAAAAAAGTCAACCAGTCTGTCTAAAATTAGTGCAGGCAAACCAAGGGGTCAACCAAGGGGACAGGTTGTGTCCCACCAGGAAACCTGTGTAATTGATTTGAGCTAAAAAGTGGTCGCCCAGAGGCAACCGGTTTATTGTTACTTGCAAAACACATTGAGGGTTTTACCATCCATCACAAGAAGGTTGGTGTTTTTACTGAGGCTTTAGGGGCACAAGAACTTCTAAGAATCTTAGAGTAATAGCTGTATGGACGTGTAGCCCTGACAATCAGTCACATGCAGATCACATGCCACACCGCAGCAGATTAAAAACAACCACCATCCACTAAAAAGAAGTAAGATCTCTATATTGCAGTAGCTCAATACTAAGGAAGTATAATTGTGTTTTAAGACAAGTTTTAGGTCATGGTTGGTCACCGTCTAACTGCAAAAAGGCAATTTATTCCATAACCTCGGGGCAGCAATTGACTGCTCTGTCCCCCCTGAGCTTCTGCTTAGGTCACATGACCTGAGAGTTCAGACAGGAGTGTAGGGGTGAAGTAAAGTAAAGTCAGAGATGACTCTAAAAAGCACAAGTAGCTAGTGAAGCGAAGCCAGAATGAAACATGATGTTCTGGCTTCGTTTGATTTTTAACTATGTGTTAATGTTTTTGCCAAGTGCAACAAGTGGTTGCACTTGGCCTGCTGTTTTTATCTGTCCTGCAGCAAACATGACAAAAGTACACAACATGCTTTTTTTGTTTGAATTATTTGCCTCTATAGTACTTTAATTTGTTGTTTTACTGTTTATTTCAGACTCCATAGCTGACAGAAAACAGCCAGCATTTTATTAAATCAGCATTGGCTCTAACAGGATGTGAGTGTTTCTGTTACTTCCTGAAGCCTGCTGGAAACCATCTGTCTTGACTCGATTTTGGTCGGCAAAGCTTCAAACCGGCCATCTGTGATTTAGGACTTTTATTTTTGGACTGACGATGGAATATTTTACCAAGTTCCTCTCACACACGGCCCACAGTGTAAAGGCGCCTTAATGCACAAACAGTCTTGAGTCTCTTGAGACAAACAGAGAACTGAAATGTCAGAATGACAAAAAAGGTAAACAGCAGAATGAAACTCACACCGCTTGTGTCGTAGTTTCACCCTTACAATGAGTGTAACACAAACCCTGCCGTCAGTTATCGTTTTGTGTCCTTTTATGGAAGGAAGTGAAGTTGAACACCTGTATCTCTGAGTCTGTTTGCATCACTGCCGCTACTGTTACAAAGATTAAAGTACCTAATACAGACCGTTTTCTAGCAGTAAAAGCTGCGTTGCTAGTGCATGTTTGATTATTCCTCTTCCTTCTTCTTTTCTAATGCTTTATAATCTCTTCCCCCCCCCCCCCCCCCATTCACTCTCTCCAGGTGAGTGCTAATGTCCTGATCTTCCTGTGCACCAACATCATTGGCATCTGTACCCACTACCCTGCCGAGGTTTCCCAGAGACAAGCCTTCCAGGAGACCAGAGGATACATTCAGGCCCGGCTTCATCTGCAGAGGGAGAATCAACAACAGGTAAACCTGCACACACAATTCTATCTCCCAGCACTTATTTGCAACAGAACACAAAGAGTCTCTCTGCAGTGTCAGTGTTTAATGACTAGAAATGAACATAACTTTTTGATCTTGATGTTGCAACATTTAGCGACACTCCTAATTCATGGTGGTTGCTTTCTCCAAGACGCTGGAAACACCTTTGACTCGTTTTTATTGTCAGGAGTTTATCTACATTCTATATAACACCCTCATTTTACTTGGAACAATATCACTTACACAAGCACGTCCTCCAGGAAAAAGAACATCAGATGTACACGAGTACATTTATGAGTACATATACCTGCATGTGAACCTTTGCTGATTCCTGGTTTGGCTGTTGATGAGCTCTTTTGGTGTGGAGGAGGGCTCGTCACCAACACCACCATACTCAAACAGTTTCATTATTGAAAGCAGTGATGTTTTGACTCTTTCTGAAAGCGTACGGCCTGCACAGTCCATTTATTTCTTCTTTTTGTAAAGATGTATGTCAGTTAAAGTGAACTATATGTGGTTCAGTATGAAGCAGCAACAAAAACTAGAGATTGACACAAAAGTTGTTTGAAACAGTTGTTATGTTTAAATTAATAAATGGCTTTAAATTCGCTCATAGCATGAATAACATTTGAGCGAAGAGTATGATGAGATGTAGCAGGAAGTTGAGGCCCTCTTAAGCCAGCCAAGGCTTTATCAACAATGGAGGAGGGCTGAAGAGAGGCATAACAAGCAATAGACTATAAAGGCATGACAGCGGTACATTCTAGTGGCTGTTTTATTCTAAACCCAAGAATTAGCACCATCTCACAGCACAGTGTCCATAAAATGAAGCAACAAGCATATGAGATCAGCATCAATAGACCAACCCAGAAAACAGGGTATCAATAAATACACGCTCAGTGCCGACATCCATTTCCTGTGTGGTGCTCCGACAGAATCCTGGGTCCTACAAAAGACATCTTTATATAAAACTATATAAAGAAATATATGTATATCTGTCTAAGGCTTCTAACTTGGGAAAAATTTCACTTGCAAACTCAATGCAAATCTGTCCATTAATCTTTGTGTTCTCCTGCCAACAGACAAACTGAATTAATGAAATAAGTAACTTCCTCAAACAAATGTAGTTTTTAGCTCATGCTACTGAATCCAGAGGACTAAAAAGCATATTTTTGTCTCTCAAATGGATAGGATAAGTATTTTCAGCTGCTGACAGGATGTTCCTCTGTGAACGATGGAAAGAAAAATGCCGACATGTTCATGATAATGAAAGGAAAGGGCACCCTTTTATTTTTGATAGTTTAAGGATAACATCTGGGGCGCAGAAAAGTGCAGCATATCAGGCTCTGGATGCACTGACAACACTTGTTAGACAAATCAGAAAAAACACGTCCTGTCTGCCTAAATCTGGACTTCTACCACAGCACAAACACACAGAGCTACTCACTCTAAGATATGAGTTCTAAATGTCTCTGTAAATAATGGGATAATAAGAACACAGGCACAAACACATATATAGAAATGTAACCACAAAATTGTGACTGACAAGATCTGCATTTCCTTGTTTATTTTTTGTGATTTCCAGGAACGTCTGTTGCTTTCAGTGTTGCCGAGGCATGTTGCCATGGAGATGAAGGCTGACATCAATGCCAAGAAGGAAGACATGATGTTTCATAAGATCTATATCCAGAAACACGACAATGTCAGGTCAGCCGGGCGTGTGGCCTCAACACCTAACGTAACATTTAACCCATGAATTCAGATTTTAGCTACTAAATTGTCTTTCTTTTCTATAATTGTTGTAAGAGAGGTCATATCATGATACACTGAAAAACATGTGACATTGTAAAGCATTAAAAAGCCTGTTAGGATTTTGTTAATCCCATAAAATGAAGAGAAAATAAACAAAATCATACCATAAATTCATCCTAAGAATGGCTAACTCACGTTGGTGCACACATAAACACAAAAACACACATGTTTGAGCGCGCTCACAGAGTCAGAAGACGGTAGAGTGGTTTGGCAGAGTGGAGGCTAATTAACACTAGTGAGGGAATACTTAATCACCAGCAGCCAAGATAAGATAATCCCCAAAGATGGAAAGCTTCAGCACACATTCAATTACAGCACTGAGCAAACACGGTGCACTCGGTCCCTCACACACACGCGCGCGCACGCACACACACACAGATGCTTTAAGGTCAAACACCCTTCCTCTCTCAAGGTCATCTGCCCTGATAGTAACATAATGCAATAGTATATCGCTGAGGTGTAGCTAAATCAAACTGAATCAGCTTCGTAGGTTTTTATCTCTCATGATCGAGGATTAACTGTGTTTTGTTTTTGCTCCTCTTCATCTCGTCCTCAGTATTCTGTTTGCAGACATCGAGGGTTTCACCAGCCTGGCGTCTCAGTGCACGGCTCAGGAGCTGGTCATGACACTAAACGAGCTCTTTGCCCGTTTTGACAAACTGGCGTCGGTAAGCAGTCTTCCGTTACTTGTGTCTGTTTCTAAAAGGGATAGTTTGGCAGTTTAAGGGGTTGTTTTAGAGTGTTGATAGTGGATTTTTTTTTATCCTTTGCTGTTTCTTGTGTTTCTTTGTTTTAAGTTTAAAAGCAGGTGAGAAGTATGAAGTGCTTCCTGTATGGATATGTGTTTTTATTTATATTTTTATCTTGTCCTGTTGTCTTTTCTTCCTCAGGAGAATCATTGTCTCCGTATTAAAATTCTGGGTGATTGTTACTACTGCGTGTCCGGGCTGCCTGAACCCCGGGCTGACCACGCCCACTGCTGCGTGGAGATGGGTGTTGACATGATAGAGGCCATCTCGTGAGTAAAAACAGTGTATACATGCACCTGTATGTGGTGTTTGTTTCTGCGTTGTTTACAGTGTTTTGCATATTCCTCCCACTGCTGATGAGACACTCGTGTGTGTCTGTGTGTGTGTGTTTCTGTTTTCCAGGCTGGTGCGTGAGGTGACAGGGGTCAACGTTAACATGCGCGTCGGCATTCACAGTGGCCGTGTGCACTGCGGCGTGCTGGGACTCAGGAAGTGGCAGTTTGATGTGTGGTCCAATGATGTCACGCTGGCCAATCACATGGAGGCGGGAGGCAAAGCAGGGTGAGAGCGAGAGAAGCGTTTACAGTTTGTAAAAACTATCACAGTGTTTTAAGAACTCCAAATGCACGGCCACTTACTGCGATCATTTTTTTACCCTTTGTTTTGTTTTGATGTTTTTAAATTGCTACTGCTTCAAAAATAATTTGTTGCTGTCTGGAATTCATATTTTTCCGTGGTGGTACAGTTCGTACTGATGTCGGAGGTTGTTAAAAGCTCTCCTGTTATGAAAATATCATATTTGAACTTCAAGAAGTACAAGTGATAAGGCCATTTTGAGACTTGACTTGAAAAGCTTTCTGCGCTCTTGAACGTTGTTTTACAACAAATTAAAAGAAATTGTTTCATTCATTTCTAACATGTTCCTGACTTATGTTCAGCAGCAGTTCTGGAGCTATTAATATATGCCTGCTGTCCCCCTGTGTATGCCTTTAATGTGAAAAACAAAAAAAAATAAACACCCCACATAAAGCCACTTCCTGGTCTTTTCGTCCCTGCCAGGCGGATCCACATCACAAAGGCCACGTTGCAGTATCTGAATGGGGACTATGAGGTGGAGCCAGGTTTTGGAGGTGAGAGGAATGCGTATCTGAAGGAGAACAGCATTGAGACATTCCTGGTCCTTGGCTGCAGCCAAAAACGGGTCAGTACACAAACATACACACAAATATAAGAGGTGTAGGCGGGGAAATCTTCACCAAATTGAGACATTGGTCAGAGTTTTCTAGTCGAACCTGAAAAAACCCCACCAGAAAGGGACCAACAAAAAGGTCGTCACACACTAAAAATATACATAGAGATCAGATGACTGCCATGACAGTATTGCCATTAAGAAAACTGAATCAAGAACATAAATAAAATAAATAAACAAAATTCAACATCCTATTGGTTTGAGGAAAAAGTAGAGGTCACTGCTTGTGACAGTTCATTTGGTATCGCTGAAGACAAGGCCCCCATCTCTTGTTAGATCTACCCTGAATATCTGTTTTATACTTATGCATTTCTTCCATCTGTATAACAAATAACACCACCTTAATTTAATATGCAAAGGTATATGGAGATTTAGACTTAAAGGTTTCTATGGAGCATCAAAAAATCACCAAGCTATGGTCCAGTCCATCTGGAGAACATGCCAGTCGCGTAGGGCCAAAAAATAAATACTAAAAGAAGAGTCGTACTGTATATGTGTCAACATGACAGGGATTTCACAGAGTAACAAGAAAGTAAAGTAACGAGTAAGAAAATGAGAAATATAAGTAATGAGTAATGTGTAATGTGTAATACATGCTCATTTGGAAGACCGTATTTGGTATAAAGGAAATGATGCTCGTCCGTAACACATCTGCCAGAGTCACAGTTTGCATCTACCTGCATCTAACACCTCATCCAGCTGAGCAGGCATAAAAGAATGGTTATGCCATAGTGGGACATGTAAGGAGACACTAGGAGCCTGTCTGTGATTGCAGCGCTGGAGAATAACAGAGTAAGAGGATGCATTTTTAACAACTGAGGTCTCAAGGTGTACCCACAGGGGGATATCTTCATTGCTTGCATCACTGGATTGGTCTATCCACTTCCAATAAACAAAGGCTCTTGAATTGGCTGCCCAGTAGTAGAGTCTCAGGAAGAAGAAGCCCAAGGCCTCCCACCCTACTGGACTTGTGTAGATGGGCCTTAGACTTTCAGTGTGACTTGTAGCCACAAGTAGGTAAAGTAGTAAAGTCAGTAAACTCACCATTTTAATAGGGTTCACCCTGACAGTCATAGTTAAAGGCAGCACTCTACAACGTTCAATATTGGCTCTGAGTTTGTTGACTAATTCCATGAAATTAAACTTCAAGAGTAAAAAAATCATCTGCTTGTCTAAATGGCAAGGTTTTCAGAAAGTCTGATGAAAGTTATGAATGTTAAGGGCATAATTTGACCAGATAGATTTAATAGATACAGTGTGAATACCATTCCACTGACAAACTGGGAGTTTTGTTGCTTTAGCAGGCGATCAGTCCAAAGAAAACAGGCCTGTCTTCTAAAGCCAAAAGAAGAGTTGGTGGGAGTGTGTTGCTTCAGGTGTTGCTGAAATATGAAATATAATCCAGGAAATACAGCAGCTGGAAAAACAGCAACCTCCCGCTAATCCAAGAGGAACATGTAAGATGACATAGGATAAAATATAGTGGGGAATTCTGGCTAAAACATTACATAACCTGTAAAACAGCTCAAATTGAGTAAAATACAATAAGAAAGGACAAAATAGCTTGATAAGATGAAACATTATACAAAAAAAGAACACAATTAAATATGGCCACAGTTTGGATTTCCCCTGATATCTATAGTCTCAAAATCAAAAGGCGCAAACAAACACGTCCCTTCACCAAACGCCTACTTTCAGCTTCTCCTCTTTCCACATTGTATTCATGAGCACAGGAACACATCCCTCCACTTTCTTCCATTTATCCAACCTAAGATCATGGTGGACTGGAGGCTGTGCCAGCGGTCTTATGGCAAGAGGCAGGATACACCCACCAGTCTGTTGCAGGGCGAAAACAGAGACAGTCTACCAGTTACGCTTGCATTCACACCTACAATCAATTTAGATTTGCCAGTGAAGCTAACCTGCATCTCTGTAAATCCTATTTTGAACATGAATATTCACTTTTGCTTAAAACAATGAAGTCTTGCCAATTTAAAAAGTATTAACATATTACATTGGAAACACTGAATATGAAATAAACACAATTCCATTAATTATAAAAATGCATTTAGGCTCCTATGGTGTCTTCAGACCGTGAGAGGAAGACAGAGTACCAGGGGAGAGAACATGCAAACGATGGTTTGAAACCCAGAACCTTCTCACTGTGAGGCGACACGGCTAATCACCGAGTCATCATACCTGTTATAAAGCATTTATTATTACAACATAAATCATCAGATAAGAGTTTTGTGTAAGAGCAGGTTACACTTATCTTAACAGTAGGGTGTTAATTATTTTTTCCCAGTTGTGCTGGCAAAATAAAAAATGAAGTGCTTAATAAAATGATTCATTTCAAATCATTTTATATTTCTGAACTACTTTAAAGTACAAAGGTTTTGAAGCACATTGGCGATATAACAGATAGTGAAGATGTAATAGTTATTGAAGGAAACAGAGCTGAAAAAGCATAATTTGTGAATGAAGTCCTCTTGAAGATCCCGAGCTGCCTCGTGGGAAAATTGAAAGCCAGAATTTAAACAAACCCTCAGTCACACATTTTGTCGTTCTCCATGTTGTGTTGCACGAGAACAGTTGGTCAAGCCTTCGTGTTGTTCTCTCCGAGCAGAAGGAGGAGAAGGCGATGATGGCGAAGATGCAGCGGACAAGAGCCAACTCTAACGAGGGGCTGATGCCACGCTGGGTTCCCGACAGAACCTTCACCAGGACCAAAGACTCCAAAGTCTTCAGACAAATGGTGAGACTCGACATCGACGCGCTGCTTCACAGCGACAGAGCGGCGCTGCAGCTTTTCTGCCAGAACCATAATTTTGTCTGCTCTCTTTCTTCTCCAGGGGATTGATGAAACCTCCAGTAAAGACAAGTAAGCACGGACTCTGACACACCACTTTGCCTGATTGGGTTACCCCTGTTATCGCCTGCTCAGTCTGTGCCTCTTCTTTTTGCAGCCGTGGCGTTCAGGAAGCCATGAACCCAGAGGATGAGGTGGATGAGTTTCTGGGACGGGCCATTGACGCTCGCAGCATCGACCAGCTAAGAAAAGACCACGTTAAGAAGTTTCTACTCACCTTCCAGACTTCCAGTCTGGAGAAAAAGGTTAAAACTGTGATGCCTCATTATTGCTAAAGCTTTTTATCTTAAATATCAGCCATGTGTGGAAAAGTCTACTCCTATTATTTCTGATTTCTTCTTTTTTTTGTGCAGTATTCCAAGAAGGTGGACGATCGTTTTGGAGGCTATGTTGCCTGTACTCTGCTGGTATTCTGCTTCATATCCTTCATACAGATTGTTATTTTTCCACAGTGAGTATTTCACCCATTCCCATAATGCTCTACTGCGAATGCTTCTGTGTATAACCCCATCAAGGGGACCCGTTAGGCTCATTTGTAGCTATTCTTGGTTTCTGTGAGAGTACCTTTGCAT
The DNA here is from genome assembly GCF_057382095.1 of Aulonocara sp. 'chitande type north' Nkhata Bay. Classification (NCBI taxonomy): domain Eukaryota; kingdom Metazoa; phylum Chordata; class Actinopteri; order Cichliformes; family Cichlidae; genus Aulonocara; species Aulonocara sp. 'chitande type north' Nkhata Bay. Next base: position 33,888,976 of record NC_141363.1, read on the forward strand.
GAGTCACAGCTGAAATGATTTATCTGTCCTTTTACAGATAAGATTGATTAAAAGAAAAAAATCTCACAACCCCAATGATGTAAAACATTTTAAGTTATTAACAAAAAACAAAAACAAACATGCTGATGTTATTTATGAGATCTGATCTCGTTCGTATTTTGACTTTAACCTCCTAGGACCTGGCGTCCACATATGTGGACGTCACATTTTGGGTTGCCTAGACCAAAATACAAAATTTTGCTCTACAAGGGCCTGATATTCATGTACAAGCACATGATATTGCCACTGCTCGATCAAAAATTAAAACGAATGTCCTCATTTATGGATCTCATTTTTCTCAGAAACAAAAATCTTGTAAAAAAACTATTTGTTTTTACATTCATGAGGTCCCAATCAGCCCAAATATCAAAGAGAAATTAAATGCCATGGTTAAAGATGGCGAAATGTTGTCGGTTTCAGCATAAAGACCAAACTGTTGCAGCTAATGTAGAAATTCTAAGGCTTCATTATGAAAAAGTTTTCATAATTTCATCTTTATTTCTGAAATATCTAGCTTTTTCTCACGCCAAAGTGTTTAAGCTCTAGGGGTGCAACGATACACAAAATTCACGGTTCGGTTCGATACTTTGGTGTCACGGTTCGATATTTTTTCGATACAAAAAAAATGTTCATGCCTTTTTAATTTGTCATTTATTAAAATTATAAATATATATTTTAACTCAAAAGTACAGTTTTTAAATTTAATGTTGCTGAAACAAAAGTAATGAAAAAAATAAATATATCTCAGGGCTCTCAAAATTTCAAAATCCCTGGTAGCCCTTCGGGCAGGGACTCTTCAGTTTTTGGTAGCCCAAAATAAATGTAAGTAGCCCGAATAAAAAAAGAGAGCAATTTTTTGATTGATATTTTGTTTCCTGTTTTGTTTCCTTTACAATATTATACATTAAAGTATAATATTGTAAAGGAAACAAAACATTCAACAAAAAATTGTTGAAAAACAAATTACAACATTGTATAAAAATTACAATCATCAACTCAAATACTTGGTTCTAATTGAACAGAAATTTCTATGAACTTGTAAGAACTGTGTAGGACATGAATCAGTCTGTGTCAGATCCTGAATTTGAAATTTCCGCTGAAGTCACAGGTAAGAGGCAAGTGGGACCAAGATCTAGGCCATTTGCTTTTTGAAGTTTGCAAAGACTACTAAATTTTGCCAGTGGTAGTTCACTCTTTGCAACATAGTACGCTGTTCTAAACAGATTTTTCAGGTTTATTTTTAGTATGTTATTTGCAATTGGTGTTTGTTCTGGGAAAGATATTGCAGACTGCGCAATAATGCATTTCTTGCATTTGGGGGCCTTTCTTAAAATGACTGGTCCCAGTAACAAAGGCGCTTGTCGACTCAGAAATCGAGAGAAAACCAACAACACACCCGGCAGAACATTATGTTATTTACACGGGTGCACATAAGTGGTCCGCATGTGCGCATTCGCTGTCAAAATAAAAGACGCGCACCAGATAAGAAGTTGCAACGCGCGTTTGCGTCCATATAAAAAGCACTGTTTTTGTCCACTAGAGTGGGATTTTCACGGCACATTCCGCACCACCTCTCTGTGCGTTCATCATTTGTTTGAAGCCAGCTCACCTCCTGCAACCACTTTTCCAAGAGCTTCTTTTGTGGTTCGGACTCCTTCTGACATTTCTTTGGAGGTGGAGGAACACCAAAGTAATTGCTTAAAGGAGCTTCTTCGACATCTTTAAGAGTTTTAAACAAATGTCTGTCCTCCTCCAGAAAATCTTATGTATGCAAACACGCGTTGCAACTTCATATCTTGTGCGCGTTTTTTTTTTTTTGTTTTTTTGACAGCGAATGTGCACCTGCGGACCACTTATGTGCAGCCCCGGTTATATAGCTCGTTATATTGCAGCCACAGAAATTCTTTTGTCCATGAAACCATAAAGCTGCACTTTCTTTTTGCCTTATAGTCTGATTTGTCATAACTTTTCCGTTTTGTGGTAAGCTTTTCTTTGGCTGTCACTTCTTCACCCTGACCTGTCTTATTTGGCTCAGCAGAACTAAAATATATATCCTGCTGCTTTTACACACACACACACACACATAACGGTCAGTGATTCTCTGCGCGATCAACCTCTCATATGTTTAAGCTTGCTGCGGGAGATTTCACTTGTCATGTTTGCATAGTAAGCTAACGATTGATAAGACGATGTCAGAGGAATTGGTGCGCAAATTATCATCACTCACCAATCAGTACTGTCGCTCTCTATACACAGTTCGCGCGATTGCAAAGTGAAAGCTAGCCCCGGGACGTCGGGCTAGCGATTTTGCAAGCCCTGTATCTGATTGAGGAATCACTCATCTTTGAAAAAGAGAGTTTATTACAGAGAAATGGCTCTTTCCAAAATAAAAGCTATACTATACCCTTCTTCTGGGCTATATTCTCAGCAGCATATTGTAGCGGGTCAGGGCTGTTCGGGGTTCTGTTTGTACAGTTATGTTTTGTTTATGTTGCCATAGTGACGGATGACGCCCTCTCGCTGCAACGATGTGTCTTTCCGGGGTCAGAGGGCGCCCTGTGTGTTGTTGTTGTTGCTGTGCGGTTGCCGCGCTGAGTAGTTAGCTAGCGGCAGTGTTCTTCTGCAGATGTCAATAAACGGCTGTGCTCCCTGGCTAGCTCACGGGAAGCAAGACCAAACGACACCTCCGTCTCCTCCTTGTCTGAGCTCGCCACATTGGTGTCAGAAATGGGATGATGGTGGCACCCCATGTTCTGACCCGAGTGACTTTTCCCCCGCCGGTCGTGACCGGCCGGTGCGCCAAAAGAAGGCACCTGGACATTTGCAGGACTTTGTGTGGGGTAATGGGGTCGTCGGGGACGACTGACCCCTTAGGTGGGGGCTATGTAGCGGGTCAGGGCTGTTCGGGGTTCTGTTTGTACAGTTATGTTTTGTTTATGTTGCCATAGTGACGGGTGACGCCTTCTCGCTGCGACGGTGTGTCTTTCCGGGGTCAGAGGGCGCTCTGTGTGTTGTTGTTGCTGTGCGGTTGCCGCGCTGAGCAGTTAGCTAGCGGCAGTGTTCTTCTGCAGATGTCAATAAACGGCTGTGCTCCCTGGCTAGCTCACGGGAAGCAAGACCAAACGATACCTCCGTCTCCTCCTTGTCTGAGCTCGCCACAATATTAAACATATCAGGTCCCCATAAGGAGAATCATGTGCTAACGGCTGTCTAAATGACTCGGGTAAAGTTTGTAGCATGCATGTTTGTTGTTTTTGTCTGCTTCCACTTGTCTTTGCACTAGGATGATGTCGGCATAAATGTGCAGTCATATTCATTGTGTTCCCACTAGTGCTGTCAGCGTTAATCTCGTTGAAATGACGTTAACGCCACAACACGGCAAATCTCCGTTAACGAGCTACCCCTGATCGCCCCGTGCGTGGGGCTAGACGGCCAACACGTTAACGAGCTAACTGCGCTAACACACTAGTTCCCACCCATGTAATTGAGCATTGCGTGGCACATCCAACATACTGTTTTACTTTAGTCCATGACGCGCTTACCTTCAGGGTCATATGTCACATGAAACCCAAAATAATTCCAAACGCCAGATCTGAATGAGGGTGGGGGAGGTTCAATTTGCCATGTTGCAAGGAGAGCTTAACTTCTGTCTCGCTAGCTTGCCCTGCGCTCTTCCTTCTGACGATGCTGTCTGTGTTGAACGCTCAGTGGATCTGCGCTCGACAGTGCAGCCTAGGCGGAGTAGTCGAACGCAGATTCACTGAGCGCTCAACACAGACAGCATCGTCAGAAGGAAAGTTGATAAAATAAATTACAAATTTTGTATTGTTCATACATATGCGTACCGAACCGAAAGCACTTTATCTAACGGTTCAATATCGATATGAGTATCGTTGCACCCCTATTAAGCTCCCAATGTGTTTTGACAATATAAACTTTCACAGTGCAACAACGTTTCCTCCTGAAATCCACTTTTATGTCCAAGTTGTGTCACCTTTGAGCCCCCTGTTGTCAGCTGATTGAGTGCAGTTTATTATACACATCACTCCTGATGTGTAACTGACTGCTGGTCTGACCTTTCCCCACTGATGCACACCGTTCCAGTAAAACGTGATTGAACGACATGTTGCACATGTTGGTGAACTGAACCTGCCCGAGGGTTGCTCCGCCCACTTTAGTGACTAATAAGAACTGATGAGGAACTCACTGGTTGTACACTTTTAGTTATCCTACCTCCTTAGAGTTACAGGCTGTCATGCTGCTGGGCTTTTCCAGATGTTCACAAATATGGATTAAAGCCCCCACACTCATTTTAGACCAGCGTTCCCCAACCTTTTTTGCGCCATGGACCGATTTATGTCCGACAATATTTTCACGGACCGGCCTTTAAGGTGCCGCGCATAAATACAACAAAATAAAACCAGTGCCGATACCCCCAAAAAAGAAGATTTATTCATAACACACAGGAAAACTCCTGGGGAAACCGAGTTAACGATAAAAAACATTAAAAAAATAACACTAAAAACCAATAAAAACCCCGAAAACCATAAATTTCACACCCAAGCCTCAACTCTTGCGGCCCTGTACCAAGCGACTCACGGACTGGTCTGTGGCCCAGTGGTTAGGGACCGCTGTTTTAGACCATGATTTTTTGGTATAAATATATTTAGATTGATTGTTTTTTTTTAAAAAACTGTTTTAAAAAATGTTGATATTGTGAAAAACCTTAAGGGTCTTTCAAGGTTCTTCCTTGAAAATGAAATGCCAAAAATAAACTGGGTATTTTTCTGAAATTTAACTGATTTAGATAATAATAATGATGATTGTAAAACAAAACCCTAAATGTCCTTTTATAATCTGTGTTCTCTATTCTTTCCTGCAGCACCCCGGTCATGCTGGGAATCTACATCAGTATCTTCATCATACTCGCCAACATCCTCTTCATCTGTGCCATATACTCTTGCATCAAGGTAGAGCAGGTCACCTGGACTCCATACCAAATGTTGCGCTCATTTTCTTTTTCTTGCCTTCACCGTGTATTTAACATGTTCATCATTTCCGCTCGTAGATTTTTCCAGCTGCGATGCAGACTGTCTCGAAGAAGATTGTCCAGTCTCGCACCAACAGCACGCTGGTTGGAGTATTCTCCATTATCCTCGTCTTTATCTCTGCCTTCGTTAATATGGTGAGATCAAAGTTATCGCTAAACAAATTAAGCGCATCTGCTAACTTTGTGCGACATTGTTTGAAGTCGTGCTGCTTCACTTTCATGCAGTTTGCCTGCGACACCACGGGTTTGGCTGAATGCGTCGCTGAGAAGCTGAACACCTCTGCGGTGACTCCCTGTCTGATCCGCAGCTTGAATGTGTCCGTCGAGGGGGGTCTAGAGATCTGCCCCAGCCGAGGCCCCTCCTGCCCCTTTCCTGAGGTGAGCAAACGGTCCACACGCTTTAAAAGAAGAGTCTCAGATTTGCATTTGTGTTTTCCTGACACCTATCGTCGATGATGCGTGCTTGTGACGCCGCTGCCTCCTGTTTGTGTCAGTATTTCAGCTACAGCGTGCTGCTGACGCTGCTGGCCTGCTCCGTGTTCCTGCAGATCAGCAGCATAGGGAAGCTGGCCCTCATGCTGCTCATCCAGCTCACCTTCCTGCTGCTGGTGGAGTGGCCACAAGTAGCACTGTTTGACAATGCAGACCTCTTTGTCACCTCCAATGCCATGTAAGTGAAACAAGTGTGAAATTACAAGTCACCGAGAGGGTTTACTTCATTTGTACTGATAATTTAAGGGATGAAAGGGAATGGAAGATTTTTATTTTCAGTAATTTAAGGATAAATCAAAATACTTAAAATACCCTTATTTGCTCTTTCATTGATTTTGCTTCTGTTTACTCATGAATTCGAGCATGTACAACAGTGAAATCAAGTTTGTGCATTTTATTAATATATTTGAATCTTTCTGTCTGTTTTTAGTGATTTAAATGAAACTCAGTGGTAAGTTGTTTTTTTTTTAATTATTATTGATGTTTTTGCATTTAAACCTTTGCCATTGAATTTTTTGGTCAGAACACAAACAAAAAAGTACGGTTTGTGGATTTAGCTTTTAATTCCTTCACTTCACTTCTATACATACATATTCCATTAGATTGAAATCCACAGTTTAAAACATGTTTCATTGTCTCTTTCTAAAAATCTACTTTCATTTATACCTTAGCTGCAAATATGTAGCATGAAATAAATTGATATCAAAATCAAATCCTTAGACTGCTGATGTAAATATCTCTTGCATCATCATTTTAAATGATTTATTACTACTGACTAAAAGTTGTTGTTTTTTTTTTTTAATTTAAGGCCCAGTTTCAATGAAACTACAAACCAGTGGTAAGCCTACATTCAATGTTACTTTTAATTTTTGCATCTTGTTCAGTTACTATAATGTATTTTGCCCAATTTTAAACATCACCTTTCTTTAAATGTTATTTTCTTGTTGATCTTTTGCTTGTTTCTTTCTCTGTTTAATGTTTTTTTGTAGTCTTTCTTTAATCTCACTGCTTGTCATTCTCTCCGCAGCTCGTTTGTTGTGACCAAAGTGTCCCTGAGGGTCATGACTCCAGTGATCCTCACAGTTTTTGTCCTGGCACTGTACCTGCACGCCCAACAGGTTGAATCTACTGCACGCCTCGACTTCCTGTGGAAATTACAGGTATGGACATCAGGGTCCGCTAGAGGGCGCCACCTGACAATGTTAACCTAAAAGATCTTCCATTAATACCTCAAACATGTCCATGAGTAAAAAGTTGATAGAGCTGTTGTATGGTTAATTGAAATTAATTATTATATTATTATATCACTGTGTCTATAAGAGCTGATTTAGTTAATAAATAACCTCTATTTCCAGGCCACAGAGGAGAAGGAGGAGATGGAGGAGCTGCAAGCCTACAATCGTCGCCTCCTCCATAATATCCTACCGAAGGACGTAGCCGCTCACTTCCTGGCACGTGAGCGGCGTAACGACGAGCTGTATTACCAGTCCTGTGAGTGTGTAGCCGTCATGTTCGCCTCCATCAGCAACTTCTCCGAGTTCTACGTGGAGCTGGAGGCCAATAATGAGGGAGTAGAATGCCTCCGGCTGCTTAACGAGATCATCGCAGACTTTGACGAGGTAAACTCAGCCTGTCTCGGAAGGCCGCGTGTGATCGTCATTTGTTTCTCAGGTGCAGTCACCATCTGTGATCTCCTTACTTCTCAGATCATCAGTGAGGAGAAGTACAGGCAGCTAGAGAAGATCAAGACCATCGGTTCCACCTACATGGCAGCGTCAGGTCTGAACGACTCCACCTATGACAAAGAAGGCCGTTCCCATATTACTGCACTAGCTGACTATGCCATGAGACTGAGAGAGCAGATGAAATATATCAACGAGCATTCCTTCAACAACTTCCAGATGAAGATAGGTAAGAGGAAGTTAGAGGAGGAAACACGGTGGTTATACATTGCTGGTTTTGTTGGTGCAGTTTAACTTTTTTTTGTTTTTTGTCTTGAATTGACAGGTCTGAACATTGGGCCGGTGGTTGCGGGGGTTATTGGAGCACGGAAACCTCAATATGATATCTGGGGAAACACAGTCAATGTGGCCAGTCGTATGGATAGCACAGGTGTACCTGACTGCATACAGGTAGGTTTCTTGTAACTAATAAAATCAGCCCGGATAGGTTATTAGGGAGCAATCAAATATCACTGGGTGGATTTGATGGTAATATTTTATATCTGCACATTTATAGATTGCTGTAGAAATGTGAAATAAAAACACTTTAGAGATAAGATGTCCAGGTGTGCTTTAATACTGAAATGAAATAATATAGAAACAACGATGAAAACAGAACAAAAACAAAATTTAAAGCAATAAAAAACGCAGGACTGCACATAAGTAACAAATACAGGACACATGCAGGACTATTTATACACAGAGGACAAACAGGAAGTAAAAGAAACCAAAACTTCAAAGTAAAATAAGAAATAACCAAAGAAGACCAATAGAGATATGAATACAAGCACTTAGCAGAATGTAAGAGACCTACATGAACACAAAGGGAACAAAGCGTAAACGCAGAAATGAGACTGAGGGAGGCACAACGCAGGGAACAAGACTACTATGCAGACAATAGACGAGGCTCAAACAAGAACACAAGAGACATCACAGAACTGAAAGAGTAAAGTAACAGCAAGAGACTCGATATCATGATATTAAAGATCGCAGTATACTAGAACAATAAAGAAGTAAAAACTCACAAAACTAACATTAGTCAAATAAAAATTGGAACTCAAAGCAGCTTACTATTTGCATTTTTTTCTGAGAGAAATTTATTGAGCAGATATTGAGCTTTTTAGTTGCTGAGTGCTTCTCTAAACTCAGCAGCCTTTTGCTTACTGTGTCTCTCTTCAGTTTAGTGCTGAAGTGTTTGTGGACAGTGGATTTCCCCCCCCTAAAAACTGGCAAAAGCTACTGCTAGCATTGTAAAGTTGTAAACGGTGAGATAAAATTTGTTTTAAAACTTTTATCTATTAGCGGAAGCTGAGACACTGTCTTAAATGTGAAAAACAAAACAAAACCAGAATATAATTTTTTTTTTAAAAACCCAAAAAAACCAACAAAGCAGGCCTCAAATATCTCAGTTTCAACATTTCACATATGATTTTTTTTAAAAATATTTTTGGTAAGATTTAGTGGTATGAGTGTTATTATTTACATTTTAACCAGCATCAATACGATTTAAATTAAAAGTTGCTTAATTCAGTTTTAAATGTAAAGATTTCTTGACTTCATTTTGTCAGCTTCATAATAAAAGTTTATCAGTGCAAAAACAGACGAAGAGTTTGAAGTGACTGCTTTTAAAATATTGCGCTCTTTTGTAAATCGTTGTGTACATCTTTTCACAGGTGACCACAGACCTCTACCAGGTGCTTGTAAGCAAAGGCTACGTGCTTGAGTGTCGTGGGGTCGTAAAGGTAAAAGGTAAAGGCGAAATGACAACCTACTTCCTGAATGATGGACCGCCCAACAGTTAGCAGCCAAGACAGCGGCAGCAGCAGCAGATGCTGGGATGACCCCCCCACTGCAAGGACACGGCACCACTGAGCGAGGACTCGCGGTGTGAGCGAGCGGCTAAGAACTAGAGACGCCACCACTTGAATCCCGAGCAAAGAGGGGGAAAAAGAGAAACTTTGAAGACTTCAAACGGAAAGTGTTCTAGATGAGAGGAAAATGTTCTCGTTTGACGGCCGTTTTGGATCCCGTACATGTCGAAGGACACGTGTTTTTCTCATGTCTAGCCTCTCTCTCAGGCTTCTTGAAAGATGCAAAGTCTGTTTATTTAAAACGCCTTTTAGCCTGTGTCAAAAGAAGATTAACGCTGTACATACGGCTACTTTTTTATTTTACTTTGGGTCTTTTTGTTCGTTTGTTTTCTTATTCTGTATTTTTTTTTTTTAATTTCACATGAATTACAAACAGGTACTCATGTTTTATTTCTGCATTAATTATTTATTTCGATCTCGATGTTTTGTGCAAAAAGGGTCCTTTATGAAAAAGTGTGGAAACATACGGGCACAAATATCCAGTCTATTACACGTTTTTTAAGTGTGTATGTACATGCATATTTGTGTGTGTATGAATATATGTATAAACTGAGGAGGAATATATTGACCAAAGACTAAAGTATTTACTAAAAGCAAGGCAAGACGTGTGGATATGTTCTTGCTAGAGTTAGCAATGATCTCCGCCTCTGTTATTTAAGCAGAGGGCCTGAACCCTCCGTCTTTCTGCCCAAATGCTGGCCACAAAGTCTGCTCCCTCCCTTTTTTAGACTATGTACAAAACATTTATTTCGTCTGTCATTCAGGCAGCAAAGAGCATATCACGAACCCTAAATTCAAACGCTGACCTCGATTGTTAAATTAGGTTAACTTAAAACTGACTAAAGACGACTAAGGATGTTATCAGAAGGTTATACCTGAGCAGTAAAAGTAGAGCCAGCCAGGATTTGGCCCCTCTTCATCCTCACTTCACATCCGATTGGTTCCTTAGAGCTTGAGCCGTTTTTTCGGCCGTGACAGTACACCGACATCGACTGCTCCTTCCCTTTCAGAGAGGTATTGTTTTGGTACAGATGGAAATGAAGGAACTTAGATCCGAGACCCGTTCCAGAGCCTTCGGGGGGGGAGGGGGAGAAACTTTGGATTTCAATGCATCGGTATCGCACAGCCTGATTCTTCTATGAAGAAGAAATAGATGAAGGAAATTAATATATATTGATTTTAACTGAATACTGTGCTTTGTAATCCTGAAGGGGCATAACTATTTTCACTGTGAGGTTTTTATGATACAATGAAACTGCTTTCTTGCCAAACATAACTGCTTTGAAGCATGTCTGATTGTGGTATCTGGTTTTCATTTTTGTTCGTTTTCAGCGTAGGGTATTTTGTATCACTTCTGTATCCATCATTTGTATATTCTTAATGTTGTTATTATTATGATGATTCTGATTAATTATTATGCTTAATATGATGACTCCATTCCGATGAAGAGGATCAAAGACCAGCACGCTTTCTTGTAAAATGCCAGTCGTAAAGCTCCAGCTCACTGGTACCAACTGATCAACTGCAGCCAATGAGTTCTGCTGTTCAGTCCTGATGTACAGTACAGTATTTTTAAGCTGACGATAGGTGTGATCATGTATAGTAAGTAATAACCATTAGCTGCCTTTGCAGCAGAGCCCAAGTGGTGTATGCTCACATAAGCATAGCAGTAAACACACACACATTTACAAATGAATCACTGTGCTTTTTTTGTTTTTTGCTCTTTTTTTTTTTTTTTTTTTTTTTTTTTAATTCATGCCACTACTGCAGTATTGTAAATCTCAGCCAGGCTTTTCGGTGACCTCCACACACGTTAAAGTTCTCAGTGGTAACAAACAGCATCCCTCGTGTTACGCTGTTTAAAGAGGACAAGGTCGAGTTGGTAGGCCTTCACATATTTTCTCTCCTATTACACCCGCCTCAGTGGAAAATGAAAGCACTGATTGCTGAGTCTGATTGCCTTAAGTTGACATAAAACAAATCACAGATTAACACTAAATGGGAAGTGTGCTTGCTTTCCCTGCCTGGACCGCTAATGTTTGGGCAGAGAGAGAGAAAGAGGGACAAGGGCTCGTCGACATTATTATTATTATTTTTTACGTTAACTTTCTCATCGTTGTAAAGGTCTTGGTTCCCCCGGGCGCAGCTTTCTGTTAATTTGTAGGATCAGCCCTGACTCAGCTCTTCCCTCACACTTAGCAGTGGCAACCAACAGTTGATCACGTTTGTACCAAAGCCAGCTCACGCAGCCCTGTGCTTTTGGTCCCTCCTGTGCAATGATACTCGGGCTTGCGTCTAGAGGACAGTAATGCAACGGAGATCACCAACTATCACATGAACTGTGACCAATGAAGAGTGATTCGTATAAAGCAAAGAGTTTATAAAATGCACTTGAGTTTATTATAAAGATGTTCATTGTATGTATTCTATTTCTATTGGCTGTCCATAGACTTGTGTTGATTGTTAACTCTTGGGATGCTTTTGGGAGGGGAAGGGAAGAGGAGAGGGAAGGAAGGTTTGTCCCCATACTACTGAAACAGTGTTTTTGCTCAGGCCTGATGAATCCTTCCGTATTTGTTTTTGTTTTATTTGTATTTTTCCCTGAGTTGGAAGAGTTGAAAAGGGGATTTTTTTTTGTTGTTTTGTTTTTTGCAAAGTTTTGAAGGACGAGAAGAGTTGAGGACTATGACAAAGAGAAAAATAACATTTCCCCTTGAAGAAAAAAATAAAAAAAAATCAATGGCTGTTTTGTGTGACTGTATTTTTGCTCCTGATGCTGAATGTGACTCAGTCATTATCTTTGCTTTATAGAAACCTCCAGTAGTCTTAGCTTCCCTAAACCTTATTCTGCCAGAGGTTTTTTCCTGTTAAAAAGGAGTTATTCCTTCCCACTGTCACCAAGTGCTTGCTCATAGGGTGCTGTCTAATTATTGGGGGTTTTTTTCCCTCTATTATTGTAGGGTCTTTACAATATAAAGCACCTTAAGGTGACTGTTGTGATATATAATTAAAACTAAATTGACCTGAGTTCCTTTTTTGTAAGAAAAAAGGGTTTTAGATCACATTTTTTATGTAGGGGGACCTTAAATCCATCATTTTTATGTGTAGGAAACAAGCCTTCAAACCAAGGTATTCTCAAAGGTAAAGGGCAACAGCAGCAGGAAACATGAGAAAAGACTCCTGATGATCAGTGCACCAACATTATCGGCATATATAAGCTGCTGAGGGCAGCACAGTGGCGTAACGGTTAGTGCTTTTACCTCCCAGCAAGTATTTCCTGTGTTTAAATCCACCATCTGTTCAGGGCCTTACTGTGTGGTGTTTACATGTATTTCAGCTTCCTCCTACAGTCTGAAGACATGCAGTTAGTGGGGTTAATTGGTTCACGTAGATTGACCATAGGTATGAATGTGAATGGTTGTCTGTCTCACTGTGTTAGCCCTTTGAGAGACTGGCCAAGGTGTACCCTGCCACTTACCCATAAGCTCCAGCCCCTCTGACCTTTGAGGGTCAGATTCATTGACCTCAAATTGGATAAGGGGAAATAACTGGGTGGATATTACCGATTTCTAACTGTTGGTATCTGTTATGGCCACAGGCTTTTGTGCAAGGTTTGCCATGTGTGTGTGTGTGTGTGTGTGTGTGTGTGTGTGTTGCAGGAGTTTCCTGGAAAACCTGGCCCTCCACACCCGGCCAGGGACATTTGAACCCTGCCTTTTGAGACCTCGCCCTGTCTTCACTCCGACTACTCCTTTGCTGACAGTGTTTGCACCGCCTCCATGCAATGGCAACCCTGTTTGTTTTGTTTTGTTTTGTTTTATTTGACCTATTATCTTAATTCAGTTTCTAAACATACAACTGCCATCCATTCATGGCTTTGCACCACTGATACAGCCTTACATGAACCATGATTATTACTAAGTTTAATAAACCTTTGGTAATCCCTATTCAGTGGGTGGTGTGACTCCATTCTTTGTTGTGGCCTTTGAGGCAGTCATAATAGCACCAGCATGTATATAACAGCCAACAAATGAGCATGAAGAGACAGGAGAAACCATTCACAGCACAAACACAGAAACTAGCTGACCTGAGTATAAACGGAAAGGGAAATCTTTTTATGTTTTGTGTTTCTCAAAGACATAAATTGTGACACGATTAGATTTCAGGGAACAAACCGTTATCATTCTGCTGAAGGATCCCAGTGTCAGCCCATACTGTACTGATTTCACTGCTTCAGCACTGGAGGAGGTAAATATATTTCAGACACATAAGAAATAGGAAGCCTCAGTCATCACATACTAGTTGGCAGTTTTGATTTCCAGTGCCAAACAGGAAGTCTTCAAGGACTGGGTTTCAGGATCAGTTACTGCAACTTGTGAACTTGCGGTCATGCATACTTTATGAGATGAATATATAAGAGATTAAATTCGCTCAAACATGTGTTTATATTCCCAGATTCCAGCACAGAAGTGACAGAATCCCTCACCTGGTGTAACAGAGCTGAAACCTTTGTAGACTTACTTTCTGAGTCTACAAACACTGCTTACACACTGCTTTTTTTATGACTTAAATTGAAATATGTACTTTCAAACTTAATTATATTTTTTTTAACTGTAAGTAACCAACCTTAATTACCATGAGCATCTCAACTCTGAAAGTAATTGTAAGAGTTATTATTTGATTATTTTAGGAATCACTGCACTTACACATGGCTCCTTAACAAAGGGGATGTTGCTGACATGGTTTTGCTGTGGTGAAACCCAAAATCCACATCTTAAATCTTTTCTCTTTGTCTTCTTATGGGGCTGTTTTAATGCCATGTAAATGAGAACCACTGGTGAAAAAAAATCTTAATTTGTTGCCAAGGTTGGTACTTTAAAGAAAAAAAAACTGGCTAAAAAGGTGAAATTAGATGCCTTTTTTAAAGGCTTTGTATGACTTAATAAATGGAAATATTAAATAATGCAATACAGCAATGAACACAACTAACACATGAATTATGGTAAAACTTCAATTCACGTTAATCATTTTAAAAGAGCTCATTATCTTTAATTATGCAACTTTTTTCATACTAGGCAATGACATCACAAGAATATCAGGCGTGAGTTTAATGTAAGTTGTTTTGGAAGTCTTAAAACATATCAGCACGTCATGGCATGGAATGAAAAATGAACTGTTAGCTGGCATTATCTCTTTTCCTTTCAAAAAGGATGCTCCAGTGTATCCTCTGTGTAAGGAGGTAATACAAGAATCGCCAAAGCGACTCTAATGGTGACTATAATGGTGAGTTCCATTTGAAGCTGGAATTTCTGAGTTCCCGAGAGGAATTTTTAATTGCAATGCCCATTTATATATCAAATACTTTTCAAGATAAATATATATTTTTAGATGGTCCGTCAGCCCACTTCCACCATGTTTTTCCCACACTTTGAAATCTGAGGCAATGTTTGAACATGATTACCTCAAAAACCAAAAGCCTGAAATTTTCGCTGGTCTTTCTTACCATAAAAATAAATCATGACCTATAATTTGGGACGGACACATAAAAAAAAAATATCAGAAAATGCATTTGCCATGCAATGTGGAACAAATATGCAAGTAGTCTTGTAAAGTTCCATATTTGAGCACACAAAAAAGAAATTAACAATGCAAAAAATGACTAGTGGCAATCTGTAAATTGTAACTAAAACATGCAAAACATTTTCTAAAAATGATTTTTTTTGGTGATAAAAATTATGGAAATGCTCTTTTCATTCAACTTTCGTGCTGGATTTAGCAAATATGATACAAGTTATACCACAGAAACAACAATATCAGCAGATCTGAACAGAAAAAATATTCAAATAGTTTCCAAACTGTAATCAAATTAAAACTGAGACAATAACTTAAAATATATGTGTACTTTTTTCATTTTTCACACCCACTTTATATGCATGCACATTGGCCTGGAAGGGTCAGATAAGTCATACTGAGTTTAAAAAATAATAAGAGGCATTAAAATTCAACAAGTAAAAATAAACACAGAAAAAAATATTAAATGTATTGAAAAAAACTAGTAACTCATCTGAAATGACTAGTCTTCAAGGAAAGGTTGCTGTGTCCAGATGATTTAAACACAAAATTATGACAGAAATCAGAGATAGTTGCCCAGAAAATGTTCTAAAAATTCAATGATCTGAGATGTAAGGACCCTTATTGTTAGTGATGCATCAATGGCCCTGTACCTTACTATGGAGTAAAGCAAATCCTGTTTTTCCTTGCTTTAATAACTTTAAGACTGAATACCCTTTTGTTTTTCTCCAATGAGCAACCCTCCAACATTTTTACACCTCCAAAAACTGGCTGAGCAGTAACTTTCTACAAAGGCTTAATACTGTACATGTCATTCAAAGAATTACTTAAATGTAAAAAAAGAGAGCACACTCATTACAAAAATAGGCTTAACACTATTGCATGAGGCAAAAAAAAAAAAAACCTCTAAAAGTGTGCATGTTGTCAGTTTAATTTCACGTTTTCACATCATGTTTGTTGCTGTTTTTATGTGTGAGGTAATTTGTGTTACTCCAAAAGTTTTCATAACAGGCTGAAGTTCGGGTCCGTCTTTAACATTTCTTTAACAAACCTATGAAAGTAATAAAAACAAGTTCACTCACATGTTATAAAAAATAAAACAAAAAAATTATTTGATTTGAAAATGTTACATACTTGGTCATTTCGCTGTTCTTTCGAGGAAACCGTCTGACTAGCATCCATGGCTCAGGGTTCTTGGACACCATCCAGCCATACCTCTGGCTCTCTGTCAGAGGCACCATGTAGAGCTGGTTTGGAGCTGGAGAACAGAGGAAACCAAGGCTCTCATTGTTTGATGCAGCTGTTTACTCATCAACATTCACATCTGTTATATTTACTAACATCTAGGTGTTTGAAGCCGCTTAATCATCGCTTCGCATCTCTCATGGCTCCCATTGTGTATGTCAGTGCTGTGGGGAAGAGGCTGGTCAGAAAGTTGGCAGTCCTCTACACATCTGAGGTGTCTCGGTTGTTCTTGAAGAGAAGGTGGCATCCCGGCTTTGATGTTGCTGTTGCCATCTGTAATGAGATATGTTACCACTGCTGTTACAACTAAATATGGTCTAATAAAGCTTGTCAATGGCCCTAAAGGACAATATTAAGTTGCCTGCTGCTACAATCAATCTAATAGAGCAAATTTGGGGATTTGACGGATATACATCAGGGATGTGCAGCAACTGTGTGATGGCATCATGTCAATATGGACCAAAATCTCTGAGGAATATTTCCAGCGCCTTGTTGGATCGATGCCACAAAGAATAAAGGCAGTTCTGAAGGCAAAGGGGAGAAGCAATTACTGAGTGTAATTTAATTCTATTTTACTGACCAAATAAAAAGTCAAAAGATTGTGAAAATAAATTAGGTATTAATAAATTAAAATCAAAGTTCATGGTGTAGACATAAATCAAATGTCTACACCATGAACTCCAAATACAGACTGCTATCTTTTATTCTTTTTGAAGAGTTTTGAAATTATGAGCCAATTTTCCACGTAGCTAAACCTTTAGGTAACTCTAGGCCAAAAGACAACCAAGCCCCGCTTTCAGACCTATTGTTCACATAAGCGAAAGCAAAGCTCTCCTTACCGTTAGGATTAGACGGTCCCCGGGGATTCAGTATCATTCTATCGCCTATCGGGTTCTGATAACCCAGGTATGTCAAACCAAAAAAGGTCATAACGTTGCAGTTTGTCTGCCCGAACCTGCCGTAGAGACACACCAGAGACAAAACCCCCTGTAAATAAACCAGAACTTTCCGTTTACACATAACCATGGCAACAAGCCCCGCCTACCCGGAACCAACTTAATGATAAATAACTTGCTAGATTTCAAAGATGTCTGGTGCGAGTTAGGGCTGTCGTATATCTGTTGGATTCACATCATTACAAAGAAAAAATCTGTAATCATATTGGCATAAAAAAGGTTCAGTTAGAAAAGACAAAACAGATAGTGATTATAAAATTGTGTTTCGCTAACGTTATGAAGAATTTCTTTTTACTACTGATACTGCTATATCTCAAAAGCAGTAAATTTAATTTCTAAGGGTTTCTAAGGGTTCAAAATTCACTGTTCTACAATTTTCAAATAACTCTATAACTAAAATCTGTGTGGACTGTCACACATTTAACATTTCACACAAATAATTTAAACTGCCTGGCATGCAAAACAATGTCAGGAAGTCAGAAGTAGTTAGTGATCTGTAAATATTTGGTCCAGATCACCTGAAGGCATTTAAACACAGCCAGTTCCCAGATGAAATAAAACTAAAAATACGAGGTGTTTTGCTGTATATATCAACAAAATTTTAAAAGCCGTTGATTAATGGGTAAAACCCTATGTAGAAAAAGTAACAATTTATAACTCAATGTCTTTATAACTCACTTTTAGACTAACAACTTCACCTATGATATCTTAAAGGTTACCCCTAGCAGATCATTACATGGAGAAACCTTTGGAATGCAAGCATGCTGATCCACACAGGTATGCACACATGGGTATTCACAGACGCGGACTAAAGCTTTCTTGGCTGCTACCTCAAAGCACACTGTGCGCTGTCTATCTTGCGTGCTGCACAATATCGTTTATTATTTAGTAAATATTGATATCTATGGCTAGCTAGTTTATTGTGATGGTGCTTTGTTTTCTCTATTATTATGTTGCTCTTTGTTGTTTGCTGTCTCCTCTGTTTGTTTTTTTTGTTTGTTTGTTTTTTTTTCTCCATACAGGTGACCCAGGAGTTCTTTTTTTTTTTTTCTCTCTCTCTCTTCCCCCCCCTTCTCACCGTCTCTTCTCCCCTTTGGTTTTCTTTCTTTCTCTCCCCCTCTTTCTCTCATTCATTCCCCCTGTCCTATTTATTAAAAAAAAAAAAAAAAAAAAAAATGACAGAGGATGAACTGAAGCTCTGCCATCACGTAATGTCGCATACTGCTGTTTCTGATGTCATTTAAAAAAAAAAAAAAAAAAAAAAAAAAAGTAAAATCAATTGCTCGCTGCTACCTGTTGTCTTTTGTGAACCCAATAAGCAATAAGGGGGGGGGGGGGGGGGCTACAAGAATCCAAGGATGTCTTTCCCAGTTTCTTGGTGATCACTCCCTGGAGTTTAAATGCCTAATGTAGAGGAAATTTCAGAGATGAGCCCAGATCTGGGGTCTATTTGAAGGAATGAATGTGTCTCACTGGGTCATTAGCCAGGGGGAGTGAAGCACTGTGGACCAGTGTGAAGAGGCAAAGAGAGGGTTTGTAATCCTCTATAGCCAATGGGACACAGCCAAATGTCTGTCTTGGGACACACTAGGACATTTTTGTTCCACAAACAAGTGAGACACACACACACACACATAGCCACACATACATGCATAAACACACACAGACACACACGCACACACAACTCTAGAAAGCCATTGCTCCCACTCTTGTAATCCTCATTGGGTATTCCGACAGAGTTTTGCCGTGGACACCAAGTTGACAGAGTTAGAGAGAAAAAGAGGAACGTGGGGAGGGAGGGAGGAAAAAAAAAAAAAAAAAGAAAAAAAAAGAAATGCTTATTTCTAATAATGCATTGATATACACTGCATACATGTTATACAAAAATAGAATATTTGCTGTATAATGTTATTTAAACTGTGTTTGTGATCTAATTTTATATACAATATTAAAAATAACTCTTGCAGTAAAAGATAAAAAGGATACAAGTAAAGTGTGAAAGCAGTAAAAATCCAAGTTAAAAGAATAGAAAATTAAAGACAATTAACAAGCTAAGACAAGAGACATCGAAGAAAACATGTAAAAGCTGTGGAATAAATAAAACATCTCTTCCAAACGATAAACCGGTTTGAGCAGTTGTTGTTCTTTTTGATTGATTAAATTGTTTCCTACTACCAGCCAAATTACACGTTCAAAAAACAATAATGGATGGGTTCAACACTTAGACCCATATAGGGATATGGGTAATGTGTAAGTGCTGATTAGAATTTACAATATAAACATTGTGTTAACTGCAGTAATTGTTCTGTAGATCATTATTTTCACATATATTTATTTTATATTATTTGTAAACACTTCTTACTCCATCATAGATGAAAATAAATATCACATGAAATCTGGTACATGGAAATTGAGTTTAATAATATACTTACTATAACAAAAAAAAAGCATGCTGGTGGGTTTTATTTAAAGACCATTCAGCACATTTGCCAGCAATAAATGATTTTCTTTATGACTTAGTAAGTAAGTAAAACTTTATATAATTGCTTTCTTAAAGATTTTTACTGTTTTCTCTCATTTTTTTCTGCTCTGTTTTATGTCAGCACTACCTTGTGCTAATCATGTGCTTCTTCAGCCATCAATTCACCCAATCAGTAAAGTTAGCGATAACCTGCTTTTTGAGTTTGCTGTTCATTTCATACTACATCATTTACAAAGCCCCTCCACAAATGGCCTGTATTTGTATAGCGCTTTTCTAGTCCCTAAGGACCCCAAAGCGCTTTACACAACCTGTCATCCACCCATTCACACACTGGTGATGGCAAGCTACATTGTAGCCACAGCCACCCTGGGGCGCACTGACAGAGGCGAGGCTGCCGGACACTGGCACCACCGGGCCCTCTGACTACCACCAGTAGGCAACGGGTGAAGTGTCTTGCCCAAGGACACAACGACCGAGACTGTCCAAGCTGGGGCTCGAACCGGCAACCTTCCGATTACAAGGCGAACTCCCAACTCTTGAGCCACGATCGCCCCAACCACCATACCTCCCTTTGGCAGTGTGGGGAGACTCAGGGGACTCATCCTTGAGCATAATAGCGTGTTCCCAGATTCTTCAGGTCTCAGCTGTTCTCCTAGACTTTACCTTAAAGAGGAGCTCAAGCCTCAACTTCAGAGGCCTCTCCAAGATTCCAGGGCACCGGGCGCAAATGATAAAGACCATAAAGGGAAAGTAAAATGGACTAAGAAAAACCAGTTTAACCAGTTTGCCGGTGATTGTATCTCCCTCCACTGTGATCTGGGCAAAGACACACGAGCTCTAAAGTGAACAACCACACTGGTTGCTTTTTTCATGACTGCAGACACACACTCACACAACAGTGAGTGTCTGCAGTCATGAACATTACAAAACATGGTTTAGTC
This sequence comes from Aulonocara sp. 'chitande type north' Nkhata Bay, assembly GCF_057382095.1. Classification (NCBI taxonomy): domain Eukaryota; kingdom Metazoa; phylum Chordata; class Actinopteri; order Cichliformes; family Cichlidae; genus Aulonocara; species Aulonocara sp. 'chitande type north' Nkhata Bay. The sequence goes on from NC_141363.1 coordinate 33,909,344, forward strand.
TCTGTAATAGTTTGGGGTCCACTCACGCTAGTGGTGTTGGGGATCTTGTCAAAATTGATGGAATTATGAACGCAGAAATGCGCCGTCAGATTTTGATCCACCATGTAATACCACATTAAAGCATCTGATTGGAAATTGCTTAATTTTTCAGCATGACAACAATCCCATACACATTATCAGTACAGTAGAGGTATACCTGGATAGAAAAACAGAGTGGAATCCTATCAGTGGTCTCTGGGTCATGACTGCTTCAATATTATTCAATATTAGTGAAGCAGTCATCTGTTATCTTGACAGAAAATGGAACAAAAGGCAACCAACATTTAAAGAAGAGCTTTGAACGTCCTTTAAGAAGCCCAGAGAACTATTTCTAAAGACTACTTAAAGAAATGACAAGAAAGCTTGCCTAAGTGAGTTCAGGCTGTGTTGAAGAATAAAGGTGGTCATACCAAATATTGGCTTTCAAGTTAGAATTATACAAACTCTCTTTTTCCCTTACATACTGTATTTCTATGTGTGTGACTCGAGATTTTGCACAGTACTGTACCCCTTGTTAAAAATCTAGTACGGGTTAACTTTCAGTTTGGCTCTGACAGCTGTTTGAAACGGATGTTTTGGCGTTGTCCTGGCCTCCCGACCACCAGTGTGATCATAGTGTTTCATAATGAGGCCTGGTCCGCTCTCCTCAGGATGGTCCACAGTGTCTTACACACAGCTCCTGCTGCCCTGCTCACAGAGATCTTACTGGAGGATGATGCCAGCACAGATGGTGAGTGCATTCACAGTACTGCATGATGAAGCTGTTGTAATTCTATTCACACTGCACATCAGTGGTTCTTCAAACCTTATTTTACTGTCATTGCTTGCATTTAAAACACACACTTTACCTATGAAGAAAGTACTTAGAAGATTATTAGGAATATTAGCAGTAAAGTGTGTTTGCTGGACATGTATATTGGCAGGTATATTGCTTCTGAGAGGACAAAAAGACTGTGACATTAATTGATCTTTTCCATATGCAACCATTTTCTAAAGCACATATCCAATTCCCAGGTGCCATCAGATCCATTATTCAGAAAGAGAGATGCTACACTTGGGCTGGGTTACCAGGTCATCACAGAGAAACAAGCAATAATTCAGATCTCCGGCCAATTTAGAATAACAAGTTAAACTAAGATGCATCTCTTTGGTGGAAGTAAAGATAGAGTCAACCCTTGGAAAGAAAAGCGTTTGGGCTTCTTTAAGTTGCTTGAAGACGTTTCACCTCTCATCCAAGAAGCTTCTTCACTTCTGAGGTCAAATGGTGAAGAGTCCCAGATTTAAGCCCCATGGGAGTGTCGACCCAAGAAGGACAAATGATCCTAATCATTTACCTTTACAATACCTAATCACATGAGCGAAGGTGTGAAAACAGGTGTAGGTCACAATCAGCAATCACAATAAGGTTTCAGGTGAACTCATTGTGAGACCTTGCCCCACCCTATTAGGTGATTTCCTGAGGTTAAAAGGCCCAGGATGTTAGTGGGGGTTAAGGCGTCTTTGAAGGGATCTCAAAACTGGATTATAGATGGCAGACAGTTTGTGTCAGACCCAGCCACAAAAAACTAGTTCATCCCAAAGACAAAACTCCTTGTCTTCAAGCACAGACACTTTTCTTTCCAAGCTCCTTAGACTACGATGACTTGACCTGGATGACTGAGAACCTTTACAGACATTATTCAACCCATAAACAGAGAGGCCGCAGCCAGTTGAACCCACACCCGTTTGCTGCAAATACCAACCACCGTACCACTCTCTGCACCACAAATCTCTGCTCCGAAAATGTAATACTGCTATCTACTGACACACTAAAGTAACTATTTTGCCACAGTCTAGATTTATACCTGCCTGTACACACACACACACACACACACACACACACACACACACACACACACACACACACACACACACATATAAAATATTGGGACTAATGATGAGCAGATGGAGTTCTGAGGAGGTGAGAATTTGGAAATATCCTTAAAGGTAAGAGACAGACTACAGACCTGTCCACCTGCCCTGCTTTTTGTTGTGTTTTTGTAAGAGCATGCAATACAGCTATTTTTGAGTTACCTCATCTTCTGAGTCCTGCACTTTGGGCTTATTCTGCCACACAGTAACTCTTTACATTTCCATGTTTTCTCAAACTGAGCCCGTAGTTGGAACAGGAAGTAGCAAGTTTATGTTTCCTCATTCTTATCACTTTGTATCTAAATACTGCATTGTTCTTATTTCCAGAATTTGAAGAACCCCTCATCAGGCAAGTGTTTGACAGTATCTGCAGGAACTCTGATATTAACTTTGTGCAAATCAGCCCAAGCCAGTCAAAGCTGGATCTTCATCAGGGACTTGTCATGGATTTATGTGTGTGGACTCTTCTTTGAGGATGTGTATCAGCTGTGGTGTGATCCGTGTTTAAGTGTTGGTCTCCTACTACAGTAACTCAAATTTTTTTTCTTATCACAAAGAAGGATTTTTGTCACTGTTTGGTAAATGCCCTCTTGGCTTAATTATTTGTACTGCTGAGCCTCATGTTAGTTCCACCTAAACTTTGAAAAGACTTTTAGTATAATGCAAGTGTTGTGCACTTCTTCAAAACAGTTACACAATGTTACACAAGTCTATAAGGCCGGAATGAAAAAGGGGAATCATTATAGTTGCTCTTTCTTTCACTAGTTATGTATGCGCATGTGACTGCTGAAATAAAGGTCTGTGAATATTCTGTATTTTGATTATAATGTAAGTCCCCTCCAACCAAAGACTTAACAGTTGGCTCTCTTGCACCAGCCCCCTACTCTCATTAAAAATCATAATGTCGATCACCACTGCAAAAAAGAAGGGACTCAAAGCAGATTCCTGATATATTCCCACCCCACCTTAAACTCATCTGTCAGTCCTACCACACACCTCGCAACTGTTTTGCTTTCCCCATACATGTCTTGCACCACCTTTAAATACTTCTCTTCCACTCTTGACTTCCTCATGCACTATCACAGTTCCCCTCTTGGCACCCTACCATATGCTTTTTCTATATCAACAGCTTTTTTTTATACTTCTTCATCAACACTCTCAAAGAAAACATTGCATTGTTGGTGCTGTTTCTTGGCATGAAGCCATATTGCTGCTCACTGACCATCACCTCTGTCCTTATAGCTTCAACAGCTCTTTCCTATCTGTTCATGGTATGACTCATCAACTTTATCCTTCATAGTTACTATAGCTTCACACATCACCTTTGTTCTTGAAAATCAAAACCGGTACATCATCATCTCATTCTCCAGGTTAAATACTCTGCTTAAGAAGTCCATTGCTCTCTACCTCCAGTGTCTACACAGTCTCTAGAATGTCTTCTGGTACAGACCGCCTTTCCACTCTCCCTTTTTGCATTTCCTGATTCACTAGCTTTCCTCCATTTGTCCTCTTCTCACTCTCATCTTCTTTCATGAACTTTGTTTGAGAAAAAAATTTATTTATATAACCATATAATTCCAGTATTTATAAATACAATTATTGTCCCGATGCGCAGTCATTAATATTTATATAAAGGTTTCATTCAGATTGGAATGGGGGTGCAGGGGAGGGGCGATTAAACACGCCCACTTATGGGCGTGGCGTCACCAGAGTCGACAATGATGGGATCTCGAGCGAGCGCTGGTGAGTTTCTTCCAACCCAATAAAATCTCTCAATTCTGCTTTGTCACCTCAACCGGGAAGTAGGCAGGACAGAGAAATAAGCACCACCGAGCAGGGCTGCCGTCGCTGTGAGGTTGCATAAAGGCTGTGGCGTCTTGTCTTGGGTTCACAGGTTTTAACTGCCAGGTTATCGTCTCCTTAACGGACCTGTTTGTAAGTAGCATTACAGTCGTATTAGCTTAGCTTGTAGTAGCTTTGCCGCTTTTTAAACGCACATTGTGTTAGCTAAGCGAAAGCTAGGTGCTCTTTTTTTCGCTAGCTGGGGTTGGTTCTGTCAATTCATGTTGTTATAAGAGGATGATAATGTTGAAGCTTTTGTCTCAGGCGAGGAAAACGCTTTGTATCTCCGTTTAATAAAAGTGTCATCAGAGCTCTTCCATATTGCCTACCAGTGCTGCTAACCGCACATTAAATAAAACGCTGGTTGAGCAACAAATTGTCTGCTGGGGTGTCATCCTGAGATGTTCGCCATCCAGCTTTATCATGGTGTTGTGCATTAAGGTTCAGCAGTCTAAACACGGGATTTGGTGGAGGATTTGACTAATGTCATTAGAGTATGTTGCTGTGTGTGAGACTATTTCTGGGAGTAGTAGCTTCCATCTGACAGGCACACACGTGCACTGTTGTTTTTGTGTTTGTCAGTACGTCAGTGGTAATGCAGCTTGCAGAAAGTGAAGAAGTCTGTGATAAAATTACTGGACCAACTTGTACTTCCTGATTGGCTAAGCCTATACCTTTTCCGTTGTTTTTCAACGTTAAGTAATATTCGAGGAAGTAAACGCCTAGTGCCAGGGGTTTTGCCTCATTTAGCTCGTTTTACAAGTCAGATGCCCTCTCATGACTGGTAACAACTATAGGGCGAAATCTATTCATTTGGATTCCCTTTTTATAGAGTCCAAAATGTCTTGCTTTGTCACAATCCCAATAGGATTCACTTTTCAGTCATTACAGTTTATTCAGAAACTAGAATCAGATATTTATGTGGGTTTTTTCCTAAACATTTCCTTTAATTGCTTTTTTTTTTTTGTTGTTGTTTGTTTTTTGTTACAAATTTTAAAAAAATGCGCATATTAGCTGTGTGAACTGACTCTTCTGGCATTTATTATATTTAAAAATGCCTGAAGGAGTGAAAAACACCAGTACTAAAGGTGCCATCAAAATCAAAGGTTTTATTGTTAGTAAAATAATCATTAAATATAATATTTGCTCTTTTGAGCGTTTTGAAGAGAAGGACGAACACAAGGGGCGAAGGGTAGGCGAATGACATTTATTAAATGGTCTTGCCGACCATCAAATTGGATACTCGCTGAGGTAGCGTTGATGTATAGATGGATAGCTGCTGTGGTCTAGTAAGTAATTCGTATTATACAGAAATGAACTGGTGGCTGTAGGAGAATGATGCTAAAACAGTACAGCATGTAAGCATTAATGAAAATGTTAAGTTTTACATTTCTGCGCCAGTGTAAACTTGAGGTTTAAAATCTTAAGCATCACGCATTAAGTGAGCCATCTGACCAGACCTAAATTCATTTTGCAGAGCGACTGCAACTGACCAGGAGTGAAAGAGAGATGTCCTCAGCCACAAGAACAAGGAACACTGCAACAGATGGTAAAGAGCCCAAACCTCAAGATCACCAAATTGGTCTGAGATTGCAATATGAGAAAGAAGTAGAAGATGTTCGTAAAGATATTGGGAACAAATTATCTTAGAAAAGTTTGCTCTTTTAACGACTTGTGCAGTTTGCGTGAAGTTAAAGAAAACCAAATAAACAAATTAACATTATTTGTGGTATTTATTTGTAAAGGCTGAAAGTTTTGCACACGTGTGATCTTTAAGAAACTGTTCATTGCATTGTTTTTCTTTACATTATTTCTTTGAAGGAGAGTGATGATTTTGAGTGTCTTAGATACTTGTTATGTAGCTTTGGAGGGTGCGGAAAAATTCCTGACACTTTCTCCTGTCAGCTTGAGGCAACTTTGGCTGTGATTGGTGCTATAGAAATGAAATAGAATTGAAATTTGCTCTTTTTCTTTAACAGGTAAAATGACTTTTTAACCTTTTGTATGTCTGCTTTTTAGAGAAAATGAGCATCCCTCTCTCTCGCTCTGAGGTGTTTGGGGAGCTGAGGAAGGAGCTCTATGATGATGAAGAGTTTCATCAGTCCGATGTTCATGTCTTCATCGTCATGGGCGCATCGGTAAGAGTTCAATCACTCCCAGAATAAAACCTAAAAAGGGTACTAATAAGCAGATTTGTGAAATCAAATAAAGAGGTGAATTGTCTAGAGGAATCGCACTCAAAATTAAAAACAATGAGCCTTCTATTATCAGGAGTATATAACTAATCTCTTTGTCCCTTTTTATTTTGCCACATTTAGACTGTAGGGCACTTAGCCAAGAGTGTTTGGCAATATTTTCAAAGAAAGTGTGTTGAAATCCTAAAAAAAACTTGCAATAATTGCACCCACTGTGATTAGGTAAATGTTGAAACTGATTTCAAAAAGCTTCTGCAAACAAGCACAACTGGGACAGTGTTCAAAACTGAGACAGTGAATCAGGCAAGGTTCCTCTTTGTTGTCATTTGAGGAGAGGTTATAAATGGAACATTTTAATTGATTGGCAGTAATTTTCTGTCTATATAAAGTAATAATTGCACCAGTGTTGTTTTTATTTTACTCAAAGATCTGTGAACAGTTCACTTGCATTGAACTAATTGGTAAAATGAGCATTGCCTATATTTTTCAATATCTGCAAAATCTAAATGAAGATTTTTATTTATGTTTTGTTACTCTCGGTTACTCTGAGGTTAAAAGGTGAAATGAAATCCATCCAGACAAGTGAATGAAATATGACTCTATTTATAGTATAACGTTTCCTTATACTTCTCAGGTGCTGTGTTCAGGAAATGAAACCATTTCCAGCATTGAAAAACATTTTATTCCCCTTCTTTCCTTGTTGCACAATATTCTGATTTATCATCATTCTGTGCTTTTACCTACTGGTCCTTCAGTCTTAACTTATCATTTAAAAACAAAAAAACACTTATCCTTAAAATTGCAAAGTCATGCTTTTTAAAGAATAAATCTCTTTTTATTGTCATCTTCAAAGACACTGTTTCAGTTATGATGTCACTGTTATGAAATGTAAAACAAAAATAGCTGCATTTGCTTTATATATGAACATCTAACTGGCTGTGGCATCTGTCTGCTGCACTGTGGCTCTTTGTAGGAGAGAGCGGCGCTGTGGCTGTTTTTTGCAGAGTCACAGACAGTCAGCGTTTTCCTTTCACTGTGCTATGTAGGATCAAGAGCAGGCCAGGGGCCCGTTCTTCGTACCTCGCTAAGTAGGTTAGCCGGATTAGATTGTTGACGATTTCGCGTGATCCTGGATCAGTCGGTTCCCCGAAGCTCATCCGGGACTTGCTGTCATAGCAACAGAGCCGTAAGCGTAAACCTGCTCGGGAGCAGGTTTACTTTATGTAAACAGGATTAGATCGCGGCCACGCAGGTATGTCCGCTTCATTTATACGAAAGCAACAGCGATATTTTTCCACTGTTTCACCATAAATAAATATTATCAATGTAACTAAAGATAATGCAGCACTTGATCCTTTTATTGATGTCACACAGATACATACAGGTCATTTCCTAAAAAAGGGAAATGAACTATTAACATTCTATTACATGTATGTGATTATTACAGATGTAATTCATATTTCAGAGTAGTAATTGTAAATTACTTCGTGTAATCAAGATGAGAGACCACGGCTATAAAAGCGAAGGTGGATTTGGGAAGCCTGTCGCAGCCATGTCCTGTCCGTATACGCGACCAACCCATTGCGGAAGGTGCAAGATTGATAAGGAGAGTCCTCAGAATTCAGCGTATATTGCGGGATAGACAGGATCCTTTAGCTCAGCGCGACAGTGTGCTCATAGAGAGATATCGATATTCCCGTGAGGGTATTATTTACTTAACCAACTTGTTGACGAGGGGGTGCAGGACCACCACCTGTCTTTTTTTCCTCTGCCCTTTTCTTGGTTGCTGTTATGAACAAACTAACAGAGTATTACAGGCCAGTATTACCTTGCCAAGAGACGCAAAGCAATCTAAGAGATAAATATTACCATTCTGTAGAATACTCCTGTATTCCACTTTTACTTGTTCCCATGTTCTTGTGGGTCCTGTTGTGGCTCTAATGTGAAAGGGGATATAATATAACATATTATAATATAATATAATGCCATATGATATTGGACAATATAGTGTCATATGATAGATCTACCCTACCGCCTACTGGTGTTGGCCAGAGGGGCCGATGGCGCGATATGGCAGCCTGGCTACAACCGTAGCTGCCTCCACCAGTGTGTGAATGTGGGAGTGAATGAATAGTGGTATCGTAAAGCGCTTTGGGTGCCTTGGAAAGCGCTATATAAATCCAATCCATTATTATTATTATTAAATTACCTACGAGTTTGATTTGTCAGCAACTTTCTGCCAGCCCTCTCTCCTTGCTTTTGCAGCCTTTGCAGTGTTCTCTTGCGTTTTAATTAAACTCTGAAACTCCTGAAATCCCTCACTCATGAGTTCTTGCTCTGCTGCCGGAAAATACCGAGCACGCCCCTTCGACATTTTCGCCGACCAATCAGCGGGTTGCCGATCAATGTTTCTACTATCGATGCGTAGCCCCTTTTACGACACCCAGTGATGTCACATTCCTGCGTCCAGCTGTAGTAATCGTCAACAGCAGGTGTGTTCGGGGAACCGGATTAGCGAGCTCACGGTTAGCGCGATGATTTGATCTTGGATGTGTCATTTGATCTTGGATGTAGTAAGCGACGTACGAAGAACGGGCCCCAGGGCTAGGCTGTGATTAGCCTCCCTCTGGTTGTGCTCGTTTTATGTTTGTGTTTCACTACCGCTTTAAGAGGTGTAACTGCTTTTTCCCTTCAAACAAGGATCATGCCACATATTCAAACATTTATTTACCAAAAACAATTGCCTAGCTTTTGTGGTTTAAGTAGATAATATCTTTATCAGGTTAAACTCTGATTAATAAATGTAAAGAGGGTTGCTGTCATTTTAAATAAATATTATGGATTCAACTTTGTACAAAGTGGCAGGATTACAAGTCAAGGAACTCCCATGCGAGTGTTTTAAATGAGGTGTGTCAAACATAGAATAGAATAGTACTTTAATGCCGTTGTACATGTACAACGAAATTATGGGTGCTCCATGCCAACTGTGCAGGAATAAAATATAAATGGTAAGATGGCAGGAATAAATGGCATACAGAAGAAATGTATAATCAAGGAGAATGTATACAAAACAAGAGACATGCACACATTTGAGAACCAAGTTCTTGGAAGTAGTGCAAAGGACTTGGTTTAAGTATCGAGTCCATGTGTGAGTGGCCTGAGTGATGAGGGTTACTCAGGTCATCAGGTGCCTCAGATTGGTGAAGGTGGGTGGGCAGAGTTGGGGTGTAGAGGGATGGTGTTTGTTAACAGTAACTGAATGGCCCAGGGAAAGAAGCTGTTTGTGAGACTGGAGGTGTGGGACCTGATTGACCTGAGGACACTAGGTGAAATAGGTGGCCCAGTGTCCACAATTGTTCCAGTGAAGAGTCCCATCCAGCCCCCTGAGAGTTTCAGTGAAATCAATAAATTCTGGAGTTTTTCCACTCTCGGTGATGCCAGCTTTACTACACAGGAACCAAAATCTCAGTTAAAGATAGAAAAGTACTTCTTTTGTCACAGTTTTATGCCTTTCTGCTGTACTTTGTAAACTACACGTAATGGGCAGGAAAGCAGACATTGTTGAAATGTGTTTTTATACCGACTGCTCACAAAATAAGAATAATAATTTAACAAGAAGTACTGTTTTAATATCTGGCACACTTTTAAGAAGCAAAGTTTCAGTTTTTAAGAAATCTACACTTTACACTTTTCTGTGGCGCTTTTACTGGTCCAACCCATTTGAGATCAATTTATGTCCCCCTAAACTAAAATGAGTTTGACACCAGCATTGGCAATTACATTTCTAATTAAGTTGGCTTCTAATGTTCTGCTATGACCGTTTGGTTACGCTGAGGTTAAAAGGCAATAAAAGTTGTACTTTTATTTGGGTTATAACTGATTTCAGAGCCTCTATTGCGTTTTATAGTGATTACAAGGCATTAGCCTTTATATAGCAGACAGGTTGGACCACTATGTTTAAGCCACTAAAGCAGCAGGTTATTCAGTAAGATTTCCATAAGCAGCAGGGCAGTGTTGTCTCCTGGTGGTTGGCATTTGTTTCCACTGGGATTACTGAGGTTGTGCAATTCTTAAATAAGCCAAAGCCGCCTACTTACCTGTAGCAGCACAGTGTAACCGGTTTGCACTGCAGCATCTTTAGACCTTTGTGTGCTTGGAAAATGACTAATGCTCGCTGAGATTACTAGCCTAAATAAATAGTACACTGACTTGCATGTGACTGTGCTTGTAGCCTGTATTTTGAAGGTGAGATGATATAAGATAACTGTTTATTGCCATTGCAAAGTCATACTTAGTACAATAGTACAACGCAATTGGGACACTAAACACAACAAAATACAACGCCGTAAACTTTAGAGTGGATCATTTTTGTGTGTGTTTGCTCCAATAGGGGGATCTGGCTAAGAAAAAAATCTACCCAACCTTATGGTGAGTACAGGCTCATTAAAGATACTACTTTAATCTGGATTGTAGCCTCAGTGGTGGGTTATAGTGAACCATGTGTTCCTCTGTTCTCTCCCAGGTGGTTGTTCAGAGATGGCCTACTACCTGAGCAGACGTACTTCGTGGGCTTTGCTCGCTCTGCCCTGACAGTTGATGCCATCCGGACTGCTTGCATGCCATACCTGAAGGTAAACATGGACACTTGAGATATAGTGCTCAACAGATTATTCATTTATTTAATGGAAGAAAGAAGGTCAGATCAGATTGTTATAATGAAATCATATCCACAAAACGAAGATGAGTATTAGAAAAATGCAAATAAATTGAAAACGCCATCTTAGTTTGTTGGCTTTTTTCTGTTCTAAATTAAAACTATTTGATAGCGATGTGAGTTATAGCAGCATCACACAAAATAATAGTGATTCAAAGTGTGTAGGAGGGTCTTGAGTTAAATCTCATTTAACTTTGCTAGATCTCAGAACACGGTGCATTTTTTTTGTGAAAGATATTATCAACAATGTGTTGTCCATACATCATTAAAGGTTTTTCCTCTCTGGCACAGGTGGCAGACACAGAAGTAGACCGGTTGTCGGCCTTCTTCGGCAGGAACACGTACGTCAGTGGGAAATACGTAGATGGGGATTCTTTCTCCAAACTCAACACACACATCGAGTCTCTTCCAGGAGGCCCTGGGGCTAACAGGCTCTTCTACTTGGCCCTGCCACCCACCGTCTACCACGATGTTACCAAGAACATTAAGCACCACTGCATGAGCACAAAGTCAGTACACATTCCTGTCTCTGACGTCGATGTGCCACACAGCTTGTTTAATTTTTTTTTCTTGTGCTACCTGCTGTATCTGACTGTAAATCCATTTCATGTAAGTGGAGAGTTTGATGCAGTGGATTCTTTGCATTCATCTGATATGAGTGGAATGTCACCTAAAAGTCTGAGGTGTTTATCTGTGGTGTAGGAATTTGTAAATTAACTCCAGAATCTCACACTGAGAAATGAAGTGCGAGACATCATGGCAAACCTCCATTGCAATTTTGGAGTAGTAGTAGCTTCAATAATACTGTAATAAAATTTCCATTACCTGTTCTGCTAGCAACAGTTTTGTGGTTCAGTAAACTCAAAACATTTAGACTTTGAATTATCTGTAACTAGTACAGTGGGGCAAAAAAGTATTTAGTCAGCCACCGATTGTGCAAGTTCCCCCACCTAAAATGATGACAGAGGTCAGTAATTTGCACCAGAGGTACACTTCAACTGTGAGAGACAGAATGTGAAAAAAAAAAATCCATGAATCCACATGGTAGGATTTGTAAAGAATTTATTCGTAAATCAGGGTGGAAAATAAGTATTTGGTCAATAACAAAAATACAACTCAATACTTTGTAACATAACCTTTGTTGGCAATAACAGAGGTCAAACGTTTACTATAGGTCTTTACCAGGTTTGCACACACAGTAGCTGGTATTTTGGCCCATTCCTCCATGCAGATCTTCTCGAGAGCAGTGATGTTTTGGGGCTGTCGCCGAGCAACACGGACTTTCAACTCCCGCCACAGATTTTCTATGGGGTTGAGGTCTGGAGACTGGCTAGGCCACTCCAGGACTTTCAAATGCTTCTTACGGAGCCACTCCTTTGTTGCCCGGGCGGTGTGTTTTGGATCATTGTCATGTTGGAAGACCCAGCCTCGTTTCATCTTCAAAGTTCTCACTGATGGAAGGAGGTTTTGGCTCAAAATCTCACGATACATGGCCCCATTCATTCTGTCCTTAACACGGATCAGTCGTCCTGTCCCCTTGGCAGAAAAACAGCCCCATAGCATGATGTTTCCACCCCCATGCTTCACAGTAGGTATGGTGTTCTTGGGATGCAACCCTCCAAACACGACGAGTTGAGTTTATACCAAAAAGTTCTACTTTGGCTTCATCTGACCACATGACATTCTCCCAATCCTCTGCTGTATCATCCATGTGCTCTCTGGCAAACTTCAGACGGGCCTGGACATGCACTGGCTTCAGCAGCGGAACACGTCTGGCACTGCGGGATTTGATTCCCTGCCGTTGTAGTGTGTTACTGATGGTGACCTTTGTTACTTTGGTCCCAGCTCTCTGCAGGTCATTCACCAGGTCCCCCCGTGTGGTTCTGGGATCTTTGCTCACCGTTCTCATGATCATTTTGACCCCACAGGATGAGATCTTGCGTGGAGCCCCAGATCGAGGGAGATTATCAGTGGTCTTGTATGTCTTCCATTTTCTGATGATTGCTCCCACAGTTGAGTTTTTTTTTTTTTTTTTTTTTTTTTTTTTTCCCACATTCTGTCTCTCACAGTTGAAGTGTACCTCTGGTGCAAATTACTGACCTCTGTCATCATTTTAAGTGGGGGAACTTGCACAATCGGTGGCTGACTAAATACTTTTTTGCCCCACTGTATGTACATTTGTAAAGAAATACTGGTGAAAATGTACCACTTGCAGTTGGGATTTACTTGTTCTGTCATAATATGGTCACTTGATTATTTTCTTTCATTGTCTGCATATCAGTCATGAATGAAATGATTAGTTGCAGCTGTAGTTCATATTTGTCTATTTTGGCAACTATTCATTTAAAATTGTGTTGGATAGGTGGGACTATCAGATGCATTTTATCCCCCCTTAACTCTCAAACACACTGTGTAAATCTGATCATTTAATATATTGTTAAAGGTTTAAACTATTTGTTCGTGCCCCCCCCTTCTCTGTTATTTAGGGGCTGGAACAGGGTGATTGTGGAGAAGCCATTTGGTCATGACCTTCAGAGCTCTGAGGAGCTGTCCACTCACCTCTCGTCCCTCTTCACTGAAGACCAGATCTATCGTATAGATCACTATCTGGGCAAAGAAATGGTGCAGAACCTCATGGTGCTAAGGTAGGAAACCTGAAATATAGTAGCGCTTTTTTTTTTTTTTTTTTTTTTTTTTTTTAAATATGTGACACTTGATTGTTGTAAATGTGAAAGCAAGTGGCTTTATTACAGTTTACAGCAAGTGTAGCAGAACAGAGCCTCATGGAGAAATCAAATGTCTGGGGCTTCATCAAAAAACATTTCTTTTTAGCATCGTTATTCAAGTATGAAGAAGACTTTTTTTTTTTTTTTAAATATTTAAATTTTCATCGTAAAAATAATGTGCTCTTGATTGTAAGTTAATTATGCAACACTTCATTTTCAGCTGGCCTGTGGTTTAAAAGAGCCACTATGAAAATCTTGCACCATGAATAGAAAGTGGGGGCTAATCAAGAACAAAACCAAAGATAAATGTTTATGCATGTTGTCATGAACAGCTGTGCTGTTGCTCTGTGTGTGCTGCTGAGCTGAGGACGAATGCACTGTGTTCGCTGCAGGTTTGGAAACCGAATCTTTGGGCCGATCTGGAACAGGGACAGCGTGGCCTGTGTCGTCCTCACCTTTAAGGAACCCTTTGGCACCCAAGGTCGAGGAGGCTACTTTGATGATTTTGGCATCATCCGGTGAGGAGAAAAATACTTCAATCAAGTTTAATGCTTTTTAAAGTACTGTGAATAAGTAGAATTATATGAGGGCTGCTTTAAGGCAAATGTTACACTTATTTTAGAAAATAAGTGATCACAATTATTTAACAAGGTTACCCACAGACTTTGGATTTATTTAGCTGATTTTTTATTTTTTTTTTTTTTTTTAATTCCACGCAGATTACCTTGAATGTTAACAATAATTCAGTTGTGGGGGGCACCCAAAAGAAATAAATACGTTGAACTAAATCTAAAACAAAGATTCAATGCGCTTATCTCTAATGATGAATATAAAAACAAGCGGAGTACCAGAGAGTAAATATGTGTAAGAATACTTCCTAATATTTATATTGGGACAAGACAAACATGTCTTTGGCTATGAGCTATCATCGCCAAAGAAAATATAATTCATTGGCAAGCTATATACCATTTATATTTATTAGCTATTCAAGTTTTGCTAATGTTACCACACTAGTGAGTTAAAGTGCAGTTTTGTTTTTTTTCATTTGTACATTAAGAGCTCACTGCAGGGAGAATGTTAATAGATTTAACCGGTTTTACGAGCACATTAAAACCAACACATGATCAGTTATAATTTGAATTCATTTTGTAACAGTTTTCTGCATCTTTAATGTGACCACCTGTTCTTTCATTCATAATCAGAGATGTCATGCAGAACCATTTGCTCCAGATGCTCTCCCTAGTTGCCATGGAGAAACCAGCTTCCACCAGCTCTGACGATGTCAGGGATGAAAAGGTACAAAGTCGCCTGGCAGAAACCAAATACTTGTGTTCTGTGTATTAAATGAGGTGTGTCTGGTCTTATACCTTTGTTAGGTGAAGGTGCTGAAGTGTATTGCTCCACCAACCATGTCGGATGTTGTGCTGGGTCAGTACGTGGGGGATCCAGAGGGTGAAGGAGATGCCAAACTGGGTTATCTGGATGATCCCACAGTACCTAAAGGATCAACTCAAGCCACATTTGCCACCACTGTGCTCTACGTACACAATGAACGCTGGGATGGTAAAGGCGCTTATTTGTTAAGAAAAAATAAAATAAGGTGTTTTAAACATTCTCCTGTGCTCATGAAAATGTTTCTCCTCAGGCGTTCCTTTCATCCTTCGCTGTGGCAAAGCACTGAATGAGAGAAAGGCCGAGGTGCGGCTGCAGTTCACCGACGTCCCCGGAGACATTTTTGGAACTCAGTGTCGCAGGAATGAGCTTGTGGTACGCGTCCAGCCCAACGAGGCTGTGTATGCCAAGATGATGAGCAAGAAACCTGGCGTGTACTTCAGCCCGGAAGAAACGGAGCTGGATCTCACCTACAAGAGCAGATACAAGGCAGGCTCAAGTTTTATTTATTTAATTGCCACACACACTCTGAGATCAACTTTGAGTAGGGCTGGGCCATATCATACCGTTCGCGGTAATACCGGTATAATGTTGGGCAACGATAAGAAAATGAAATATTGCGATAGAATATGGGTAAAACGCGCATGCGCAGTGCCTTTGTTTTCATACGCACATGGCGGAAAAAGCATGGCGGTGACGGTGAATGAGAAGAGCGAAAGCGGATCGTTGAATGAAACAGATGAACCAGAATTGTAAAAATGCTGCAACTTCAGTGGTGTGGAACTGGTTTAGCTTTTGTCCGTCAGATACAAAACACTATTTTTGGTAGAGCATGCTAGTGGGCCGTCGTTATTACAGTTTTTTTTTTTTTTTTTTTTTTTTTTGGAAAATACGGCACACTTAAAATCAACCCTTTGATTTTTCTGAAAATCGACAGTGCCCCTTATAATCCCGTATGCCTTATGTATGAATTCTGGTTGTGTTTACTGACCTCGAAACAATTTTATGTGGAACACGGCGCTCGGAAATCTGTCAAATGTCGTAGGCAGGAGCCTCGCGGAGTGATACGCACTGTGCTTCAACATAGTATTACCGTATTTTGTGTGTGTGTGTGTGTGTAATCTCTTTTTAAGTTTTGTGGATATTATACATGGTCATGCTGAGGACATGTCGGCCAATTTCCACTGGCAATGCCTTTTGGTTAAATTGTCAGCAAGGAATTTGCATTTGCACTGTTAATTTTTTATATAACTTTAATGCACATAAAAAAACAGCTGCTTGTTTAAGTGAAAATACAACGATTGTTTTGTTGTTTTCTTTGCGCACCAATAAAGTTGTGGAGTTATAAAGTATTTTGTCTAGTGTCAACTATATGGTCAGTTATCGCAAATTTTCAAATGTATATCGTGATAAATATTTTTGGTCGTATCGCCCTGCTCTAACTTTGAGTATTTTGGGGTGTTACAAGGTAATATAAAGAAGAATCTAGCACATATTTAACACTGACTTCAAAGACTGATTAAGAGTTTCACCCTGTTTTAGAGCTTCAGAGGTAGTAGTACAAAAAACCCCCCAAAACAGGTCTCTAACAAAGCTGTAATATGGTATTTTTCTTTTAGGACGTGAAGCTTCCCGATGCTTATGAGCGTCTCATCCTGGATGTCTTCTGCGGGAGCCAAATGCACTTTGTACGCAGGTCTGTACTTTTCCTTGTCCACTCTTAAGTCACTGCTTGTAATCTAAAATCTCCATCACTAGATGGAGCCAGAGGGACCTCTTTTTGCTATCAGGTGCTGAGTAGTGAAAACCTTGCACCTCTGTTTGACCTACTTCTGCATGTTGAATTGTTGTCTGCAGTGATGAACTGAGGGAAGCATGGAGGATCTTCACTCCTCTCCTTCATCAAATAGAGAAAGAGAAGCCGAAGCCAATTCCTTACAATTATGGAAGGTAGGAAAGGTTTTACTCAGCTCTCACTTGGAAGAGGAAAATCATACCACATTCAAAAAAAGATTCTTTAGCCTCAGCAAACATGAAGAAATAATTGTGTGTAAAATGCAGCTGAAATATATGAAATCAAAGTATTAAAATAGTAAATCATTAAGGAAACCATGTTTGGTATTTAATATGAAGATATTCCGTTAAGTGTAAGCTTTTACATTGTACTTGCTTAATGAAATTACACAGAAAGTTTACATGTCAGCAGGTTTTTAAAAAAATTTGTTTTTAATGTAATTACTTTAAAAAAAAATAATAATAATTTTTTCCCCCCTTCCTTCTTTTTAGCCGTGGCCCTCAAGAAGCAGATGACCTCGTGCAGAAAGTTGGATTTCGTTACGAAGGCACTTACAAATGGGTGAACCCTCACAGACTTTGAATTGCGATGATATGAGGGATGAGTGGAGGTAGGATGGTAGGAGGGGTGCAGTAGGGCGAGTGGTTAGATATTTTCCAGTACAGGATCATCTTTGAGAAACAAGGCTTTTCCACGATGTGGATCTATCATGCCGCAAAGACAGAAAATCTCAGGTATTGCAGTTATTCCATAAGGCCTGGTCAAACTTTCACTAGACATTTGTGAGTTGATTGTGTTTTCATGGGCTTGTACCACAGTTACGGTGGTAGTTTTTCATACATTCACAGCAGTTTTCAGCTTTAATTAGAGATGGGATCAAGTCTGTGAAAAAACAGAACGATCAAGGATTTTTGGGAACAAATTATTCTGCTAAGTGGAACTCCTTATTCCTGTCTTCAGTGATTAGATCAGATATCCAAACCACAAGAACAAAACGCTGCAAGCTAAGTGTTGTCCACATAGTGTCAACCAACGTACACAGAAAATGAAAAATAGAAACAAATGTCCGCTAGCTGTCGCTCTTAAATCACCACAATTTTAATGCCATTCTGCTTTTGATTGCATTGTTTGCATTTCTACTTTTGCTGCTGTTTTTCGCCTCCTCTGTGTGGGACCAAGGACATCATGGTGGTTTTAAAAATAAACAGATTAGTTTCCACGAGGCGATTTTCTTCAAAGCGTTTATACTGCGAGTCTTAACTGTCTTCACGGACGAGCAAAGCAGGCTCCTTTTTAGTTTCTGCACTTTGAGCTTCATTCCCTTTTTGTTTACATTTTCCAGATTTATTTAAGTTGCTGACATTGATTCCATATTTCAAAATCCAGACGACAGTGGTGTGTACCACAGGTCAGCAGTGAATGTCTGTTTTGATGCATTGTATACCGCACACTCATGTAAAGCTAGCTACATTTCCACAAGTTGTAATAAACTAGTTTTGCTTGTTATCGTGTTGTTTTGCCTTCTCGTCTAACCGGCCATCCTGCCTTTGACACAGAAATCAGAAATTCTAAAATGCATGTGGAGAGGGGAGAGGAGGCTTGCTGGAAGCGCTATAACATATACTGACATTGCTTTAAACCAGGGGTGTCAAACTCAAATACACAGTGGGCCAAAAATCAAAACTGGAACAAAGTCGTGGCTAACGTTAATATTTATTGAGGAAAAAAAAAAAAAAAAAAAAAAAAATCTTCCTCTAGATATAAGAATCTTTTCTTATGGACTCAAACAAGTTTTGCTGAAAAACTGAATATGGAACAAGTGAAATTTAATACTAAACTGTATGTATGTATGTATGCATGTATGCAATGAAAAAGGAAAAAAATTAGTCCAGCCATGATTTGATACTAGAATGAATTTATTCACAGACAAATGTTGATGATTTCAAATGTATTAGTAACTGAGTGAAAACTGGGTCAGGCAGGATCACGGCAGGATCACAGCTACAAATGACGTAGTGGACGGATGTTTAAAGACTAATTCAGATTCATTTCAGCCTGGCATGTTTCCTCATTGATGTGGCCATTGTGGTATATTATACCAATGAATAACCTCATATAGCTACAGCACTGGATTTTATATGTATTCAGCTAATAATATAAATTAATTTATACTTGGTCCTTATTGACATTGTTGGAAGTCCAGCTATATATCTAAATACTATCCAAATACAAAAAAATTGATCATAGTTTGCAATTATCACACGTTAATTCCACGTCTGATGATTTATAGGATGGTGTTAAACCTTGACGCGCTTCACTAAATGGCATTTTTCTTAACCCCTTCTCCTCATTGGAGTGGGGCTGGAGCCCATCCCAGCTTCCATAGTGCAGAGGAAACACATTTAAATGCATGAAGTTCACAATTAAGCACTCTTTAAGTGCTTTCTGCCAGCACTTCTTTCACACCTTTTTGCAGCGTGTATTATTATTATTATTATTTTGTTTTAATTTTTAAACAATGATCTCAATGATCTGTTCTTCTTGGCTTAAGTAGGCAGTACTCTGTTGCTCCATTTTTATGTGGAGAAGAGTGAGCTGACATGTTAAATTCCCAATTTTTATGGGGGCATACACGCAGCGCCTGATGAAAAACGTCTGATTATAAAAGCAGATTATGCCTGATGTGAGGCCCATTATCTTTGATGGAGGATTTTAGGATTTGTTGAGACAGCTAAGGCAAAGACAGCCTAGTTATGTCAAACACCTGCTTACTAACTGCAGTAGAGATCTGCAGCTTCATGCAATAATACATCTTCAAGGAGCCATCTTGTTAGCACGACCCATACAGACATAATGAAATTTAAGCCAAGCGGAAATAAACCGTAATTATCCTTTGACTTTTTTTGGTCAGACCACAAACAAAAGCTAAAGACTTGAACCATGCATTTTAAGGCACATTAGCTTTTTCCATTTAAAAACAGTTTTTGTGCGATTGACAGTATTTTTCACTTACAGTACAAGGCAGCAGATGTCAGTGAATGATGTAAGACACTTAAAGCATACAGAGACGTGACGAGATGAGGTAATACATCTATTATTAAATAACTTGTGGCGATGGAAAGGTGTTTACTGGACGGAAACATTAAAGATTAATCCCACTCCAGAAGGCAGGCAATGGCCCTGCATTTTCTGAAGTCGTGAATGTTAATTTCTGTATTAGTGTTGTGATTTAAAAACTGACAGATTTAATTAGTTTTAAAACATAAAAAGCATGCATCTTAAGCAAAAAGTAGTGGACAATTACATGAATTGGTTATCCTTCAAGTTTCAGTACACGTCAGGAAATAAAAGTACTTTTAACATGTTGGAAATTCAGTGTTCTGGTTTCAGAATTTGCTGAATTGGAGTTGAAGAGCCACACTTTGCTGGCACCATTTCCTTGCACGACAGCTGTGGTGTGTCCGGTGCAGCCTACTCCATCGATTTCTGAACGGCTGCGAAAGGGGTCGTGTTCTCCGTTAAGAAGGCACCTTTAGTTTTGTTTGTTTTGGGGTTTTTTCGTTCTCTTTACATGTGTTCTGGGTGGTTCTGCAGACAGCTTATGAACTCTGTGACTGGGTGGCCCTCGAAGCAGATCTGATAGACTGCGTTGAACAGAGGAAACCTAAAGGAAGGAGGAGGCATAGTTGAGTGCTGGAGTGAAACAAACTGATTTCATTTCAAAGCAAATGGAACCTGTGAGTCTGTCTTACTTGTCGACCATGTTTTTGTGCTTGAGGATGAGATAGACCTCAGCTGCTGTTGCTGGTCCCTGCAGCTTCTGGCCATTCAGCATCTCTTTCTCCAGTTCCTCGATGGACTGAATGAGATAAGAACCAAGACATGCTGAAGATTCTTGAGTTTAAAATGAGAGAAGGTGTACACGTCTGATGCTCAGATTGGCGAAAGCTCGGAAATAATTACAGTTTAATTATAAACGCAGGGACACTTCCAACATGATGCAATCAATGGAGTCTGTTGCCATTAATGAAGAGCAGAACTTGTCTGCGATGCGTCTCTTTAAAATAAGGGATTTGACTCAACTGGTTGTTCTCTGGTTTCAAAGCACCTTTGTCATTTTTCAGCTAACTTGTTGTTGTGCAGCAGCTACGTCAGTGGCTCTGTGTTAATGTCATTTTATTAATGGTTCAATACACCAGTGCCACTTTGTAGATGACGTCGCTGACCTGGTCCCCATCTTCAAAGAAGCCATTTCAAAGGCAATGACATTGCAAGTTTATTGCACCCATTTACAATAATCCTCTGACCACTTTCTGACTCTGTCGTCTTTGGCGTGACTGTAGAATTCAGTCAGAGTTTGCTGGGGTTTTTTAAAACCAGTTTCTGAATCTTTAGTGAGTATTAGTAGACAATATATAGTGCACACAAAGTATCTCTCAATACATTATGAGAAGTACAGCTGATGGTCACTACACTGCATCAGAGACCAGATTTGTGGGAAGAAAGAGTCAGAACATCACAACAGCACTAACACAAAATCACATTTGAATTTATTTGAGAAAATGTGCTCATTCTAATTGTGTCATGGTGTTGATGTAATTAATATTGGAGAGAAAATGACCAGAATGTTGTTTTTTTTTTTTTTTTTTAATTTTGCTGACGAACTCGCTCACAGTTCTAAAAAAGAAAACTATGTATGTGT
This sequence comes from Aulonocara sp. 'chitande type north' Nkhata Bay, assembly GCF_057382095.1. NCBI lineage: Eukaryota > Metazoa > Chordata > Actinopteri > Cichliformes > Cichlidae > Aulonocara > Aulonocara sp. 'chitande type north' Nkhata Bay. The sequence goes on from NC_141363.1 coordinate 33,930,660, forward strand.
CAACCTCTACAGTCTTTGTAACCACAGCTGTTGCCCTCTGCTGGTCATTAGAAATAATGCAGTTTTATACTCCTTGCACAGGAGCATCAGACCAAGAGGTGAGATCCATCTTTAGTGTAGTCAGCATTAGGTGCAACATAATTACGTTTTAATATACTATACATACAAGTTCTCTTGTATTAATAACTTCACTATGTCAAGTAAAAACATTAAAAGGCATGAACTCATCAGTGTGCCCAAGTTTTGACATTTCCAGTAACTACCATAATAATAATCACCAATAAACCTTCAGGAAAACTTCACATTATATTAAATGATTTAATTTATTATTTAACATTTTAATTCTGAGTCAAATTTGATACTTGAGATATTTTTGTTATTAGACCAATCCTTGGACCACGTCACCACAACTCAACTCAATCCAGAATCAGCTGCCAAAACTGTCACAGTTTGGCACAAACTACCTCAGATCCCTACACTTTCCTCTCTCCCCTCACTGCCTCTTGTATTCCTGCCTTTAATGAGAAGAATATATGCCAGGAATATATAAGCATTGCTTCTGCCTGAGCCTATGACATATATACAGTAATTGAACATATATATATATAAAATATCTTTAAAATTTGTACCTTCCCCGTTCTCACAAAAGCTTCAGCAACTTTGCGGTTACGTCCACCGTAGCAGGTTGTGATGAGGTCGGCCACGCCGCAGCTTTCAAGGAAGGTTGCTGAGGACACGGGCCCTTCTTTGCAGAAAATACGGGCGAAGGCAATCATCTCCATCAGGCCCAGCCTGATCACTGCCGCCTTCGTGTTGTCCCCGAAGCCCAGACCGTCACAGAAACCAGCTCCGACTGCAACAATGTTCTGTAGGACACACACAAAAATAATCGGATGTATTATAATGACTTTTTTTTTATTTGACTCTATACAAAACAGACTAGAAAAAGGCTCCAAAGCCTCATATCTGAGAAGTTGCAATGAGAGAATGTTTGGGCATTATCCTCTCCTATGATATTCTTATTTATTCTTTAATTAAAGGAAAATTAAGCAGAGAAAAAGAACACAACCACCAACAAACTAATTCTCTAAAAACATGGGAATCCACATCCTACAATAACGTGTGTAAAATTTCTTCGAAAACAAAATATTTGAGTTCACATTAAGAAAAAAATCCTTCCAGACTTTTCAACAACTATTTAGATTAATGTCTCGTTAGAGCCAACCCTTTCACAATGCTCACAATGGGTCCTTAGACATTTTGTTTGGGCAGCTTTACTTGAAGTGTTTAAAGCCTCACTGCGTACGTCTACAGAGATCTCTGATCCTCACTGCCTAATTAACAGAGTGACTAGATCCCAGCACACTAAATGTGGGGCAAACAGCATGTTTGTGTGTGGCAGTGTGGTAAATGTTAATAATGCTGAGAGAGAGAGTCTGCAATGGTGACACATCCAAACACACAAACTCTGCAGGAAGAGAACACATTCTTTGGTTTCAACAAAAATAAATGTTGATGTTTAATTTTTAACCTAAATCTTTTGAATCTGTTGTTATCTGTTCTGTGGGATCATCAGCTTTCAGTTTCAGTACTGACGTGCCCATAGATCAGCATGTCTTTATGAGGCACGTGCTTCTTATGTGACTCACAAGTACTGTGTCACTTCACTTTATAATCTCACGCATGTGAAACAGGAACTCTGTGGGGGAAAAAAAAAAACTGGGACAAGGGATAAAATGCCTCTACTCTGTTTCGTGTGACTTTTGCTGAGTGCGCAAAAATAGTCATTGGTCCTTGATACCATAAATAAACCTGTGTTGAAATCAAGATGACTGTCCATGTTTTGTAATCGTGTTGCAAGCAGACATATTCTGCACTGAGAGCTCACCTTCAGGGCTCCGCAGATTTCCACCACATCGTATTCCTCCACTACAGTAACTCGGAAGTTGCTGGTCTGCATGAGCTCCTTCAGGAGAGCACCGTGATTTTTATTCTTACAGCCTGTAAACCAGAAGAAATATGCTGACTGTAAACCCTGTAAAAAAAAAACATGATGGAAGCACGCGTTGAACCAAAGAACTAACGCTGAGGTCGCACAAAGCTTTAACCGAAACAAATGTGCTTCCCGTTTTTAGGCTAAAAGCTGCTTATCTGGATCTTTAATTCTTAATTAAAGTGCAAAAATAATTCAACAACAATGGGCCCATTTGAGCGCAACAAAGGGACAAAACTAACCAATGGTTGTCTCACAAAACTTCTCATCAGCAACTTCATTGGCGATGTTTGCACCCATCAGCACGCTCATGGTGATATCGAGCTTCTCCTGGATCACGTCAGAGATGAGTTTGAGTCCATCTGGACCCTCGTCTACGCCCTGAGGGAACAAAAGCACAACATGCTGGTGTCTGGATCAAACACCACTGAATAAACTTGGCAATATTTTGGAGATAAAAGGTGTAAAATCCATGTCTAGTAATAAAAAAAACAACCTTGATGAGTGATATTCCCAGTGCATCGTTCTTTATCTTCCCTTTTATGGTGTCACATACTTTCCCCACAAACTGGTGCGGGATCACAAACACCAAAATGTCTGCATCGCTGGACGCCTCCACCAAGTCCGGCACTGCCAGCTGAGAAGGGATGATGACATGTCTTTAAAGCCCGAGGCAACTTACTGTAGAGTAGGAACCTGCTGCATTCAAAAAACTCACTCACTCTTACAGCTGTTAAACTTATTATAAAACTAACAGCTGCAAAGCATCTATTCAAGGACCTTATTTACATATATGAGACAACAGGCACTAAAATGTTTGTTTAAAAATACATTTTTCTTACCACATTTGCTGGCAGCTTGTGTCCAGGAAGGTACTTGACGTTTTCGTGCTCGGAGTTGATTATTTCAGTGAGTTTGCGCCCATTCACAGTCTCCTCAAACACCCACATTTTTACAGTATTGTCGAACTTTGCATTTTTACCAGCATTGGCACCCACGATCTTGGCAATGGCTGAGCCCCTGCGTGGTTAACAGTTACAAGTCAGTGTTCATTTTACGGGAAAAATCCATATTCTCACTCAGTCACACTGTGATCTAATGGGGTGATCATTAAAGGTAATGATTCCTATTTGATCATTAACTAATATTTCAGGGCAAGACGGCAAAGCTGCACGCAGAGATAAGCTGATAGCGGTATGCTGCAATCACCAATCCTCCATACGGTTTCCACGGGTGTACACCGAACTCCATTGAGAATTCTTGCAATTTTATTTTAGCATAAGCAGCAGCAAAATTACAATGGCTTTATAACCAGTTTATGGAATGATTTTAATTATTTGGGGGGTAATCATGAATTCGGAAATAAAAAGAAATAGACATACATTTAATTTCGTTCCAAAATAAGAGCTACAACTACAAAAACCACAGTGTGTGTATGAAAAGAATGTAAAAATTTAATATTTTTTATTCGGCTCATAAACTGAACCCACACACCGAATTTACAGGATGATTTAAAAATCTATTTTTCGTGTCAAATCATCTTTTATCTCTTTGGGGAGGTAACGTTAATTTATTAGACCGGTAAACGGAGCAGAGACATCAGCTACTGATGTCTCTGCTACCGCTAATAAGAGCGAGCTAACAGGAGGCAGACACCTTAAAGCTAACGACAAAAATCCCAGTAATGTTGCCAGACTTGTGGCCAGTTTTCTGCGATTATAAACCGGCTTGTCAGCATGTGACTCCACGCGGAGATAAACCCAACTGTCGCCTCCGCTAACGAAGCCTATCTGGTAGTTACAGGTACAGCAGGTCAAACTTCCCGCACGTTACTGTGCACCGTGTCCAGCGGATAACCGCACATATGAGACAACCGGAGACGGTTCAAAACATCAACACTTCGACTTGCCAGTTTCCAGAGCCCACGATGCAGACTTTCTTCGGAGCTGCCATTGTGAAGAGGTAAACCGCTGAGTGTGTGGAGTGAACCTGTACTGACTGCAGTCCAGTTATGCAACACACACACACACAGTGCCTCCCTGGTTTTATTGGTCTGCCCGAGGGGAGACACCGGCCCGCCCATTAAAGCAAGGCCAAGGCCATCAGAGCAGAGGCTAGCATGCTAGACTGGGGCCAAAGTCTCCATGTCAGCCTTTATGGTTTCACATCATCTGCATGTGCAAGTGACTTTTCACCCAGAGGCGGCCAAGCTGTCGGATTTTATTTAATTTAAAACCTGAACTATGGTTGTTTGAATTATATAGATGATCAATGCTGACATACTAACACGCAATCTAAACCATTATCTTGTCTGTATATGTGTAATATATACTCACCAGACGTAGATTTAGATTAATGACATATCTTACAATTGTAATTGACAAAACGAGATGGTTAAATATCGAATAATTACCAACTTAGCAACAATTACTAAATGATTACAACTTAATCAAATCTTGTAATGCCATATGATAACATATGGGGGCTTTGCCAATTCCTGTAAAACAAACAAACAAAAGTGTTGGGAGTTGTAGTTTAAATAAATTACTGGATTAATGATACAAAACATTTGTTTAAACAGGACATAAAATTGTAATGTCAAGGTGATTATTTAACAGTTATATTCACACAGATAAAACATTTTTTATTTTGACTACATAAAACAGTTGCTTAAAAACATTGAAGTAAATATTAAAGTTTTCATTCCTTGAGCTCCTTGTTATTAACAATCAAAGCAAGGCAATCAGTGGATTATCTTGATAATCTAACCTGATACTAAGATACCTGAAATTTTAACTGAGGGGAAAAACAAAACAAAAAATATGAAACAGGATTAATGTTCAGGTTAGTATCTTCAAACTTTAACTGAAAATGTTCTTACAAACTAAAAATTTTAAGTTATACTTAGAAAAGTGCTTGAAAATTTCAGATACGTAACTCCAAATTTTGTGATAAGTTGAGATTTCAACTTTTATTTATTTATTTTTCAGTGGCAGAAACAATATTACATCGAAATATTACCTATATTTATATTTTCTCATGGGTGCTAGTGACTGCATACTCATACATCACTACTTCAAAAATGAGTCCTTTATTCTCCATTCTGGTGCTTTAAAGTATTTTTACTTACCTGTATTACTACTTCATTAAATGCTTGAATTTAGGAATGTTAATTGTATTTGATTGAAACACACTCTAAGTAAAAACAAAGGCAAAAACAAAAGAAGTACTTAATCCTGTGAGACCCAGCCCATCAAAAGATAGCCAGAAAATTCTGATTTTTTTGGAACTGAGATGTTTATTAACCCTTAGAACAAAATCCATATTTTTTGCTATATGATATTGTGTATGATACATTTTTATTATATATTTATTACATATTTTTTGTATCATATTTCATACATTGGGCGTTTTTGGCAACTTTTTGTTAACAACAATAATGTTAATTTTACACAAAAAAAGAGTTTCGTCCATAACATTTTGAAATTACGGCAAGTATTGATCATGTTGATGAGATAGAGGTCTCAGAAACTTGTGTATCAAATATAATACAAATGGCATTATAGGTCTTTTTCCAGTCTTTTAATTTAGGGTAATATGTAAACACTTTAAACGTGCATTCTTTTTTAATGATCAGCAGGGGGCGACTCCTCTGGAGGAAAAAAAAAGTCAGATTGTATAGAATTTAGAGGGATAGCGATCATTTGGCTCCCTTGATGTATAACCTCAGTAAACATTTTCCTGATGACTTTATGGTGTCGGTCTATTTTGCAAAATCTCATTGAGGACAGCATGATGGTGTAAGTTGGATCCCAGTGATTAGAAAAGTAAATAGGTTCAACAGTAAAGGCAGCCTAAGTTTTTGGGTAGGCTTATTTAATGATTTAAAAGTCTCAAAAGATGGTTGGTGGTTCGATTCCTGGCTTCCCCTAGTCTGCATGCCAAATATCCTTGGGCAAGATACTAACCCCAAATTGCTCTCTGATGCATCCGATGTGTGTGAATGCTACATAGAAAGCACCTAGAAAAATGTGCTTGTGCGAATGGGTGTGAATGGGTGAATGCACAAGTTGTGTAAAGCGCTTTGAGTGCTCAGAAGAGTAGAAAAGCGCTATACAAGAACCAGTCCATTTACCATTTAACAATGAGACTAGTATCTCTTATGTACAGTGTAACCACATTGTATTGTTAATGCAGCAGCAAATAATCTGAAGATCATCCAGTATAATTTTTGTTGAAGATAAAAAAGAAGTAGTAGTCCGTGAAATATTTAAAACTTTTCCATGGAATCCATTATGGCAGTCGTGTCTAATATTAGTCTCTGGTTGTAGCGCTAGCTTGTGGTTAAACCATTTTTTTTTCACCAGTTAAAATAAAACAAAACTTTTTTATTAGCAGTGTTTTTGAGTTTACTGTCCACTTCAATGGCTGAAAAAACTGTCAGAACATTAAAAGCAGGCCAATTTTAACAGTTTAATGCATCAGCACCAATAGCACAATGTTTGATAAACATTAGACAGGTAGGAACTTCTAAGTGAATTTGTAATGGTGTATTTTTTTTCTTTACCACTTTACTGCTCTTTCTGAACTTCTCTTTAAAATATAAGCAGGACATTAAAAGTCACTGGAGCAAACCACAAAAAGCTCACTGTGGCAAAAATTATTTGGTCCAAAGGGCTCAAACAAAGGACCGCCTTGTTACGCAAGTGTTGATCAGTGGGTGAAGAGGCAACACGGGAAGGAAGTGCTCTCAGCAGTCTGGTTTAGCAAATTTAAAACAAACTGACAAAATCCAGCTTATTCTGCAGAAAATAGTTCAAAAAGAAAGAGTTGACTGGTCTGATATGTGAAGCTGTGTTGCTGCGGGGTTATTAGAGTCTAGGAGATATTTACTGTAGTTCATTTATAAGTGAAAATGTAAACGTTATAATGAATTTAAGCCAATATGCTTGTTCTTAAGCCAGTGGTTTTTTTCCAGGATCTTTCAAAGGGGGGCAGTGGTCCATCCATCAATCCCTTTTCCACACTTATTCAGCTCAACTCCCAGGGGCAGCACTGAAAGCACAGATGCCCAGACCTCCTGCTTCATAGCCACCTCCAACTCACAAAGAAGAGTCCCCAAACTAGTCCAAAGACATAATCTCTCCCAGTCAGACATTCACATTCTTCCCTCACTTACAGGCAAGACCCCAAGATACTTGGAATTCCTCCACATAAGTCAGCAAGCCCTCCCCAACCCAGAGTGTGTGCACTATATTTTACAGCTGTTATACATGTCATCCCAGCCCACTCCACACCCACCTGCAAACTGCCCCAGTGCAAGCTGGGAGTCAGTTGAAGCCAACAAGAACAAATCATCATCATTATCAGGATCACATTGACGATACTGAAGATGTCATCCTGCCCTTGTAGCATGCACCGAGAGACTGCTGTAAAAACAACAGAAGCTGCACCGAAACACAGGATTCAACAGTGAGGTCATGGTGCTAACAAAAGCACGAGTATAAAAGGAATTGGGGGAGTGGACCAAACCACTTCGAGATATATGAGGGGGGAGTCCATTTAAAAAAAAGAAAGTGTTGTTTTGCAGCTAAAATGAGCACAGGAACCTTCAGTGTATTATTTAACATTATATATTTATAGTTACAATGTTCCACTGAGGAGGACCACTGTGCTTTTTCTAGAAAAACGGGATCTGGATCCATCCCAGATCCACATTCAGCCACGCTCCTGCCTCCAAAGAAATTTCTTCAAAGCCAGAAGTCCATTTTTCGAACCTTTTACTGATTTTTCATGACGAAAGTGTAAATGATGACACATAACTCCTCGAAATGAATAAGAGATACATACAGTTAGCATTTGATCTTTAATGTAACAACCCATTCAAGTCCATTATTCATCTTTACATCACCAGACTAAAACAGCTGTCCTTTCATATCACAAATGAAAAGGCAAAAGTAAAGAAGGAGGCAAAATCAAAAGCAGTAAGCTGGGCGACCTCATGCAGCAACAGTCTGGCTATTTAATTCTCATGTACTGATGAGAACGGCTGCTGTGACTCAACTCTAGCAATATTAATAAAAACAAACAAACAGCCCCCCCTACTTTGTCTTTGACAAATAAACAAATTTACAGTCATTTACAGAAGAAAAAAATGAATTGAGACACACAGCAAGTTTCTTTGAAATAAATCCATTAAGTACACCGTTAGACAAACCAGACTATGCTAATACACGAGGATTATTATCCACAGTCAACAGTAATATTTACACTAAATTACAACTGATGGAATAATTGTGCTTGATAGTAACACCACACAGCTACACGCTAATCAGATCCCACTTCCTGTTGAGAACAACTAGGAGCAGAATAATGAACATGGTTAGATTTTTGGTAGGGATGCACCGACTGTGAACTTCTGGGCACGCCACGCTTTGTTCTTGTTTGCTTTTCCTTCGTGTGCCAGGAAGACAAGTAAATTTTCAATAACAGAACTGACACACCATCTTAAACATTAGGCATTGTGAAAAAAAGATCAGAAAACACTCACGTCAATAAATACATTCTTGTTTGCAGAGAAGTGAATGGTCAACAAGGCGGAGATCAGGCTGTGCCGAGGTTTGGCCGATATATCGGTGCATCCCTAATTTTGGTATATACACAATCATGAGGGAAACTCTCAAACATGCTCCGCAGAGCTCAGATTTTCTCCATCTACCTGACACCACACTCACTGTTGAGCATTTTAGGGCAGTTTCTTTCCACTTTTCTTTCATCGCCGTAAAACCGCAAATGAATACATGCTCACAAAACGCACCCAGACACGAGGACAGAAGAAGGCTTAAACTGCAGGTGTGGATGAACTGTACATATAGGATGCTTGCTGTACAGTGCTACATGCAAGTAAGCGTTCGAAAGTAAAAAAACATTCAAAATATTGATTCTAGTTGATGTGATCCAGCCTTGTTGACACAACAGAAGCAAAATTCCTTAAAATGTGACAAAAAGCATGTAAACATGAATGACATTCTCTTAAACGAATGTTATGGCATCACGTGTTAATAAATTTCTCATTTCTACAGCAAAGCTATACAGTACACGATGATTAAGTCTCTTTGTCATATTGTTCGATTACATCTTTTTTGTGGGGAATCTAGCAACTGGTTTTTAACTTCCTGCTCGTGTTTAACCCAAGTAGTTCCCTTGGCAGATCTTTTTCACAGCGGGCATTTGAACTTGTTACAGCAGGAAAAACACAGGTTACTGATAACATTCACAAGCGTCATATGATGGGCCAAAGTGCGAAACCGTGTGCAACATCAGAGGCTGGATGTATAAACTATGCGTGTGCATAAAAATCATACGTAGGCCTTTTTTACTCTCATACATAAACTGGTTATAACAAAGAATGTGCGGTGAAAATGTGCAAACAAACGTTTTCTGAGAGAAAGTGAGAAAGAGCTTATAGTGCTCATTTCCAATTCTGTATTTTTATTGTGGACTACATTACAATAGGTCTACATGAGTTACAGTTCAAATTATTCTTTGTGTGTCTTATGCTGGGCCTTTGGGTAGTTTATCGGTTCATTCGCTGTCTGAAAAAAGCAAAAACAAGAGCACTCAGAGAGCAACCGACTAGACTAAAACTTTGATGTTTTATGGTGTTTTTATTACAATACATAACGTTAGCCTGTCATGGTGTTACTGCAACACCATAGGGCACTGTATTGCAAAAAAAAGTGTCCTCCATGCCCTTTCATATGAGATATTACTTGTTATAGATTCTTGAAATTTTGATCTTCGTGCTAACAGTATAGGTCAAATGCTTACCCAGGTACTTGTATCCCCAAAGGCCTTGTATATTGTTGTGAAGTTTGAAGACGAGCCATTAAAAACATTGGGTAATATAACGTTTTTACTGATTTTCACATGTCACCTTGACCTGATTTCCACCTAAATGAAATCAGCTTGAGCTGTTATTGGTATCTACCATCACACAAAATTGAAAATAATATCTTGAAAACTGCAGAGGCTAAACTGTTAACAGACAGACAAGCAAATGTAACCAATTGTATATTCCCTGTCTTCAAGGGAAGAAAAACTCTTAGCGCTTCTCCAATTCAGCCAACTTTCGTCTGATTGGCTGCCTTTTGCAAATAGAAGGTTTGTCCTGATATCTCAGGTTATTATGACAGTGGGGTCTGAACTAGCTTAAAGCTGCCTTTTTGCTAGCAGGGATTATTTACACATATCTGAAACTCTGGCCATGTTTATTATGACCATCCACCATTACCTCAGGATTTATGTGACAGAAAATAACTACCATAAAACAAAACAGTTACTTTCACAGAGCTTACACTTACTCTTATTATTTAATCTTTTTCTATTTACAAACAGACCTAGCTACACTAATATGAGCAATTTAACATCTATAACATTAAATACAAATTCGGGGTGTACTAATTTTTATTGGGCTTAAAAAGTTCAATTAGGTTTCATTCACATAGTGCCAATCACAACTAAAGATGTGTGACTGTGCTAAGGTAAAGACCCTACAATAAGAAAGACAGAACCGCAGTAAACAGATGATGCCCTCTGAGCAAGCACGTGGTGACGGTGGGAAGCGAGATTTTATTACGTTTTATTCATCCAGCTGCAGGAACCCATAATTAAAGTAAATGGATCTCAGCTATCCTTACATTTGTGCTTTTACCTATTGTGACACATCAAAATGCTTTCTGTGCAAACCGCCTGCAACTACTTTTCAAGAAAATGTTGGGCTTTCTTTAATGTCCGCCTACTCTACATGGCAGTTACCTTTTAATCAGTCAGTTTTACTTAAATTATTTTTAGCACTGTCATCCTGCGAGACGAGGTAGTACAGTATGATGGCAAAATGCGTAGTTTAACAGGGGAAGACAGCTGTAAGTAAAAGAGAAAGCTGGTTTAGTCCAAACAAAAATTCCTGTAAATTAACAACTATTTCACACAAAAACAGTCAAACTGACACCACATTGCTGGGATTTCTAACACTGATTTACTGAACATATAATGAACCTGTGTAACCTTTAACTGTATCTGTTACTACGTCTTGAAAAGGTGTTTACAGAAGACCATGCAGTTATTCTAACATTTTTTAAGTTTTATTTCTCTTGGTTCTCCTGCCCTCGCGTCTCTGTGGCCGTCCGCCTACCTCAGCCACACGTCCCTATTTCATCATGTCGCTTACACACCTTAATCAGGCACAGTTCACGCACTTCCTCTGTTGTTCCAGCAGTGGGAAAAGAAAGAAAACCTGCAAAGAACAAAGTCCACGAAGCTGCTCACAAGCGAGAGAGTGCGGCGGCTCTCTGCCCCCGGCTGCAGAAGCTTAGTGAAAGTTACTGACGTGACACTTGACATCGTCTAAGCTCAGGACCGTTCCCTGGTCATTGTTGTTGTTATGCTTGTGCTTCTTATCGGAGCAGCGGCACAGTTTGTACTTCATTACCTGAGGGGATGAAAAGCACAGTCGCAGCAAGGTCGGTGCAGGAAAAGAAATAAGTCGCATAACGCAACAAGAAATGCTTTTAATTATTTCAATTTTCTAAATATGAGGTGTAAACACTGCTTCAAAGCCAGAAATAAAACAAAACTGTGTTGTGAAATACGGTCTCCTCTGATCACTCCTACTGATCTAATTATGGTCAGGTTTAAATACATCAAGTCCAAAGCTTTGCATATTAAAAATGACAGACTATATGGCCTCTTAAATGCCTATGTCTTACCTCATAAAGGTAGTCAAATATCTCCAGAATAGTCAGTATACTTGCACCAATAAAAAGTCCCATCTGACCACCAATATCACCTGAAATGAAAGCATATTCATAACAAATGCATGAAGACAAAAAAACGCAAGCAGTCTATGTTATATAATAGAAATGAAGCTATACCTAAAAGTCCAGCCACTTCATATGCTTTCTTCTGTTCAATAGTTTCATAATTGAGAGCTTCAAAGAAGATATCTAAAACCAGGATATTTTCCCTGTGGAGACAACATAAACAAATGAAGACACAAATCCCTCATTTTGAAGCTGCTCAATAATAATTAAGAGCACTTGAGAGATGAGATTTGAATGTTTTCTTTGTCAGTGGCTCTGAAAGGACTGGTTCGACGTTTGAAATATGACCCTGACAATGCCATCTAAGTTATCACAACACAGCTTTTGAGACAACCTTTTTCTTCTTCCTTCAGCTTCTGCCTTTGGAGGCCACATCTCACTCTATCCCAACATCCTCCAACACATCAACCCTCTGAATGTCCTCCTTCGCTATATCTCATCTGCGCTCTTTCTGTTTTCCTCCTGTCTGACAGCTCTATCTTTAACTTCCTCTGTCCAGTATGTCCACTATCCCTCCTCTGCACATGTCTGAAGCATCTCAACTTTGTCTCTCTAAATTTATCTCCAAACTGTTCAGCCTGATACATTCATTTCTAATCTTCTCCCGGTCCCTCATTCTGAAAATCTTGGCATCTTCAACTCAGCCACCTCCAAAGTTACTCCAGGGTAACTTTGTCTCCAAACTGATTCCCGATCCTCTCCATCCTGGTCGCTCCTGTTGTCTCAACACTGGGTTTAATACGGTTTTAATCTACTCCTAGATTTCAGTGTGATAATGGGGTAATCTTGGGCACATAGCTCTTGCTGTGAAGGCAGAAGCCCCACCTACTTACTGTCTGTCTGTACAGAAATATGATCAGAAAATATCAAAATGCACAAAAGATGGTATAAGTTGATGAAAACTGAATCAAAGCAGTTTGGTATTAGATTTTATTTCACCCCTTAAAACCATTTAGAAAGTCATCAGTCAGCACACGTTTCTATTGATGATGGCCTCTCAGGTTGGGTTTTTCTTCCTTTTTCTTTTATTTGAGAGGGAAACTAAAAATGTTTAGCTTCTGGACACAATTAAACTAAATGAATATCTTGAAAGAACATATTGGGCCTTTGAAAATGCCCCTTTTTTATATTTTGTTAGTGAAAGTCAATGAAATACAATAATCCTGTAATAAAAGAATTATTCATCGCAGGCTTTGCTTTGCGCACACAATAATGAGAAAACCCAAACATACTTACTTAATGTACTGCTCAGATTTGTTGTATTTTTTTGCAAGATATTTAGCAGAGGCCTTGCTGGGGATCTTGACAAAAGACAGCTCTTTGCTGTATCTGGTCATGTTGCACGGCGTCTCACACACACAGAAATCATTGTCTCTTTCCACCAGGAAATCTGGAGAGAGGAAAACCAGAGCTCAGCTTGACCTTTGAATCAGTGCGACTGCGACTTCAAGATGTCACGAGCTGATGTGCCTGCATCTGTGTGCGCGTGTGTGTCTTTCTGATGTTTTTGGGGTATAAATCTGTGCATTCTCCTTTTTTGGGGGAAACTAATATCATAAAGACATATTAAGGTAATATCAGGTTTTGGTTAAATGTGCAGGAAATAAATGTGATGTCCTGTGAAGCGATGCAAACATGGCTCTGTTTGTGCATGTGTTGCTGTTCTTTAAAGATTTAGAGGAGTATGAAGCCTCTTTCTTACCCAGAGCTGGGTCAGCACATTCTTTGTACAGCTCGGGGGTGCAGTAGGGGGCATCGCCTGTAGCAGCAGCAGCAACACACACTCACGTTAATGAATTTTTTCTTTGATTTCCTTCTTTGAAGTGCCTTCAGTAATTTCTCAGATCGGCGTAAGTCTGATACAACACAGAGAAAGACCGGACGCCTACCAGGCATGTGCACCATGCGACAGTTGCAGTTGTCCACCAGGTAGCGCGTTTCGCAGTCAATGCGACAGGCTGTGATGCTGTAAGTGTCAAAGAAGTCCGACTCCATTGGCGTCACCTTGCAGTCTCCCCAGGGTGGGGGGAGATATATCAGCTGCAATGACCACATAACGACTTAATAGTGTTTTAAATAAGAAATAAATACCGCATGAAATAAAAAGCAGGCTTCTCCTTGCAGGGAAAAGCAAGAACTAAACAACTGAATCCATTTTTTTTTTTTTTTTAAATTCTACAACTGCACAAATGGGAAAGAGATTTAAAATGTCTGATGTGACCTGCGGATAATTTTAATCTATTATTCAATTCAATTCAATTCAATTCAATTTTATTTATATAGCGCCAAATCACAACAAAAGTCGCCTCAAGGCGCTTCAGAGCTATGGATGTGATTTTTTTTATTAGGAATAATAAAGTAAAACACTCATTTAGTTTAAAAAAAAGAGATTTTAAAGAGGCTCCAGTTTAACTTTGTTCAGTCGAAGAAAAGGGAAAGTGAAAACTATAAACATCTGCCATAATTCACAGAAATGTTTTTTTTACCAGCTGTGGCTATTATTTTCAATTTCATATTCATATCAGTGTTGAAACTAAAGTATTTCTGGTTCTTCAAATGTTTGATTTTAGATTTATAAATAGGTCTCACAAGGGAAATCTTTGTCCTACAGCAACATGATAAAGAGTAAAAATAGCACAGCCTACAATAAACAACGCAGTCAAATAAAAAGTGCCACAGAAGCCCAGTAAGTGCCTTATACTGTGAGATAGTGCAACAGAAACAAAACAAAACAGAAAGGTCAAAATAAAGTTAGTTAAAACCACTAAAAGTATGACTGACATTGTGTAAAAGTGATTTTATCCAAACAAAACACTGAAAAGGATCCAAAGACGCATTCTTGGTTTGTGTGTACTTTTATTTTTAATTATAGGACAAAATGTGTCTGATTGAAAGCTGATTAGTGAATCAATGAATCAATCAAATGGCAAGAAATCAGTTGGTAACCAAACTGTTTCAATCATTTGAAACCAGATTATTTCATGTCTGTTCCTCATATGGAACCTTGCTTTGCTTTGTTATAGTGAATTATTAATTGTTCAGATCTCTGAACTCTTCCTTTGCCGAGTATGATAACGTAATAATTGTAAAAATTAATAAGCAACAGTTTGTACCCTCTGTTCCTGACAGGAAACAAATGTCTGGAACCCGGGTGCCACTCCGAATCCGAGCTGGTCAATGAAGGACGGCTCGTCCTGACTGTGGATCTGAACTTTGACCCCCGCTTCAAACGAAGTCTCATCTGCAGGAAAGCAAAACGTTTGGGATCACTGTAAAAATGAGTTTCACTAAGGATCCAAACACGCAGAAGAGTTTCAGGCTCTGAGGTATCGACGCCCACAAACACCAACACATCAATCACACCAGTGTGACAGACAGCTATAACCTGCCACGTGAGTGGGCTTCTTCTCACCTGTTTCTCCCCAGACTGGCAGGTATTCATCCTGCTGAATGTCCAGCATGAGCTCGAGACCGTTACCCATACCTCCCTTGGTGGTGATGAGGGGAGTGCGCCCATCACCGCCAGCGTTAAAGGTGTAACACTTCCCATAGCGAGTGAAGACCTGAGTGACACAGGAAAGATATATAATTTTTTAAGCAGTTAGAGAAATGTTTCTGAGAGAAGGATTCAGGTCAATTTTGTCACAACCACACAATATTACTGGAATATACAACTGAATGGAAAATTATGGGCTACTCCACTGCACTCATTTTCCTTAAAAAACAACAACAACAAAACAAAACAAAAAAAGGGTATTAAATGGAAACCCGATCTGTCTGCACAGTTGTGGGATGCTGGAAAAAATGAGAGCCTGGAACATATAAGACTTCCACTGAGCGCTCAGAGGATAACAAGGGTTAAAAGCGGATCACCTTCTTGCGTGGTGTAAACCACCAGCGCAGATGGCTCACCAACAAAAGAAAAGACAAGAATCTATACACAGCATCAAAAAAGCTACCTCGTCGTCAGGTCATGTGTGATATCTCTAGGGAAATGTTGGCCAGTTCTAAGATGCTGCAGAGCAAACTGAACAGGCACCTGGCAACCAAGACTCTCTTTAGAGGAGAAACTTCAAAAACAGTCCTGGCTCTGAACCAGAGACTACAACCTACTCAGCAGTCTAAACAGTGCAGGCAGTGTAGGCTAGCAGATTTGAATCCCAAAACTTCTCGTGTCACAGCAAGAAGGCCCTCAGTGAACATTCTACACTTAAATATCGGATGAAAAGCTTTGACTGTCTAGAGATTTGCACAAATAGGTTCACTTTGGCACCCAGTGTGGTCTCCTGCTGCTGCAGCCCATCTGCTTCAAGGTTTAACATGTCACACATTCAAAGATGTGCATACTTTGTTTGTGACGAGCGCAAGCAGTCAGGCCATTCTACTCTGACCTCTGACATCAGGAAGGCATTTATGCCTGCTGCTCACTGTATATTTTCTGTTTTGGATTAGCTTCTGTAAACTCTAGGGATGGCTACGCTGGAAAATCCCAGTAGATCAGCAGTTTCTGAAATTCTCAGATGACTCCATCTGGCACTGACCACCGGGCCACACTCAAAGTCACTTAAATCACTTTTCTTCCCCATTTACTTTGGGCACCTTAACCATGTTTACGTAGATATGCTGCCAAAGGATTGGCTGATTGAGAAGGAGCAGTCTAAGGAGGAGATGAATAGGTGTGCCCAATAAAGTGGACAGTGTGCCATAAATGGCTTAATATACAGCTTGGTGTGAATTAGAAATGTTTATGTGATCTATTAAACTCTACCATCTAGACCTCTAATCAACAGCAGAAAACCAGCAGTCAGTCTGCAAACAGTGTTTTGCAGACATTTGGTGCTTGGGAAGAGACTGTGGGACTGTGTGAAAAGTGTCTGATAAGGTGATGGAGGCAAGGTAAATGCTATTGAAGTGTCGACATTCTTGGAAATAAAATTGCTGGTGTTGTGCCTGATCCATTGCCTTTATTTGACAATGCAATCCAAAGAAAACCTTATGATGTAAAGGCTATTTTATGCAGATATGAATTGAGATGTACAGCCTCGTCTTTCTTGCTGGTGTGCCTTGGACAGTAAAACTTGTGTCAGAGGATTTGAGAGTGTTTTTCCACTGGGGGTCAGTGTTTGACTCGATAAAGGGTGTGTGTGTGTGTGTGTGTGTGTGTGTGTGTGTGTGTGTGTGTGTGTGTGTGTGTGTGTGTGTGTGTGTGTGTGTGTGTGTGTGTGTGTGTGTGTGTGTGTGCGCGCGCGCTGACTGTATAACTGAAATAGTATGAGAGGAAAGGAGAGAGGCAAATGTGTGAGGGAGAAAGGAGGTTTTCCCGTGGGAGTGTGAGTTACACAATCAACCCAGTGAGGTGATGGAGACTGGCAGACTGGCGATTTAACATTCCCTCACATGCTCTTTATGGCACTTATAATGGACCTGATGTTACCATGGAGACCAAGCATCCCGACAAGGAAGAATACCGCCTTAATTTTAAAGGAAAGCCGAGACACAGACGTTAGACTGAACCTCTGTGAGACATCAGCAAAAGGCCATTTGACAAACAGCCTCGACGGTGAACAGACAGAAGCGTAACAATATTGAGCTTTCTTCGGCGCGGAGTTAATGTTGTATTAGTTTTTAGTGTTGTGTGAGTCACATAACCCATGCAGGGAGAGAGCAGGAGAGCAAGGAGCAATGGAGGAGCGAAGGAGGGCAGGGATGCAAAGTGAAAGAGACAGAGAGGAGGGGGGGGGGATTTAGCTGCTAACGCTTGAAGCTGGCTATTGTTCAGCATTATAGCACAGAATGACATATCTATGATTAGAAAGAACAAACCAAGCAAGTAATTGTAGAGAAAGAGTTGGGATCTTGCCGAGGGCAGTTTAAACATTTAGGCCATCTATCACGTCAAGTCAGCGAGAGACTGCTGCTGGTTGCAGAAGCAGATATCAATCTGAGTGGGAGAAAAAAACAAAACAAAACACAAAAAGATTCTGCACAAAAAAAGCAAATAAAAGCAACAAAATAATGTGTGTCCACACCTTTAGAATTTTTCTGTCATATGCTGCAGGCTTAAATAAAAACTGATGAGGGTAAAGACGCACTTGTTACTTTTAGAGACTGACACTCCAACATCGACGCCCACCTCACACCACGACGGGCCAGATGTGCGGAGGTGAGTTGTGAACACCCAAGTGCCACAGTATGAACGGCTTCCACATGAGGCTGTCTAAAAATGGGCACCTAAATTTCCATATTTACCTTCAAAACAAGCAACAGCTGGCCAGTGGGTTGGTTGTTTAAAGAAAAACAAAAGTTTTAAATTCTGGTGTATATTTCAAAGTCTTTGAAGTTACTTATAAATATGTCAGTCTTAATTGTGGAAGTTGTCTCTTAGTGTAGATTTACCGAGGTGTTGGGTCTACTTTTATGCCACATATTAACAGTTACAATGCTCATCTTTAAGGGCATATAATCCTTGTCAACCTAAAGTTTGGGCTTCATAATGCTCTAAACACTCAAATTCAGTCAGATTGTTCAAGTCGCTGCTTTGTATGATGCCAAAGGAAAGGCGAAATCTCAAGCAAACAGCTCTGACTGTAAGCACAGCACCTGCTGTTCAATTCTTCCCTTTCTGCGGCGCAGCCAATGATTAGAGAGTTTGCCTAAAGGTCCTTGTTGTAGACCCCTGTGTTTAAAAATAGTTTAAATCCCTCTAAACTAACTAAACATATCGATAACATTTAAAGAAACAACACCTATGACTTCATGTCCTGAACATTTATGTATTGTGTTGACAAGATAACAAGTGAAGGTAAATTAGAGATGAGCTGTACTTTTGTGTAATACCAATCTTTTTTAACCACAAGATGATGCAGAACGTTAACCAGGTAAGAAATTAATAACACGTTCTTATTTAAAATAGGCCACATTATGGAAGTTTGTTTATGCCACTAAAAATATTATTTTTTCTTTTGCCATCCTTAAGTCAAAGTTTCAGAAAGAACAGCAGCACACATCTGAAAACTATTACACACATGAACTGGTAAAATGCTGCCTCCTAGTGGTTTTTGTTAAAATCTTCACAGGGTAACTACAAAAGTAACTTTTAGAACAAGCTGGCAATCTCAAACCTTTCATCTTGAATGTGTGTGTGTGTGTGTGTGTGTGTGTGTGTGTTTGTTTTTCGTTTTAGGAGGACAATTTTCAAGACAAATCAAAGAGCTATGAGGACCCTCTGTTACAGGAGGACATTTTGCTGTCCTCATAAAATTGACCTTTTAAAATGGTTTCTGGGCATGTTTTAATACCCAAAAAGTGTTTTTCTCAAAAGTCTTTGTAAACCAAAAACTTGACATATGTTGTATATTTGTGTGTCCGCCACTGCCCCCTGTCGGTTGGAGTTGTCCCTGCATGCCGCACACACAAGCGCGGGAAATTATACACGAGCGCGGGACATTATACACATGGCGCGAAATTGGAAGCTGCGCATGCGCATTTTAACATTACCCATTTAGACCATTGATATTTACATCAATGATTTAGACTGACTGATTGGGCGCTTCTTATTCATCCATCAATTTTGGCAGAGTTTTGACACGCTTTGGAGAAAAGGTAAGAAGGTAATTATAAAACTTTTAAAAGACGGGCGTTCTGACAGACACAGTGCTTCAGAGTAGGCACAGCCGTGGTGAGGCGGCAGGTGAGGGAACGACGAGGTACGGTGGAAAGCATACGGCGGAGAGCGCACCGCGGGGACCGGACCACAACGAGGTGAGGACGGCGGAGCGGGCCGGAGCACGCGGAACGGTTCACGGAGGTCACAGCAACACGCGGGGCGGGGATTCCCGGACTGTCCCAGGGTTATTTTTACCCTGGCCTAATCTCATCACTTGTTTCAAGGTAAGAAATTACACAAGTGTGTGATGTTTCACCGAGTTTGAAAGAAGGCCTTTTTCACGACAAGATCACTTGTTTAATGTAAAATGGCTGCTACTGCTATTAGATGATCTTTGCCCAAATACCAAGGAAACATTGGAAGGCAAATACAAATAAACTCTTGTAGATTTATGAAATTAAATTGAGACAGTATTGGTGTCACTCTGCACACATTTGTTTATAAAATATTGTAAAAAAAACAACAACATTTGTTTTGCTCTTATAGTTGTGTTGATGAAGCACATGATTCCTGAGAGATCTAAAGCTTAGTTTGACAGACAGGTTTAGGCTAAGTCAGAGTTAGGCTTTAGTTAAATTAGGACATTTAAGTATCTTTAATATCTGCAAGTGCATGCTTTCTGTTAAAACAACTCAGACATCAGCCTTGTCTGTGTCTGTTATGTGAATGTAATGAAAGCATAGAACTCAATTGAAACAGTTTCAGTATCCATGCTATTAGTGAAATAAGAAAAATTGGGTGGAGCATGTCAGAAACTTGACTTAATCAACACAGGTGGAACACAGTCAAGTTAATCTGCACAAATACAGCCTCGCCCCCATCCATTTATCTGTTAATCAGAATCCCTCCAGCACTCATCACCAAACTAAAATAATCTTAAACTAATAATACGCTAACATGGGGGGGGGGGGGGGGGGGGGGGGGTGCTTCTCATTCAGCTTTACTAATGCCCTTGTAAGCATAAAGGCTTGAAGTTTTGATGTTGTTTACATTTTTATCTTGATTTCCTTAGCAAATCATGTCACGGAGAACCACTCCCCTTCAGGATGCCATTAATCACATCCTTGCAAGAAGAGACAAGAATTCAATGTTAGAAATCAAATTTATTAATTCAGTTAAAGGTGAGTGACTTTGACACACTGCAGGCTAGACTGAGGGGTTACGCATCACCAGTGGTGACCTGTACAAACATCAATATAAATTAAAATTAAAGGTATTTTAATAATAATTTAGTTATTAGCGAGCCTGGCTATTTATGTTTTCTGCACTTGGACATGTTTTCTTTATTATATATGTAGAATTGAAAAAAAGCACAACATTGCATACTTGCAATTTACAGATATACATATTTAATGAATTGATTATTTGCAGTGCTGCCACACCTGTGTCTCTAATATGGTTGTGTCTTCAGGTCGTGGCATCTTCACTTTAGCCAATTTCAAACAAGGAGACTTCGTGGTCGAGTATAGAGGGGAGCTTATTGATGCAACTGAAGCTGAACACAGACGTAACCTGTACCCCAGCGCATGTTCAGTCTTCATGTTTGAATTCATATGGAAGCAGAAGACTTTGTGGTAAATTCAAAATGACTGAATGTTTACATTTCTATTGCAAGGTCAGGATTTCTGAAGCAAACATCTCATATTGCTCTTTAACGAGTCCTTACCTCTAGTACCCGGCCCCGTCAGTCCCCAGAATCTATAGAAGGGGGAGTGACGGACCCGTGGAATAGCAGGATCTCATTCTTACTGAGGCTCCGTCATTTCCCGGTGACCCTGTGGTCCCCGGGAACTCGCAGTACTGGGGACTGACGGGACTCCCACATATGCTGAGGGCCCGTTAGTCCCCGTATTCAGCCTGTGTGTGCCTTCTCTAATACACACTCACGGGCGTAATGTACGGGGTTAGAGGGGTAATAATATAAGCCTACATTTTACAGCTAAGACAGTGTGCTCACGCTGCTGTGAAGATTTAAAATATAATATAGAGATAGAGAAAATAATAAGAGAAAATAATAAGAGAAAATTCAAATGGCCAGGGCTGAATGAGCGGCCCTGTGTCTGTGCGCATTTGGCACATGTGGACACGGAGACTCGTGCACTGTTATACTGTGTCCAAAATTACTGTATAATATGTACAATGCCAAAATAGTACATGTCAAGTGTTCTGTCTGTGAGGTAGGTAGATGGATGGCTTGATGGATAGGTGAAAAACCTTTCAACACAAAAAATAAAGAACATTTCATTAATCATTCAG
Organism: Aulonocara sp. 'chitande type north' Nkhata Bay; assembly: GCF_057382095.1. Taxonomy (NCBI): domain Eukaryota; kingdom Metazoa; phylum Chordata; class Actinopteri; order Cichliformes; family Cichlidae; genus Aulonocara; species Aulonocara sp. 'chitande type north' Nkhata Bay. The sequence continues at coordinate 33,952,456 of NC_141363.1, forward strand.
ATAAATTAAATGCATTATACAGAAGACAAATGAAATAACAAAAATATACACTTCAGTAAAGCCACTTTTGTCTAAACTATCATTTATCCTAGTTTTAGTTTTACATTCATTAGTTTTTGAATCAGAGGTGAGTAATTTCAAACAACGAAGATGAACTAAACTGTGGTCTACCTTGCATTTTTTACACTTTCTGTAACAATTACATTTTTAAAGTATACATTTTAGAGTTTACAAATATTTTAATAAAGACTTTAACCAAGGATTTTCTTTTACAAAGAATTATTTTCCTTAAATTAAACCAAACATATTTACACTAGTTTTAAGATTTAACCAAGGATTTGGGGTAATTGCTTTTAGTATTAATTAACATAAGTGTGGGAAACACTATCTACATAAACAGTTTATTCAAACTTAAACATTTATTTTAATATCAATATAATTTTTTAAACTTAAATGCAGTAACTATTTCCCAAAGCATAAATACATTTCCACAATTGAGCTTCCATAGTTCCCAAACATAAGCAGCAAATATGAGTCCAAGCTTACCGATAGCCCGTCTAACTCAAAGTCTTCCTCAAAGTGGATTGTGCTTGGTTTGCTGTCCTCTCAGCATGTCACGCTCGGGTCAAATGACTGCTGCATGCATTTTAAGTCTACTAGGCACGCCCGCCCTTGATTGCTCTAATTCAACTCACCTGGCGGAGCAGTGCGCACCAGGCTGCGCTTAGCTGTAGATTGCACAAGGTCTAATCAGCGGCCACGCGCAAGCAGCAGCACAGAGCAGGTAGTGGGCAAGAGGAGGAAGAGAAGAGTAACAGCCACAGCCACACCTACACCTACAAGGTCAGCGCGACAGTACAACAAAACCACGTTTAAGCTCTAAGCACAAGTAGAAGCGCAAACACTTATCTCAGTCAGAAAGCAACGCGTCCTTGACTGATGGACCCTCTTTAACTTATCAACTATGCATTTAACAACTAAACTTGTATTGGATGTTGTGTTTGTGTTGGTGCTTAAAAATTATAGTATAGTTCATAGGCGTGTCACTATAAATGTTTGTTTAATGTATGTTTCCAAATTTGCAGTATTGATGGAGCACTTGAAGATGGGTCATTTGGGCGACTAGTAAACGATGAACACAGGACACCAAATTGCAGAATGAAGTTGATTGAAGCAGAAGGGAAGCCACATCTCTGCCTTTTTGCACTGAAGGAAATTGCGGCAGGAAGTGAAATTACTTATGACTATGGTGGGAAAGAATGGCCCTGGCGGAAAAAGGTGGGTCATTTAAAAAAAAATTTCCCCCTATGAATTGTTGTTTAAAACCTACATATCTAGATGTCACAATTAGGGCTGCAACTAACGATTATTTCAATAATCGATTAGTTGTCGATTAATCGATTAGTTGTTTCAGCCCTAGTCACAATATTTAAATGTCCTCTTGGTGGTATTCAATCTGGTTTAACTAAATCTTGAATTTGTATGACTTTCCCAAGTGATGATTGCAAGCTTATCTGTTTTGTGTCCCCTCCACAAGTGTGTTTTACTGAGTGGCCACACACTGGAGGTGAAACAGTGAAAGCATCAGTTTGAGCTCAGATGTCATTATGAGGCTGATGGCCAGTGTCCTTGTAAACCTTGGGTTTTTCTGTGTCAGACATATACATGCACCTTTTACTCACAGTCACTTTAGCTTCTTAGTATTGTCTTACTTTGGCTTCACTTAACTAGGTAAGGGTTAATCACTCTGTTTCCTTGCAGTTAGGGTGAGAGTTAGAACTGTATTTAACTGAAGGTGAAACAGAAAATGCTTAACTATGTGTGTGTGTCTGACACAGACAAACTCAAGGTATGTGAGAACACTGTCCTGACATCTGAGCTCAAACTGAGTCTTTCATTGTTTCATCTCCAGTGTTTGGCATACTCAGAAAAACACACGGGTTGAGGGGACACTGGTTAGAAAAGACCACTTGTAGTGGATTAAATACATTTCCACTGTAGCTGCCAGATGTTTACAATATTTGTTCTACTTTTCATACCCAGCTAAAGATCGCAAGCATCCCTTCTGGTCAACAGTGTGTTGCAGAGCCTATTGCCCATGACGTGGAGCACCATGTGATCTCTACAGACTCATTCACAGGTGAGTCCCTGCTTGAGTAAGCACTACCTGTTAAACCCTGGGGTCTTGCAAAGCACTATGCCTCCATGTCTTGTGTTCTCTTCTACAGACAGAGAATTAAGAGCAGAGTGTCAGTCATCTAGACCTACAGCAGACAACTCTGAGCATGAGGTTAGCATGGATTCATCTGTTTACTAAAGATTGTATCAATGTGTAGTTTGGTAAATAGTGTGGTTTGTAAAGATCATGTTTATCAATTGATTACAATTATACTGCATGTGCAGTCTTTAAATCATTGTAAGTACAGGTAGTCATCATTTAACATTGCATTTCCCTCTCAACATCATTTGGGTGTTTTAAGGTTTGACTGAGAGTGTCCCTCTTGATCAGATGGACACTGTACCATTGATGCTTGTTCATCTTTGCATCTTTTTAGGTGCATTCTGTTGGAGGTCAGCGTGGCACTTCTTCTCTGAAAGAGTTAATTGGTGAAGTTGGTGTCCAGTATCAGGAGTTGTCACCCCAAGCGTTCTCAGAAGAACTTACCAGTGGTCAGTTTTGAGTAAATGTTGTTAACTTCTGGCAATGCATGACATGCCTGAAGGTTTGCTGCATGAAAAATGTGCCAGTATTGGGACATTTCTGATGATTCTATAGTGTCTTGATGGATATTTTGAGTAGAATTGTAACAGTCAAGGATGTGAATTGATTGCGTTATGCGTAGATGTGTTTTTTTTGACTTAACGAAAGTCAAGCACTGAATCTCCTTGTGTTCCCTTGTACAGAGAGCAAATCGAAAGAGGTGCCACAATCATCCAGAGCTGTGCCTAACGACTCTGCTTGTGAGGTGAGTTGAAATTGACCTTTGTTTTAAAATTGACCAATGGTTAGAAGTGTTATGGTGTTTACATGAAACTCCATTTTGAGTATTTTAGCAAACATCTGGCAGCGGTGGTGGAAATGTCCTCTATTTAGAACAGGAGGTCTTTTCTAACCACAGTGTCCCCTTAACAAGTGTGTTTTACTGAGTGGCCACACACTGGAGGTGAAACAGTGAAAGCATCAGTTTGAGCTCGGATGTCATTATGAGGCTGATGGCCAGTGTCCTTGTAAACCTTGGGTTTTTCTGTGTCAGACATATACATGCACCTTTTACTCACAGTCACTTTAGCTTCTTAGTATTGTCTTACTTTGGCTTCACTTAACTAGGTAAGGGTTAATCACTCTGTTTCCTTGCAGTTAGGGTGAGAGTTAGAACTGTATTTAACTGAAGGTGAAACAGAAAATGCTTAACTATGTGTGTGTGTCTGACACAGACAAACTCAAGGTATGTGAGAACACTGTCCTGACATCTGAGCTCAAACTGAGTCTTTCATTGTTTCATCTCCAGTGTTTGGCATACTCAGAAAAACACACGGGTTGAGGGGACACTGGTTAGAAAAGACCACTTGTAGTGGATTAAATACATTTCCACTGTAGCTGCCAGATGTTTACAATATTTGTTCTACTTTTCATACCCAGCTAAAGATCGCAAGCATCCCTTCTGGTCAACAGTGTGTTGCAGAGCCTATTGCCCATGACGTGGAGCACCATGTGATCTCTACAGACTCATTCACAGGTGAGTCCCTGCTTGAGTAAGCACTACCTGTTAAACCCTGGGGTCTTGCAAAGCACTATGCCTCCATGTCTTGTGTTCTCTTCTACAGACAGAGAATTAAGAGCAGAGTGTCAGTCATCTAGACCTACAGCAGACAACTCTGAGCATGAGGTTAGCATGGATTCATCTGTTTACTAAAGATTGTATCAATGTGTAGTTTGGTAAATAGTGTGGTTTGTAAAGATCATGTTTATCAATTGATTACAATTATACTGCATGTGCAGTCTTTAAATCATTGTAAGTACAGGTAGTCATCATTTAACATTGCATTTCCCTCTCAACATCATTTGGGTGTTTTAAGGTTTGACTGAGAGTGTCCCTCTTGATCAGATGGACACTGTACCATTGATGCTTGTTCATCTTTGCATCTTTTTAGGTGCATTCTGTTGGAGGTCAGCGTGGCACTTCTTCTCTGAAAGAGTTAATTGGTGAAGTTGGTGTCCAGTATCAGGAGTTGTCACCCCAAGCGTTCTCAGAAGAACTTACCAGTGGTCAGTTTTGAGTAAATGTTGTTAACTTCTGGCAATGCATGACATGCCTGAAGGTTTGCTGCATGAAAAATGTGCCAGTATTGGGACATTTCTGATGATTCTATAGTGTCTTGATGGATATTTTGAGTAGAATTGTAACAGTCAAGGATGTGAATTGATTGCGTTATGCGTAGATGTGTTTTTTTTGACTTAACGAAAGTCAAGCACTGAATCTCCTTGTGTTCCCTTGTACAGAGAGCAAATCGAAAGAGGTGCCACAATCATCCAGAGCTGTGCCTAACGACTCTGCTTGTGAGGTGAGTTGAAATTGACCTTTGTTTTAAAATTGACCAATGGTTAGAAGTGTTATGGTGTTTACATGAAACTCCATTTTGAGTATTTTAGCAAACATCTGGCAGCGGTGGTGGAAATGTCCTCTATTTAGAACAGGAGGTCTTTTCTAACCACAGTGTCCCCTTAACAAGTGTGTTTTACTGAGTGGCCACACACTGGAGGTGAAACAGTGAAAGCATCAGTTTGAGCTCGGATGTCATTATGAGGCTGATGGCCAGTGTCCTTGTAAACCTTGGGTTTTTCTGTGTCAGACATATACATGCACCTTTTACTCACAGTCACTTTAGCTTCTTAGTATTTTACTTTTGCTTCATCTAAATAGATTCCCCTCTCTCTAACTCACAAATCTCAGGAATTGAATAGATATGCTTCACTATTTTATCTAAAAAGTAACTCCTATCTCCCTTTCAATCTCTCCTGAAGGATTGGTAGAAAATATGTAAAATGGTCAAACATTATTTTTAATTCGTCATAAAATATTTGGGTAACAATGTTTTATGTTTCATTTCATGTTTTTAATTTTTTCCAGTGTACAATTCATAGGCTGGTATTTGAATCGGTGAAACTTGACAAATGCGGGATATGCCATTCACCTTTGACAGCTATCAGATGGCACGGTCTAAGATGCAAGCGTAAGTGTATTATTTATCTTGTGTTAATTAATGCATTTTTTCACTATACCATAAGTTACCATGAGTCAGGTCTACATTTTCATATGTAAAGAATAAAAAAAATCACTTCAAAGTTTTATCAATTCAAACCATTGCAATGATACACAGTGTAATGGCAGATACTATCACATATCATGCATTTGAGTTTGTCTGCTTAGTGTGGCAGAGAACAGAGAACATACTGTAATAATGTATATTGCCCTCTTACTCTTTGTTGATTAGACTGTTGAACTTTACAACTTTAAATCTTTGTTTCACTCTTTCAACATCAAGCTCATATAAGCTAAATAAGCATCTCACCGCGCGCAAGGCATGCCGGTCCGGGTCAAGGGTCACGACTACCCAGCGTGCATCGTAAACAGTAAACACTGCCGCGTGTGATAGCGATATTGAATATTTTGAGCGTCCTAAAGTCAATGTTTTAAAAGAATTTGGTACGAAACGGGGATACAGTGCTGCTGGGAAGAGAAAGAAAGAATTCGTGGCCCTCGCTTGGGCGTTTTCACTACAAAAAGCCCCTATAGTTTTAACAAAACAGCAGGAGTGGGAGGCTATGCTACCTTGGATATAAGTCTCTGCTCGAGATCGAGACTGACAGTTGTCAGATGACAATTCCAGATCCCTTAGAGCTGAGGGAAGGTTGGTACAATGAATCAACAGCTGCAAATAAACTTTCACTTTCAAAGCCTCATATTCGGAGCCATCAGCCTCTGTGGTGCCCGGAGACGCTCGTGCGGGGTTTGGCCACTGACGTCTGGCAACCCTGGCACAGCACTTCCCCGTAGGCCTATATCCATGGATGTATTAAAAGAACCAAGCCTATATCTGACGGAGAAGTATAATTCAGCCTTTACATCGTGGGTAGTGGTGTACTCTGACCCGGCCGCGTCGTGCATGCGTACTGACAATGCTGATTTAGCTTATTTGTGATGTTACAATGCAAAAACCACAGTTCCTGATTTGATCTGTTATATAAAGATAAAGCAAAATGCACAAATGTTTAATTATATTTAAGAGAGTATCAACATGTATGAAGTAAACTGCCCTCAAGTCTGTTTGTCATTCTGTAATTACACATATACACACAAACTTGGAAGATGATGTTTGATGATAATAAACCCTTTGAGTAAACATTGCATCAAACTTGCAAACTTCTTACAATGTCAATATAGGAAGCCCAATAAGGTACTGGGTCTGATTAATCCAGACCTATTCCAATAGATCAATCAGGCAATTTGCAATACAAATGCTTGATGGTGTCTCTACACATTTTCAATGACTTTTTAGTAGAAGTCCTTTTCATCTCAATCCTTATTAATTAATGTAGGATAAACATTTTAGCTTTTCTGTTTCTCATTAGATCGTATGTATGTATGTATGTCTGTCTGTCTGTCTGTCTGTCAATTAGTCTGTTTTTAAAATAACAATGTTTTATATCTCAAATCTGATGAAAAAATTTATTATTAGGATGATTCAGTATATCATATTCATAAGTTTAAAATGTGTCTTAAACTTAAAAAAAAAATCTGCTTTTTATTCTGAATTATGCGTTGGTTTTAAATTCACTTTATGCTTGTTTATATTTAGTGGTCTTAGTGAATATAATTTGTGACGTGTGGGATCGCTACTTTTTAAATTATAACTTAATGAATCATCGGTTGTTGTCTAATGCTGTGGTTTCTTTGTATTTGTAGAATGCCGTTGTGTGTGGCATAAGATCTGCCTCCAGACATCTTCAGAAGACTGGGATATGTCCGACGTAAGTGTACAGTGAAATTCAACCTGGAAAGACTCAGATACGGAGAAAGAATTAGACATGCTTTATTGAACATTAAATATTTGGCGGTCAGACCCCGGCGGGAAAACTGTTGATAAAAGCATTGCTGATTGAAGTAGGAGGTCTTCCCCTGGGGTCTGGACACTGGTGGTGGTATGGAGGCAGGGGGCAAGCATGGGGGTGCAGGGGTGGTGGAGGGATGCGAAAACGCTGAGAGGCCGAGCTATGGGTGAAAGAGCTTAAATGCCCGGATGCTGAATGGAGGCATAGGTGCGAGGGAGCTCCGGATTGGCTGCGCCAGAGTGAGCAGCTGAAGGGAGTTGAGATGATGATGATGATGATGGAGATGATGTGCAGGTGTTTCTCCCAGGTTGAATTTACGCAGGCTTCATTATAATATAGTTAATATTGACGTAGATGCAGTTCGTGAAGATTGCCACATGTTGCTTGCTCTTCCTTTTTCTTTCATCACAAAATTATAAGGATAATCAGTTTTGTAAGTGTTGTCTCAGATAGAGAATTGAAAGCAGAGAGATTTTGGACTGGATAGAGTGTAGAAGTTATGTGAGAGAGGCCAGAAATAAACACATTGTAAAAATATTACTTAGATTTTATTATAATCCTTTGTAAAAAAAACAAACAAAAAAAAAAACAGTTTCATACAATCTAGTCTCAAAGGTTTTACAAATTTTGATCTGTGGGGGTCATTGTGGGAGGGGCTCCGGGACCAGGTTAGGGCTGGTGTCTTAGTTTTTTTTGTTTTGTGTTTGTTTTTTTTGTTAATGTCATTGTTCAAAAAATATAAATTGGATATTAGAAATGGGACAAATATCAAAAAAGTACTGAATCGATCACAGATTGCAAATTGATCAAGCAGAATCAAAATACTTGCACAAAATACATATCTGCTGCACATTTTCTTCTTTAAATCAGGAGGTATTTCTTAGTACTTTTAAGACATCTAGAGACTTTGGTTTACGTCCCGAGCTCTGTGACGTGAACAATTTAGCATTTATCCTTCCCATGTTTATTTCTGTTATTTAATCTATGCTGTATCTACGAACAGGGTGATGTCTCATCTGATGAAGAATACATCCCAAATTCTGCATCAGATTCAGAAAGCTCAGGAACAGAGTTGTCTATTGAGTTACCTGGACCATCAAAAAACTCCCATGCTGCTAGCATGCCTGATTTATGCGTTACTTTTGCTGAAAAAGAACAGACCATGGATGTTAAGAACAACTTTGAGCACATTTTGAATGATCTTGAAACTACTGATGATCTTCATCCCGACCAAGAACCAGACAGCTCAGAGTCATGCCAGCAGAAAACAAAAGATGCATGTAGCGAAAAGAGTACTGTGGATATTAGCCAAAATGAATCCCCAACCAAGTCAACAAAATTAATCAAAAGCACAGTCAATTTTTGTTTTGTGTGTGGAAAACCTCAAACAAAATTTGCACGTCATCTGGAGACGCATGTAAATGAAAATGCTGAAGTCGCCCAGGTGCTTCAGTTACCCAAATCATCAAAGGACAGAAAAGTTCATCTTGAAAGGTTACGAAACCTTGGTAACTTCAAGCACAACTCTGCTGTTAAAACCACAGGATCAGGTTGTCTTAAAGTGAAAAGGATCTCAAAAAAGAGCAGCAGCAGCGCTGAGACATACGAGTACTGCTTATACTGTAAGGGTATGATATCCAGAAAAGAAGTTTCTCGGCATATGAAAAGATGTGCTTTAAGACCAGAGAATAATGCTGAAGAGAAGCTGAAAGATAGAGTCTTTGGTATAGCATCTACTCAATCCACAATGTCTCAGCCAATTTCAAGTGAACTCTACTCAGTACTGGGCAAGATGCACAAGGATGATGTGTCTAGTGCAATAAGGAATGATCATTATATTATGCAGTTGGCTCAGTCTCTTTTTAATAAGCATGGAAGTGACAGATCAAAGCATGAGTATATAAGACAGAAAGTAAGGGAACTTGGGAGATTACTTGTGACTTTGCGTCACACAACAAGAATCCATAATATGGAAGAGGCAATAAAACCAGCCAACTTCTTTATTCTTACTAATGCTGTCAAGAGAGTTTCAGGTTTTGATACTGAAACCAGCACATTCAAAGCCCCAAGTTTGGCCCTGAAGCTTGGACATTCTCTCAGAAAAATAAGTGATATTATCATGTGTCGTGCTCTCATGGAAGAGGATCAAGAGGCGATCGATTCAATCAGGAGGTTTCACACACTTCATGAAACAAAGTGGTCTGAATTAGTTTCCCATTCAGCCTTATCAAACCTGAGTGAGGCAAAATACAACAAGGTCGACAGCCTTCCACTGACCAGAGATGTTCAGAAGCTGCAGTTATATCTTGGTCAGCAAGTGGAATCAGCTAGGGAGAAACTAGGTGATAACCCAACAGCAGGAACTTATGCAGCACTAGCAAAGGTGATCCTTTGTCAAGTGATTTTGTTCAATAGGAGGAGGGAAGGTGAAGTAGCACGTATGACTGTCAAAAATTTTGAAGATCGTGACATGTCCAAACTAAACGATGACATCAGCTCTGGGCTTACAGAAGTTGAGAAAAGGCTTTGCCAACAGTTTGCCAGAGTGGAACTGAAGGGGAAAAAAGGACGAAAGGTGGCTGTGATCCTGACTTCTGATATGACCGATAACCTGTCACTCCTCGTTAGTAAGAGGAAAGAGTGCGGGGTATCTGAAAACAATATGTACCTTTTCGCCATTCCTTGTAGTGATGGTCACTACAGAGGGCAGTTTGGTCAGTTTGCAGATGCTTGCGGAGCTGAACATCCTCAGAACCTCAGATCAACTAACCTTCGCAAACAGATTGCCACGATAAGCCAAGTCATGAACTTGAAAGATAATGAACTAGACCAGCTGGCCGATTTCCTCGGCCATGACATTAGGGTCCATAGAGAATACTATCGACTGCCCCAATCAACAATTCAGCTGGCTAAGATCTCCAAGTTGCTCATGGCCATGGAGAAGGGAACTGTGAAGGATATTCAAGGAAAAACTCTGGATGAAATTGGTGGTATGCATGGTTTATATGTTGTTAAATCGGCTTGGTGTTTGTGAATATGGTTGGTCTAATAACATTTTTTCAATTTTATAGATGACATAGATGGGATGGCTACTGGATCACAGCAACTCCCTGATGCTTCCACATTGCGAGGTACTGAAATTATTGTATTCTGTGTTATAGACTTTGTAGTTGTATTGATAAAATATTTAAAATTTACATTTTTATATATTTAGATAATGTTATTGCAGTTCTGTTTGTACTTTGCTGTGTAGTTAATACCATTTACAGTGAGGAAAGTAAGTATTTGCTATTTTGCATGTTCTCCCACTGTAGCTTGCTATCGCCAGTGTGTGAATGTGTGTGTGAATGGGTGAATGACTGAATGTAGTGTAAAGCGCTTTGGGGTCCTATGGACTAGAAAAAGCGCTATACAAATGCAGGCCATTTATACAAATGCAGGCCATTTACTTAGAAATCATGGAGGGATCTGAAATTTTCAGCGTTGGTACATGTCCACTGTGAGAGACAGAATCTAAAAGAAAATTCCGGAAATCACAATGTATGATTTTATTAAAATATTTTTGTATATTACTGCTTAAAATAAGTATTTGAACACTTGCTTATCATGCAGATTTCTGACCCTCAAAGACCTGTTATTCTGCTTTTAAACAGTCCAACTACACTCTGCTCATGATTCTAATTTAGCAGCACCTGTTTGATGCCGTTAGCTTTCATAAAGACACATGTGCACCCCACAATCTGTCAAAAGTGTTGCAGCAACATGAGTAAAACCAAAGAGCTGTCCAACGACACAAGAGACAAAACTTTAGACCTTCACAAAGCTGGAAAGGGCTCCAGAGACACTGCCAAGCAGCTCGGTGCGCGACAGTGCGCGTGCACGCATGTGCGTGTGCGCGATGGAGCGCGTGCAGGTGACTGTGTGTACCCTCTGCAAGACTCCTGCAGGCGCCCCTGAATGGAAGAGGCTAATGTCTTCCTCGGACTGGAGCCCCACGTAAGATCTCAGCTCGTGGGGTGTCAGTGATCCTAAGAAAGGTGAAGAATCAGCCCAGAACTACACGGGACGAGCTGGTCAATGACCTGAAGAGAGCTGGGACCACCGTTGGCAAGGCTACTATCAGTAATACACTGAGACGTCATGGTTTAAAATCATTCATCACACTGAAGGTTCCCCTTCTTAAGCCAACCCATGTCCAGGCCCGTCTGAAGTTTGCCAGGGACCATCTGGATGATCCAGAGTCATGGGAGAAAGTCCTGTGGTCCGATGAGACCAAAATAAAACTTTTTGGTCTAAACTCCATTGTTGGGGTTTGGAGGAAGAAGAAGGATGAGTCTCATCCCAATAATACCATCCTACAGTGAAGCATGAGGGTGGAAACATCATGCTCTGGGCTGTTTTTCTGCACGGGGGACAGGACCACTGCACTGTATTAAGGAGAAGATAAACAGGGACATGGATTGTGAGATTTTGGGCCAAAACGTCCTTCCCTCAGTCAGAGCATTGAAGATGGGTTCTGGCTGGGTCTTTCAACAAGACAAAGACCTGAAGCACTCAGCCAGGAAAACCAAGGAGTGGCTCCGTAAGAGGCATTTCAAGGTTCTGGAGTGGCCTCACTAGTCTCCAGACCTCAGGCCAATAGAAAATCTGTGGATGGAGTTAAAAGTCTGTGTTGGCCCAAAACATGACAGATCTACAGAAGATCTGTGTGGAGGAGTGGGTCAAAAGACCTTCTGCAATGTGTGCAAACCTGGTGAAGAACTACAGGAACTGTTTGGCTGCTGTAATTGTTAACAAAGGCAATATTAATATAGTTTGACTCAAGTGTTCAAATACTTATTTTACAAAGAAATATACAAAAAACTTGTTATAAAATCATACAATGTGATTTCCGGAATTTTATTTTAGATTATGTCTCTCACAGTGGACATGTAGCTATGATGAAAAGTTCAGACCCTTCCATGATTTCTAAGTGGGAGAACTCGCAAAATAGCAGGGTGTTCAAATACTCACTTTCCTCATTCATTCATATATATATATATATATATATATATATATATATATATATATATATATATATATATATATATATATACATATATATATATATGTATATATATGTATATATATATATGTGTATATATATGTATGTATATATATGTATGTATATATATGTGTATATATATGTGTATATATATATATGTATATATATATATATATATATATGTGTATATATATATATATATATATATATGTGTATATATATATATATATATATATATATATATATATATATATATATATATGTGTATATATATATATATATATATATATATATATATATATATATATATATATGTATATATATATATATATGTATATATATATATATGTGTATATATATATATGTGTATATATATATATATATATATATATATATATATATATATATATATATATGTGTATATATATATGTATATATATGTATATATGTATATATATATATTATATGTGTGTAAATAAAATAAAAAATTTTTTTATTTTTTTGCTAGAAAAATCTATCAATGACAATGAAGAAATATTAACTTCTGTGACTTCTGATTTGCCTCACTTCTCCGAGACTGCAGCTCAAGGTACATTTTCAATGCTGTACTCAAAGTTTGCCCAACATATCTTAGGTAATGAGCTGGGATCTGTGAGTTAGTCCTGTTCAGAGACAAATCCAGTGAAATGTGCAGTAACGTATTTTAACAGCGCACATCACGTATGATAACGATGCTCTCTTGTTTCATTAATGCCACTTGCATCTCTGTTTTTCATTGCATTAAAAATGAAATCAGACTTTACTATTAACACTACTATGCTGATTACGATAACCTGGGATTGTGTATAGAACAATATTACTAACCATCAGTACATTTTTACATGGTCGATTGTTAGTTGTTCCATTCCTAATTGTGACACTAATGCTTTATGACTAGTATTTTGATGCTTCATCAGTTTTGGCCAAGCAAAATTTGGCCTGTGCAAAATCTACATCATTTCCCAGTAAACTTATTACCCAAGGTATTGTTGACTTCATCCAGTTCAGCAGCATTGCCATGTGTATAGTTAGTATAATAGAACTGGCTGTCATTGTCCCCTCTGTGCTCATGGTGTTTGATTGGTAGGCAGAAAGCCTCTTTAAGCCCATACATTTATACTGTGCAATATTTTTTAGATGACCAGGGGAATGATGCCTGTGTGACTTCTGGTTCACCTCCTGTCCCTGACTCAGTTACTAAAGGTATGATATAAATCAGATGCCATGTCCATCACTAGGCACTATGTGCAGTCAACACCAACATCATGTGGTTAGACATTATATAACATATAAAGAAGCTGAATGTATTTTGTGCTTACCAAGCAGTGTGATGAACTATCATGTTAATGAAAACAATCAAACTTTAAATTTTATCAGGTCTACAGTCTATTTATTATCACACACAATTTGTTTAGACAAGTACCAGCTTGTTTTCACAGTTTTGAACACCATCTCTACCTACAAGTGCATCTCACATGATCTTTTTAAACTTCAAATTTGTTTTGTTTTATTGAACAGGTTTATGTGTTTCATCAAGGCGGTGTGTGAAGAGACCATGGTCTGAGGAGGAGATAGGAGCGGTGATGAAACATATGAAGCCTTTTATTGAAAACGGTATCACTGTCACCAACCAGCAGTGTCTGAAGTGCAAAGAAAAGGAACAACCTATCTTGGAGACGAGATCTATTCAAAACATTCGAGATTTTGTGCGCAACAGAGGACTGGCCTTTAAAAAAAAAAAATAAATGTTAAACACTAAATGCACTTTTTGACAGTCTGAGCCTTTACCTTTCTGGGCCTGATTTCAAGGTTAGTGTTCTCCGTTCAAAAAGTATGTAGTTGACTTCACTGTGCTCACAGGCAGTGTTTTGTTTTGATGTGTGGTTAGCCTGAGTCTTTTAATGCCAGGATTCACTTTTATTTTCCTTCAATAATTGTTACAATGCTGTCCTTTTAAGGAATTGATTATTGAGTTGGTTATATTAAATATAATTCAGTAATTCAACAAATGTGTTGTGTGTTGATATAAGTCTTATGTATAAGTCATGGTGTCAGCCCGACTCACCCCTGGTGTGCAAAGGTGCTGTTTTATTGGTCAGCCACTCAGTGCCAGTTTCTTCAGGACAATGAAAAACTCTATAATACATAGTTTGTTCTAGTTGATGCAAGCACTGTTGTGTTATGGTCACCGGTTCGATCCCTGGGCTCTCTGTCCTGGTCGTTGTGTCCTTGGGCAAGACACTTTACCCTACTTGCCTACTGGTGTTGGCCAGAGGGGCCGATGGCGCGATATGGCAGCCTCGCTTCTGTCAGTCTGTCCCAGGGCAGCTGTGGCTACAACCGTAGCTGCCTCCACCAGTGTATGAATGTGAGAGTGAATGAATAGTGGAATTGTAAAGCGCTTTGGGTGCCTAGAAAAGCGCTATATAAATCCAATCCATTATTATTATTATTATTATTATTATTATTATTATGCTTCTAGTTGTTTTAATGACACTTTGACCACCTGTTAGTAGATCACAACAGATATGATCTGTGGTGTTTTATGTAAGCTTGTATGTCAGATTGTAATGCTCATCAGAGAAAACCAAAATATAGTCTTTTTATTATTTTTTAATTTATTCATCCATCCATCCATCTTCAACCGCTTATCCGAGGCCAGGTCGCAGGGGCAGCAGCCTAAGCAAATTTATTCAATTTTACTATAATGATGTATCAGTCACAGTCTTATAATACACGTTCTTTTCTAAGAAGGTTATACTTAGTGCATGTGTGAGTATATGTACAGTGAACTGGCTTTACACACCATGTGTCCTTTTAAACCAGATTAACTCAGTGTGTGTGTGTACAGTGAACTGGCTTTACACACCATGTGTCCTTTTAAACCAGATTTACTCACTGTGTGTGTGTACAGTAGACTGGCTTTACACACCATGTGTCCCTTCAGAACAGACTATACTTTGTGTATATGTATGATGACATCACTGACCTTGTACACCAGACTGTCCTTATAGACCGAGCTACAGAAAAGTCTCTACAAACCACCAGAATGTCTGAAAAAATAGCCTTTTTTATATCTCAGTCGAGCAAAGAAAATGTTTAAATTTTAAGTTGTGTATAGGTTTGCTGATTTTTTTCATGATTTTTGATATGCATATTGTAGCTCTAGCACCTCTGGAACCCGGTGTCCCCATAGCCCTATGTCCAGTCTGATTTGCCAAAAATTTCAGAAATTGTCCCTCTAACCCAAGAAACGGGTATGTGTGTGTGTGTGTGTGTGTGTGTGTGTTTTTAAAGGGAATCCATCCAACATTTGTTGGGATATTTGACCCACAGTCTCAAAAGTTAATTTAATAATGCTGCATGAAAAACCGAGAGAACATCAAAATCAGCAGGAATCCTGTGGGGATTTTAAAAGTTTCATGGCAATATTTCTGATAAATGTTGAAGTATTTCAGTTAGGATTAAAGTGAACCAACTGACAGACCAACACCATCCCTTGAGCCCTGGTGTCACCGCAGGTAGAAATCATCCAGTAAACATAGCACTACCCAGCCTCTCTTTTCCCCATTTACTCCCAGCCTTCTGTAATTGCTCTTTGCTGCACACTATTGATCACAGGTACACACTGTGGACCCTGACAGATTGTCAAACATGTGTAAGAGTGGAAAGGCTCTTTCAGATCATAAGGTGACTGAATTTCATAAATAAAATCAATCATGACAAAAATGTTAAACCCGTGTGTATGACAGGTGCACGATTGTTCATAGGCGGCTCGATCAATACGCAGATCTGAGTTGATGTCAGGTAACCGGTGTTCTTTTCCTCTGGTTGAATAGTTGTGACAGAGGTGGTAGGAATAAAAACATGAACCATGTATAATGCACAAAGTCTGCACGGCACACTGTTATGATGAATAAATAAATGATCGTGCACATGTGTAAAAGGTTTTCTGCAGCAGAAATTATACGCTGCATGAGGAATAATGAGTGTTACAACAGAGAAGGACTTTAATTATGACAGATGCATGACTGTCACACCCTTTTGTCACTACTTAGAGGTACTTCAAACAACAAATCAATGCCCTTTTTTCCACAGAATTGAATGCATTACTTACCAACTGCAGTTTACACACACACTATCTTCACAGCTCTGATCAATAAAACTGTCACTCACACACAATTTCCCATGTATTGAAAAGCACTCAACAGAGCTCTGCAGTAATTAATCATTATGCACATAATCATGAATATCTGTTTCTATAGCCATCAAAAGTTGAAGGAATCTCTAAATCGCAAATCCCTGCTCTTTGCCATCCATTTAGGGAGGTCTTAATACAGTCTTGCAGTCTGCAAGCAGCTAAAAGACGTCTCGACAGGCTAAGTTCAATCCATTAGTGCTCTGTTGTTTTATGGGGATGTTTTCAAAGACTTTAAAGCCATCTCTGTAAAGTGCAAACACTTTCACTGTTATTATGCTGTTATAGCCACCACTGGGGAAAAAAAGCTATTTAAATGGAATGGTGAGCAGACAGTAGTCCACAGTGACCAGGGCTGAAAAAAATAAAAATTAAAAAACGGAAATCATTCACGGTTATTGCTGCCTATTGTGCATTTACAACATAACTCAGGATTGTAATCTGATGAGGACTTCAGGTGACCTGGAAAAAGTGGGAAGTTTCACACCATGCTGCTTTCCTTCACACATGGATGAACTTATTAATAAGAAAACAAGAGTCTGCAGTCATACAGCCTCTGGCAGCCTACTGTAGTCAGAGTTCTGCTTTAAGCTAAATGCTAACATACTCATATTTACAATGCTAAAACGTTGATGTTAGCATAATATTTACATAAAGTGCATCTTAGGTTAATATTACAATTATCTGGTTTACACCCATAAAGCTTGTACATGCATGTCAGGGATGACCATGAAATCAAATTATTTACAGTTTATGCAGGTTTTTTTTTAAATTAAATATATTTTTTTTTTTTACTGATACCTGGGAATGTAATGCAGTACTCTGCCACTACAATGACTGGTGCTATGAATGCATCTAAACAACTAGAAAATGGGAGAACTACAGTCAACCCCCCGTAACTCCAAATTATTCGCGGAAAATACTCCTATTCGCTTTTTTGGGGGGCGGGGGTAGAGCATTTCTAAAATATTCGCTAATTATTTTCATTTTATTTTCGTGAGGGTCTAAAGTATTTGCAGATTTCAGCTATTCATGGGCAGTTGTGGTCCCTAACCCCCACGAACTCTCTGAATACCGGCACTTATTACCTGCCATGGTTGCTGGACTGGTTCAGTGTCATTGGTACTGTATAAAGCACACTGCTGCTCGTAGTCTTCGATCACAGGCTCAGAATTTGCTGGTTGTTCCGCGTATACCAGGGGTGGGCAATTCCAGGCCCCGAAGGCCGGTGTCCCTGCAGGTTTTAGATGTGTCCTTGAACCAACACAGCTGATTTAAATGGCTAAATTAGCTCCTCAACATGTCCTGAAGTTCTCCAGAGGCCTGGTAACGAACTAATCATGTGATTCAGGTGTGTTGACCCAAGGTGAGATCTAAAACCTGTAGGACACCGGCCCTCGGGGCCTGGAATTGCCCACTCCTGGCGTATACGATTGAAGACTAGGGGAGACGGAGCTTTTCAGTCGGTGGTGCCAAAGCTTTGGAACAGTCTCCCATTACAATTATGTTTATTTCAATTTCCTTTTATTGTGATACTTTTAATTATTTTAATTTATTCTGTTTCTTACCGTGTTTTTATATATTTTACTATCATTTACGTAAAGCACTTTGTGACCACTTGTCTGTGAAAGGTACTCTATAAATAAACATTACTTACTTCCTTTCTATGGCTATGAAAACATCTACCACCTCTCTGCAGAGGTGTGGTGCAATATTCAAAGCACAGTCAAAAAGTGCCCAGTGAATATGAAACTGTATTTTTGCTTGAAATGTCAATTGCCAATACAAATGTAACATGTTCCTCTGCGTTTTGTTGTTCATTGCAAAAAAGTTAAAATATATAGAATCTAAGTTTCTTTTCCTTTGAACTGCTTTTATCTATTGCTCATACTGAGGCTGCTGGCGTGCAGTTGGCTCAGGTTTATATCTTTAGACACTTTGTTAGTTTCTTTTAAATGTCCATGTTCAGTTAGATGAAGGTGATTTAAGAGCCTGATTAGGTTTGTCATTACAAACATTTTCATGGTATCTAAAAGATACATGTTATCATGTATCTTTCCTCATTGTGAGGCCCTTTCACACTAATGAGCATGTGGGCTATAAGTCTGTGTGAAAGTATTTGCCTGCACTGCTGTGCGCATATTGTGCATGCATGAAATAGAGTGGCTCATAATCAGGCATACAGCTAACCGACAGGTTATGGGTGAGGGCTGAGAACGCTGCAAAACAGCTGATTCTGGTCTCTGGCTGGTCAGTTTGTGCACCTCAAACTACATGTGTTAAGGAATTCTTTGGTGTTGGTTCCTATTAAAATTTTATCCTTCATGACACTGAACTGGGTGTAAATTTTTTTAAAAACTTTTTCTCCTAATTTATATTTTGGATGAATGAGGTGAAGTTTGGAATCAAAATCAACCTTTGGATAGGTGACTACATGTAAAGCACGCACCATCTGTGAAGATCTTGAAGCATCGACTCTGTGTTATCTGGCAAAAATCTTGGCATTTTTCTGTTTTATGACCATTTGGAAGAACACGTACAGCTTCTGTGTTTGAGCAACTACAAATTCAATCAACAAAATTGATTAAAAATTTTTATATTGTTTTTGCTACAATGCACGTGTTCTTCCTTTGGTTCTTTGAGGGAGGTTTAAACTGGTAAAACTCTGACATTGCACCACATTTATTACTTTTACATTTAATAGCGATCCATCCACTATTATTTGAGTTTTTCTTTGATCTTTAAACAAAACCCAAAAGCCCAGGAGCGTGATTATTCAATGAGAATACAGCGTGTGTTAAAAATCAAAGGAAAATAGTGATATTATGTACCAATAAAGAGTGCTGGCTTTTGTGTCCTGCACAGGTGATTTATTACGCTTTACACTCTCAAAGATGTGCGTGATCTTAAAGTCTGAGCGCGCCTGCTAGCTGCACACAGGTTAAATTAATTCGAGAATAAAAGCATCAGAGCCAAACCAAACACTCCCCCGCTCTGTTTTGAATGAATAGCTGACTCACCACACTAATAACCAGTCTTGGGTGGAAAAGAAAGCTACTCCAAAGACAAAATAAAGTATAGGCAGGGGATTGAAAGCCAGAGGCACGGTGGAGCTTGGGTGTTTGTGTGTGTAATAATGATGCCCAGAATATAGAATCAGACCCTGAGTCACTGGTTGTCAAAATAAAGAAGTAAAGATGAGAGGCAAACAAGAAAAGGTAGAGAAGAACCACAGGGCTCCTCGGGGGAGTACAGATAACTAAAGGGTTCATAGAGAAAAGCTTTTTTCTTAATTAGGGAGAAAAGACCAAAGACTATCCTGCGCTACTGAGATACCCACTTTGTGGATCTTCCATCTTTGTACCTGTAGTTTCAGCGTGGTCAGAAAAAAAAAAAAAAAAAAACACTACAAGAAACACACTTATCCTCACCACATTTTGATTTGTACTTTCAGCAGCAGTAATGTGAAGGCTGTACGACAGTTTCTCCATCTCTTTGGCGGAGACCGAAAACTCTAAACAACTAGTAGATTATATCAGCCTCTGCATCAGAAATAGTATATATATAAAAAGAATTAGTACAGTGCTAATATTTAAATGGAAAACAGTCACCTCAAACATCAAGTATCAGCATGAGTATTGTCATTGTGAGCAAAATACAGGTGTGAGTCACGGAGCTGCTGACAAGGCCAACATGACTCTACGATTTATTCACAGTCTACAAATCAAGATCCACACCAGACGTCTGTCACCGCTGTGGTTATTTAAGATGGCAAATCTGTGTTTTTCAGTAGTTTAAAGAAAAATCCTGAGATTGAAACATCAAGCAGTTCAATAAATCCTCATATGAGAGCTGGCTTGTCTGAGGATCAATCTGTTCTCATACTTTCTGATTCAAGTCCCTTTTGTTTCCATTTATTCTTTAAAAATAGGTCACAATTAGGTGTACAAAGATTCTCATAATCCACCATTTGGTTCATATCTTTTATTTTTTATGAGGTGGGTGAATAGGGTGAATCATCCCATTCTGTTCATGATCCAATCATGACCATCTGATCCTTCCGGCACAGGAAAAAAAAAAATATTCAAATGGATTTCCAGCACACTCTTTATCAGAAGGATGGTTAATCGCCACATTTTTCACCAATGTGGTATGCTTTAACCAGTTATTAAATACCACCACTCCAAATTTACCTTAACAACCTAATTTTACAACAATACAAAATACGCTCCAAGTAAAAAAAGGCTAAACAATTACTTAAATACCAGCACATAGCTTGATAATAAGCCTCAGACCTAGAGACAAAACACAGCGTCCTTGGGGAAAAAGTCTATTCCCTGACAGGCCGATAGCTTCTATCCGGTTGTGATGACGTATGAACCGTGCTTCCGGGTCCAAACTACACTGCGTTCATTAAGGCTGTTGTCTTTATAACGTGTTTTAATGTTTGGTGTCTTGTTCTATTTAACCTGAAGAAGCTCCTAAAAATAGTTGGTGATCACTGACGGCCTCTCTGGATTTTTATTATCACTATTCATCATCAGCAGGTTTCAAAACTCAGTTAACTAAGTTAGTAGTCCTCTTCTTCTTGTCCTTTGCGCGGGCGACCAGCGGCGGTGGTTGGCCGTGCAACCAGTACGCTGCTGTAGGTGCCGCAGGTTCTCTTGCTTGACCAACGATTATCTTCCACGCTTTTCGATCTAAGGTGATGGTTCTTGCCTGCTCGAGGTCAAGTCGAAGGGCCTTCAAATCATCCTGGATTTGTTTCATCCATGTCTTTTTTGGTGCATTTCGATGCACCCTCCAATCGGTGGGGCGGGTCAACCAGAGTAGGCCATGGGGGTAGCGGCTCTGGTCCATTCGGCCAATGTGGCCAAACCAATGGAGTCGGCAGCGCTGGATTAGGTCGCCGATCGTTGGTTGGCTTCCGCAGCTGGTGAGGATGGTGTCATTCGAATGACGGTCGCGAAGGGAAACGCCGAGAATGCATCTAAGGCAACGCATTTGGAAAACTTCGAGCTTGCTCAGGTCGTGTTTGGGCATTGTCCACGTCTCCGCGCCGTAAAGTAGAATGGGCAGGATCAGGGTTCGGTAAAGGCGGATCTTTGTCGCCAATGAGATGTTGTTCTTCTTCCAAATGCACCTGTTCTTCTTCCAATGAGCGTATCTCCACTGATGATGCCACTTTCTTCTCCTCGACGAGGGACCCCAGATATTTAAATTGTTGGACTTGTGTGATCTGCACACTGTCGAGGTGGGCGATCGCTGGTGAACCGTCTGTGGTCAGGACTTTGGTCTTCTCTGCGTTAATCTTGAGGCCGTATGGTTTGGAGTGCCGGGCGATGTCATAGAGGATGTGAGTCGCCTCGGTGTCGTCTTCAGCAAAAATGGTGCTGTCGTCAGCGAACATTAGTGTTAGTAGTATTAACTATTTTTTTTTTCCAACTTTAATTTTTATTAGTTTTAGTTAACATTGAAATATTAAGGTTATTTTTATAGGACATCTGGAAATGAATACAGAGCCGTTTACTTGCTGTGAACGTGGTATATTGAGTGTTACAAAATTGGGATTACACAGACGTGATTTGATGCTTGCCAAGCATACACGATTTTAGTTTTGTTAGCTACTGAGTGAAATGTGATAGTAAACCATTAAACAAGAGAAGCTACACTGTCTCCTAGATTTTTCCCCCTCACATTAATATTAGCATTTATTCTGAATAGTGGACCTCTTTCACCCAAGGTTAGGTAGTCAATCTGTGGGTTGAACCGTGCTAATGTCAGCATGGTAGTGTAATAAAAATATTTGCAGCTGATGTTTATATCCAACGTTTAAGATAAGAAATAATAACATATATGTTATTTATTCTGAAAGTTAAGAATTAGATTAGATTAGAATTAGAACAAAACCTAATACAATTTAAAATATGTAGCGAAATAACATAGCTTTATAAAGTAAATTAATTAATTTAGATTAGTAATGTTTGGGTAATGCTAGGAAATAATTAAAAAAGTATCCAATTGAAAAAAAAATCAATTAGAATTCATCATTCATTTTAGCATGTGTCCAGAAAATTCAGAAAAAAAGTTTGTTGGGGATTCTTTTCAAGAATTAGCTAAACTGGCTGTTCCTAAAAGGTTTAATTTTGGTCTTTTCAAGGCATTTGGTGACAATAACAATAAAACTCACTACATGGCTGAACTATCAGGAGACTAACACTCTATCAACGTTGCATTATTGACAAAAAAAAAGAAAAAACAAAGAATAAAAATGTCATATCCAGTGCATCGATTGGCAGACACCTTGAGATGGTACCGGCTAAGAGAAAAGCTGCGTATGATGAACACTTTGTTGTTTTAGACAAAAGTCCTCCTGACAGCTGTTTGC
Organism: Aulonocara sp. 'chitande type north' Nkhata Bay; assembly: GCF_057382095.1. NCBI lineage: Eukaryota > Metazoa > Chordata > Actinopteri > Cichliformes > Cichlidae > Aulonocara > Aulonocara sp. 'chitande type north' Nkhata Bay. The sequence goes on from NC_141363.1 coordinate 33,975,236, forward strand.
AAAAGTTTTTCAGTGCTTGTAAAAAATGAGTGTTTACCAGTTTAAATGTCAGAATTTAATGCATGTAGGAAACCATCATCTGTCTCTCGCCTTCCTCACCAGCTACATGAAATACTATTAAACCTCCCCCACTCCTGTGAGGGGAGTTTTTATCTATCATATTTGGAAATTTATCCACTAGCTCCCACACGATAAAAATATTTCTTTCCCTCCTTTATTTCATTCCTCCCTGGACTGCAGAGCTCTTCCATGGTTCCCTTGTGGCTCTTGAACTATGATGTTCTTTCCCCTGTGGACTTCACTCCATCTCCTGCCGCACTTCCCCACCCACCATTGCTTCATTTGATGAATATTTCACAGGCCAGTAGAGACAGTCGTCCTCCTCTCTCATCCTATTCCCAGACACTACTCAGCTCTCAGTACCTATCACCTTCAGAGATGATAACATCCTAGCGCTGGGTAAGTGGCACCTCAGGAGTCAGCTGGGTCTCTGGGAGCATGCCATATGAAGAAAAATGGAATTGTGTATTAACTTAAGCTCTATACGTCTATCTAAAACCATCTAAAACCTGACCTTAGCACCATATGAGATTTAGGCTAAAGCTGGCAGATATTACAAAACAAAACGGCAACACCCATCAGGTGCGAAGAGGAAAAGGACCCGCATGGGCGCACCATGATACTGTCCAGTGGTGGAAGAATTATTTTAAGCTTTTACCAGAGCACAACAACACCTAAAATACTCCAGTACTACAGTAGTGAAAGCAGCCAAGTGTACTTATATAGATAGATCAATACCAGTGATGCAAATGATTCATTAGGCAATTAATCATTTTTTATAATCACTAAAAAAAAAAACTAAGCTGCACGCTCACAGGGTCCAATTTATAAGGATTTGAGAAAGGATTCTCTTTTTGTTGCTTATTTACTTAATCCCTTGTTTGATTAATCCCTTGTTTGATTAATCCCTTGGATCCCTTTTGACAAATGTCAATATAAAAAACAATAAATTAAAAATGATAAGTGATGAACAGAATTTTTGCAGTTCTTTCTGATCATTAAGTTTTAACTCCTTTACATGTTTCAGAACAAGGATTCTGAACCTAGAGAGACACACCAATGGTCACAATTTCAAATTCCAGCGTCACCTTTCTCAAGTTCACAAGATTTTCAGAAAAATTTGACTTTGACTACCAGGTGATTGAGATTCGAATACGCTCGAGTTTTTTAGTAGGGTAAGGTGAATGTAAAAACCTAATAAAGTAGTTAAAAATCAATACAGTGTCAGTACTTAAAATGACTAAGTTGTCTGGCCAATAAATAAATCAATAAATACAGTATAGGTTTAACCTTCCAAAGGTTTAACCTATAATATAGAACCAAAAGTTAATATGTAGGTTTTAGACTGTAGGTCTCCTCTTTAGAACAACTCGTAAAGGGCTTGTAAAGGCAGACTGCGTGGCTCGATGGTAGATTTTATACACCTGTGGCAAACAGACTAAAACACCTCAAAGATTAACAGATGCGTTGTATTCAATATGCATATTTGCAGATGCAACTAGGGGTAACTGAAATGGGTGTCTTCACATAGTTTGCCCAGCAGAATGACTCCGTTGTTTACAATACTCTCACCACTGTCTGCAGCATTGGCAATAGAGTAAAGTTCAGAGCTCAGCAGGTAAAGGTGCAGAGTCAAGTGACGACTTCGTGGTAAGCTGCAACCTAGTTTTTGCAATATGGTGCAGAAAAGTTATTAAAAAAAATGACTCAATCATTTTCTGTTTTTAATATAACCAACACGCATGTATACATTTGTTTATATGCAAGAACACTGGACAAAAATCTTCTAGACTAAAATGATAAACCAGAGTTTATTTATCCATCTTAGTGTATTTTCTATCAATTTCTAACTTGAAGATGTCAAACTGCATCTGTTCTTTGAAGTATTGTTTGGCAACAATGTAAAACAATACTTGTAGCTGATTTGTAACTAATAAAACTAATGAAAATTCCACCAGGTTTGCATGAAATCATTGATGACAGTCTAGAGTACACACCATTATCGTCACAGGCTAAAGACAGAAAACCCAAAAAGTTTATTTAAAAGGATTTTGGGGCAAAATAGAGCAGTTTTATTTGCAGTTTATGTAGACTAGTCAATAAACTACATTTTTCAGGCAGTTTTTTTCCAGGTTAGATATGACGTTGAAAGGTCCCCAACTGACCAGGAGACACAATATCAAAAGATTCAGGCCTAAACAAAAATTTTGTATTTCTCAGGCTCACATTGCTTATTTTTCGTCATTTTATTAATGAAATTATTAATCAAAAATGAAGAAACAAAAGAAAATAACAGACAGGCGGAAAACAATGAAATAATATCAGAGGGTGGCACCAGTCTGTCATTATCATTTAGATAGATGTGGCACAGTGGGATCCAAATCAGTGGAGAATTAAAGAGAGACCCTTCTTGTGAAAAAACAAAGGAGAATCACAACAAAACAACATAATAGCTGATCAAGAGGCGACAGAAGAGCCTACAGGCTGCAGTCTTTCCTCTGAGGAAAACTAATTGTTGTTTTAATGCGATCGCTGGTCTCTATGGTGGATGGACTTGGAGATGCATGACACACTGAGAGGAAATAACGCCCCGGGGAAGACTGCATACAATTCCTCCCTCCTATGCCTGCTTTTCACTCAAATGAAGACAGAGGGAGATTTCTGTTGAAAGGCTTCTTTAAATGACTAATGAAAAATGACGCTTCCACATTCCTCCAGAGTGCCGGCTTCTCGGTGAATAATGGAAATGATCTTGTGAATTTGGATGGGAGACATAAATGTCTTAGAGTTGCCGGTTCACATTCATTCAGAGCTGTTAAATTTTCAGTTGAAGCTCTCACAGTTAGCAGAAACCCTCTCATTCTCCCCCCAAGTGAGCAAAGGAGAGCAAAGTGAGACCGTAAATAGCTGTACAAAAGGGCTGATACATTCGATATGAGCCAGTTACAGGATGTACTTATATAGTTCATTTTTATAATGCACTTATATTAGATTAAATAGCTATATGGCAGCTTAAAAGTACTTGCACTGCTCGCAAACTGTGACATGCAGCATTAATCTCTGCTTTGTTGTGCCCCTTCTCTCCCTCCCTCGATGCTGCAGATCCATATGGGATGTTAAAACCTCCTCTGCCTGCCTTTTCCCTCAATCATCACTGTCGCCTACAAATCTCCTGCCTACAAATCCTGTGTCAGCCATGTGCAGAGCCCACGCTCGCTCTCTGCTGAGGGGAAAAACTGCCAGGCAGCCGGAGAGGCCATCACTGTAGCAGCAAGCTTCGCTGTAACTCCAGCGTGCGCTGCCCTCTCATCCGCTACAGCTGAGTAAACATCGGGGGGATAAACAGCCAGAGGGGCAGAGGCCTTACTACAGCTGAGGGCAGTTTAGTTTGCACACAGCACAGTGGGGTTAACTAGGATTAAATCATCATGTGTCAAGTGTGACTATGTGTCTTCATTCGTCATGTACTTTAATATATCAGCACAATGTGAGAGAAACTGTGAATAAAAGACTCATGGAGTGACAAAAAAGAAGCGATAGTGTCGACTTACATGAGAACAAGCAAGGTGATAACGGATGAGACATTTGAACGTGACGTGGTGGATGTGCAGGATTTATAGTGTAGTAATTAGAATATAAAGAGTGACAGCACACTGGGGGACCAAAAATATATATATTTTTTTTAATGAACCAATTTTTGTGGCTCTAATGAAGGTCTGTGCAAAGGATTGTGATAGCCTGATGAAAGAAACCTACCATCAGATCCCTTGAGATCCCTTCCCAGACGCCTTAACGCCCACTCACATCCTGGGCCATCTGACCTCAGGAATTCGCATGATAAGGTGGGGCCAGGTTTCACAATGAACACACCCGAAACCCTGGCTGATTGGGACCCACACCCAGTTTCACACCTTGGCTCAGGCGATTAGAGGATCATCAGGGGGTCCTTTTGTCCCTCTGTGGGGGGATACTCCCACTAGGTTTATATCTGGGCTCTCCACCATTTGACCTTAGAACTGAAGAAGCTTCTCGGATGAGAGGTGAAACGTCTTCAAGCAACTTAAAGAAGTCCAGACGCTTTTCTTTGCAAGCTCCTTTGACTACGATGACCTGGATGACTGAGAACCTTCACAGACACCTACCATCAGCTTCTTTGAGCTTCTCCTCAGATTACAGTAAAGCCTCCCTTACAGCGACACAGAGAGGGGTCATTGTTGGGAACCGTTTTCCTTGATTTGGTCCTAAATGACATCAGGTTTGGGTGATGCAGGCTTCATGGTGCACTTTAACTCTTAACCAAAGCATCACCTGAAGGCTTTTACACTGATGGATTTCTGATGCATATTCCAACCCACTATATTTCCCATAACTGGTCACTGTGACTCTGTGGATACTGGTAACTCTTAAATGCACAATCAGTAACACATTTGTCCACCTGAGAATTTGTAATTGATAAGATATGCCAATGAATCTTTTAAGAGTCCAAATTGGATTACAGAATATGGACACAGGCACAGAGACATTGCCCACTGGTTTGTCGAAGTCAGCTTTTCAAGCTTTGACCCGTGATCGTATTTGGAAACTTGCTTGGTTAGCAAACTGGGTTAGCAGGCTGCGTCAACAGACGTAGATATTTGCTAATTAGTGCAAAGCCACTCACTAAAACTAGAGCACAGACTCCTTTGTCGATTTGTCAATACAATTAGATACATAGCAAGCTGTATTGCTTTTCAGATAATTAAATTTAAAAGGCACAAACAGTCAACAGGTCCATGCTCAGTGACTTGAATTAGCTCAGGCGAACCTTAGCAGAGTGCCTGCCAGTCAAAGCAAACGTGCCGTCCACATTAAAAACTTTTAATTATTGTCACAAAGGCTGAAATTAGCTATAAAAAAACAAAATGATTTTCTGTACCAGGCTTTAAACATGTGTATTTCATCTGTAATGATGAAAAAACATGGTAGTCTATGAGAAATGACTCACTTGTTACTTGTCGTTGTTGTCCTTGTCTCAGAAGATTATCTCAGGAGAGTCAGAGAAACAAAGTCTTTTAGGACTTTTTAGCACATCATCTACGTAACTCGGCCTGTGGATTGCTTACAATTTATGTAATCATTATTTATTTATTTTTTATTCCATCCATCCATCCATCCATCTTCATCCGCTTTATCCGAGGCCGGGTCGCGGGGACAGCAGCCTAAGCAAAGAGGCCCAGACCTCCCTCTCCCCAGCCACCTCCTCCAGCTTATCCGGGGGAATACCAAGGCGTTCCCAGGCCAGCCGAGAGATATAATCTCTCCAGCGTGTCCTGGGTCTGCCCCGGGGCCTCCTCCCGGTGGGACATGCCTGGAACACCTCACCCAGGAGGCGCCCAGGGGGCATCCTTGTCAGATGCCCGAACCACCTCAGCTGGCTCCTTTCGATGTGGAGCAGCAGCTGCTCTACTCTGAGCCCTTCCCGGATGGCCGAACTTCTCACCCCATCTCTAAGGGAGAGGCCAGCCACCCTTCGGAGGAAGCTCATTTCTGCCGCTTGTATTCGCGATCTCGTTCTTTCGGTCACTACCCACAGCTCGTGGCCATAGGTGAGGGTAGGGACGTAGATCGACCGGTAAATTGAGAGCTTCGCTTTTACACTCAGCTCCCTCTTCACCATGACGGACTGGTGCAGCGTCTGCATTACTGCAGCTGCAGCCCCAATCCGTCTGTCGATCTCCGGCTCCCTTCTCCCATCACTCGCGAACAAGACCCTGAGATACTTGAACTCCTCCACTTGGGGCAGGAACTCATCCCCGACCCGGAGTGGGCACTCCACCCTTTTCCGGCTGAGAACCATGGCCTCAGATTTGGAGGTGCTGATCCTCATTCCCGCTGCTTCACACTTGGCTGTGAACCGTTCCAGTGCGAGCTGGAGGCCTTCACCCGATGAAGCCAACAGAACCACATCATCCGCAAAAATCAGAGATGAGATTCTGAGGCCACCAAAGCGAAAGCCCTCCGCCACTTGGCTGCGCCTAGAAATCCTGTCCATAAAAATTATGAACAGAACCGGAGACAAAGAACAGCCCTGGCGGAGCCCATCACCCACCGGGAACGAGTCCGACTTATTGCCGGCAATGCAAACCAAGCTCTTGCAACGGTTGTATAGGGATCGAATGGCCCGTAGCAATGGGCCAGACACCCCATACTCCCGCAACACCTCCCACAGGACACCCCGAGGGACACGGTCGAATGCCTTCTCCAAGTCCACAAAACACATGTAGACTGGTTGGGCAAACTCCCATGCACCCTCAAGTATCCTCGAGAGGATAAAGAGCTGGTCCAGTGTTCCGTGACCAGGATGAAAACCGCATTGTTCCTCCTGTATCCGAGGTTCGACTAGCGGACGAACTCTCCTTTCCAGCACCCTGGCATCGACTTTCCCAGGGAGGCTGAGGAGTGTGATCCCCCTGTAGTTGGAACACACCCTCCGGTCCCCCTTCTTAAAGATGGGGACCACCACCGCGGTCTGCCAGTCCACAGGTACTGCCCCTGCAGAGGCGTGTCAACCAGGACAGCCCTACAACGTCCAGAGCCTTCAGGAACTTGGGGCGGACCTCATCAACACCAGGGGCTCTGCCACCAAGGAGTTGTTTAACTGCCTCAGTGACCTCGCCCCCGGAAATTGGCGGGTCATTCCCCTCATCCCCAGACTCTGCTTCCTCCTCGGAAGACGTGTCAGTGGGATTAAGGAGGTCCTCGAAGTATTCCTTCCACCGCCCGACAATTTTCTCAGTCGACGTCAGCAGCGCTCCGCCAGCACTATACACAGTGCAGGTAGAGCACCGCTTTCCCCTCCTGAGACGCCTGACGGTTTGCCAGAATCTCTTCGAGGCAGTCCGAAAGTCTTTTTCGATGGCCTCTCCGAACTCCTCCCACACCCGAGTTTTTGCTTCAGCCACTGCCCGAGCCGCATTCCGCTTGGCCTGTCGATACCTGTCGGCTGCCTCCGGAGTCCCACAGGCTAACCAAGCCTGATAGGACTCCTTCTTCAGCCTGGTGGCTCCCTTCACCTCTGGTGTCCACCATTTGGTTTGGGGATTACCACCACGGCAGGCACCAACCACCTTGCGGCTGAACATGGTCCATTCGGACTCAATGTCCCCAGTCTCCCTCGGAATGCTGTTGAAGCTCTGCCGGAGGTGTGCGTTGAAGATCTCGCGGACTGGGGCCTCTGCTAGACGTTCCCAGCACACCCTCACTACGTGTTTAGGTGCACCAGGTCTGTCCAGCGTCCTCCCCCGCCACCTGATCCAACTCACCACCAGGTGGTGATCAGTTGACAGCTCAGCCCCTCTTTTTACCCGAGTGTCCAGAACATATGGTCGCAGGTCTGGTGATACGATTACAAAATCAATCATCGACCTACGGCCTAGAGCGTCCTGGTGCCACGTGCACTTATGGACACTCTTATGTTCGAACAGGGTGTTCGTTATGGCCAAACTGTGATTAGCACAGAAGTCCAATAACAAAGCACCGCTCGGGTTCAGATCAGGGAGGCCGTTCCTCTCAATCACGTCCCTCCAGGTCTCGCTGTCGTTACCCACGTGAGCATTGAAGTTTCCCAGCAGGACAACAGAGTCTCCAGGTGGAGCACCTTCCAGCACCCCCCCCAGGGACTCTAAGAAGGCTGGGTACTCCGAACTGCCACTCGGCGCATAAGCGCAGATGACAGTCAGGACCCGTTCCCCGACCCTAAGGCGCAGGGAACAAACCCTCTCGTCCACCGGGAAAAACCCCAACGTACCGGCAGCAAGCCGAGGGGATATTAGAATACCCACCCCAGCCCGCCGCCTCTCACCAGGGGCAACTCCAGACTGAGACAGAGTCCAGCCCCACTCCAGGAGACTGGTTCCAGAGCCCAAGCCATGCGTAGAGGTGAGCCCGACTATATCTAGCCGGTACCTCTCAACCTCACGCACTAACTCAGGCTCCTTCCCCACCAGAGAGGTGACATTCCATGTCCCTATTGCCAGTCTTGGCAGCCGGGGGTCAGTCCGCCAGGGCCTCCGCTCCTGGCCGCCACCCGGCACACAATGCACCCGACCCCTATGGCGCCTCCTGCGGGTGGTGGGCCTGCGGGAGGATGGGCCCATGACTCCTCTTCGGGCTGTGCCCGGCCGGGCCCCATGGACTAAGGCCCGGCCACCAGATGCTCGCCCTCGGGCACCCCCCCAGGCCTGGCTCCAGGGCGGGGCCCCGGTAACCCTATCCCGGGCAGGGTAAACTGTTCCCTCGATATTCTTTTCATAAGGGTCTTCTGAATCGCTCTTTGTCTGGTCCCTCACCCAGGACCAATTTGCCATGGGAGACCCTACCATGGCAAATTCCCTATATCTATTTTTATTTACTAGCTTTGGTGGCACAAGATTAGTTACGGGCTCACATATTATTTCTATGCCTTTATCTCCCGTGTTTTGTCTTACATTGAAGCAGTCTAAATGTTCTGTACAGTGCCACAGCCCACATGGGTCTCTGTGAATTGAGCTGGAGTGGAGCCTAATAATGACGGGTCATTTCTGTAGAGTTTAAATTAGTCTCCAGAGTCAAATGACAGCGTGTCTGTCTGCCTGCTAAGCCCGAGACAAAAGGTTACCTGTAAATTAGGAATGATTAGCTATAATAGGTCATATACCACTACCAATATTGGGTGGACATTTATCGATAGGTACAGTGTGTGTGGCTATATGTCAGACTGCCTGTTTCTTTTGAATGTTTAAATTTGCATGCAAGCCTCTTTTCATGCGTGTCTAATAGTGAGCTGTAATCACCTTCCAACAGGAATGGGGTGGGATGGAGGGGGGGGGGGGGGGGGGGGGTTCATTTCACAAAGCCAAAAGGCTGTCACAGCGCATTTAACCTGACACCTGACTTGAACTTAGTAATGGCCTCAGAAAGCTGTTGAGATTGCATGTTTCACTTCGCACATACATCCCAGCTCCTCACATAATTTACACCGACTTAAATCGATACTGTCTTTGCCTGTTTAATGAAATTTCGTGCCGTGCTTAAGCTAGTCTCAGTAGTTTTTTTTTTTTTTTTTTTTTAATCAAAATCTAACACGGTTTCCACGAGCACGATCACTTACTCCACTGCAATGCTGGGGCACAGTGATGCCTTTGTGATCCTGTCGTGTGATGTGAAAACTTAACTAAATTTCACATTAAGAAATGCTGTGTGTGCAACATGCAGTCAGACAGCTTCCCAGGAAAAAACCCAGCATATAAATAAGTCACACAGTTTGTTCCTGGGTGGGATGAGGATGGTATAGACATATGGTAACAGTATATCAGAGGGCAACAGTGCATATCCATGCATAGACACGTAATGGAGATATACAGATGGGTGATACGTGACATATATATTCCTGCTGGATGCCTCTCGTAAAACATAGTTGAGTTGCACAATAGAGTACTCATCGGTTTATTTTAGGAATTGAGCCGTGATTCAACATCTGAGTGGCTGTAATGAAAACGTTGAGCTCCTCGAGGGGGTGAATTGGGACCAGCTTGTACAGGAGATATTCTCTATGAAGGAAGGTGGACAGCAGTCATTGCAGTCAGTCTCGATCTTTTGCTCATAGGCCAATTTGTTCACCGGGACGGCATCGCATCTGCTGAGAAGGAGGAAACCATCACCCTCATTAATAAGAAAACATCAAAAGACAGATAGAAGCACTCCTGGAGAAGAGCACCTCTCTGCAGCTGTGCTGCTAACAAGCCCCTCTTTTATCAAACGTCTTTGATTTTGCAATTCCCAAAATACCACCCAGCGAAGGTGGGACGAACAACGATTAATGAATGCGTTTATTACTTCTGTCACTTTATGGTGCAGTTTAGAGGGCGGGAAAAAAAGTCAGGAGGGAGAAAAGGCCCTGCAGCTGTACCCCTGGAGTGAACCTCCTCCATGTGACAAATTTCACAGTCTGTTGAGAGAAATCCGCTGAGGCTTTATGTTCCTTTTTCACTAGTACCTACTCGGTCGGCTCGCCATGGCTCGGCACCGTTTCCGGGGGTTTCTTTCCTAACATTTACTCTGCCAGGGTTCCAAACAATCCAGGTCGATCCGAAAATGTGACGTCAACAGACTGCATGCCACTGATTGGCTGGTCAGCGGCGTCGCTTGGCAATTCATGAGTATGTCCCCACGCCACTTTTGAAACCCGGCAACGAGGGAAAGGGCTACTAAAAACTAGAGATGGCACGATACCACTTTTTAATGTCCGATACCGATTCCGATATCATAAATTTGGATATCTACCAATACTGATATGAATCCGATATAGCGTATTTTGTAATCAAAACTGTTTTTTTCTAAATATCTTGCTGCATTTTGTATAAGTTCATACTCAAGTTTTAAAAAACAAGAGACTGAAGCTATTCTGTTGTACCTGTATGCAAAAAATACACTGCACCCAAAACATTTTATAGTTCAGCAACACTGATCAATCTAATAAATTTAAACCTACACCATCCTCCCTATTCTGGTATTCTAAAGAGTACTTACCTACCTAACTAATAGGGTTACCAACTCCCAGCAAAAATAATAGGGAACCACAGCCCACCCATAATCGATGTAATCAACTTTAATTTAATGCAAGTGTAAAACAAATGCACAGAAATTATTTATTTTTCTACAATATTTAAATAGATTCAACATATTTCTTCAACAGAATTGCAGACTGCACAGATGGTACCTTCCCAAAGGAAAAAGTACTATAGCTTAGTAGGGTGTATATTAGACTTATTAGTTACTATATACAATAATGGATTTCTATACATTTAATCAGAAGACCACTTTTGTTGTAAGATTCAGATAAGTTTTTAAATGACAAAGAAAAATATTTCTTTGTGTCCCCCTTTCCCAGTTAATGCCCTATCGGCCCCCCTGACAAAACTTTGCTAGACCCGCCCCTGCACAGTTACCAGCCTTCAGCTACGTAGAAAAGGATCCTGGTGTTATTTGTCTCTCAAAAACAGTTCACTTCCCTTCAACTCATTCATGTCACCTAAAAGGTAAACCTGTTTCTCCATCACCTGCTCAGCTCTGATGTTTTAGTAAGGACATCTCCTGGTTTCATCTTCATGTTTCCCTCTCACCACATGTCCAAACGGATATCGTGACCAGCAGCTTTTACAGCCGTGGCTCCAGCAAACCTCAGCTGATACTAGAAAGTAATATTAAATACATTCTAACAACAGCTTATCACGCTTAAATGTGCTACTGTTGTTTATCCGCTGGTCTCCTCTTTCTAACGCAAAGTGGGCGATAAACAAACAAGAAAGCTGATCAGCTGATCATTGATCAGTTTCATGTTTGAAGTAATAACAGGAGAGGAAGGGGGAGTGAATGAGAGAAGAAGATGCAACTGCACAGCAAAGACAGAATAACTCCAGCTTTGTGTCTATTTTTTAATTCTAGCTGAAGTACGTGACAAATCGCTGCCTTTTCACCTCAGTATGGAACTCCGATGGCCAGTCCAGCAGTGGCTCAATATATCAGTTGTAAAGCTTAACGTGGAAATACTATGCAAACATTCAGGGATGAACTTCCATACTTGCTTTACTTCTCTGGGATAGTTTTTGCCGAGATGAAAAGCCGCGGTTAGGAAGCATGTAGCGAGGCTCCAAATGCTCCAACAGACCGCCGCCAGGTCTCGCAGACAACAGCCGCTCTATCACGTGACACATACTGCTCCGATGCGCCGAGCTGGGTTACTCCAAGTAGCGCGTTTTGTGAGGTAATTTTGTGACTTCGGATCGGATTACATTTTTTATTTCTCTCCGATATCCGATCCAGTAATTTAGGTCAGTATCGGACCGATACCGATACGTAATATCGGATCGGTCCATCTCTATTAGAAACAACGGTGCGATTCCAGAGTCTGGCGAAAAGCCAGAGACTGAATGAGCAGCAGGCGATGATATGCCTGCTGCTCATTCAGTCTGCTGCTTTTTCACTAGTACCTACTTGGGTCGGCCCGCCACAGTTTTCGGGGCTTTCCATCAGGTCATGGTATCTGTTACCAGGTACTTTTTTAGTACAGTTGGAAAATGTGACATCAACAGATTGCATGCCACCGACTGGCTGGTCAGTGAGTGCGTCTCCTTCACGAAAATCAAAACCGCCATTTTTGAAGGGCAGCAACGAGGGAAATGGCTGCAAAAAACAACGGCTGACAAAAAGTCACAGACCGAGCAGATCATTGCCTTGACGTCCACGACTGTTGTGGCGTTCATATCATACACCTATTACATCACGGGATGCTGGGACGCGTTGCTATAATGACCCCACGCACATTAGGTGGTACTTGATTGTAATGGAAAACGAGCCGAGGCGAGTCACACCGAGCCAATCTGAGTTGGTGCTAATGGAAAAAATGGCTTTAGAGGGCGGGAAAACAGTGAGGAGGGAGAAAAGGCCCTGCAGCTCTACTCCTGGAGTGAACCTCCTCCATTTGACAAATTTCACAGTCTGCTGGGAAAAATCCGCTGAGGCTTTCAGCTTGTCTCATGCTGTTGCTGAATACCAAGAGATTAATTCATTTCGCAGATAATGCGTGTAAGTGACTCCAACTCCCAAATATGCAGGATTCAGACCGACACTACCTGCCCAATCTCTCAGCGACAACAAGGGAAGATTCAGGCTGGGAGGCGAGATAACAGACAGCACACAAAGGTCAACACATCAAACAAAAGATCCTGTTTGTAGACTGAAACAAGAATAACACAATTCCAAACTAATTTTACCCCCTCTCCCTGTCCCTGCACCAAGTCTGATTAAGGAGAGCCTGAGGCAGCAGTAAAAGCTTTTTGGACTGGAAGCTGATTTTCAGTGCAAATAAAGAACCTACTGTAAAAACTGTCTGTTTTTTTTAAGTAAGTCGGGAAGGTCAAATGTAGATGTGACTTACAAAAATGCTTTAATCTTCTTATATTGATAATCATTCGCTAGTTTTTGTTGTATTAGTTTTTACTAATCAGAAGGTCGGTGCTTCAGCCATCTACTCTAGTGTGCAAGAAACTGACCTTAAGCCAGAGGTTCCCAAAGTGGGGGGCGCAGAGCCACTGCAGATGGTGAGGGTATGAATAAAAACAAACAAAAAAACACAACGCTTGGACACTGGATATAATGGGCTCCCACACAAACGCAAAGCAGAAAATGAAGCATCGCCAAATATGTTTCCAAACCAACTTCCTTCCAAGCCAAATACTAGAAAATATGATAAAGCATATCTTCCCTTTGGCTTCTGCACAAGTGCAAAGGTAGGTCTCCCTGACAGAATTTGTTTCCCCTGCGTCGGGAGCACGCGCTGGGCTGTCCAAACCACAGACAAACAGTATCCCACATTTTTTATTTTTAGTTCACAAACACTTCTTATAACGACTAACTACTCCTGACAAAAAAACCCAACTACACGTAAAATAATCACACCATGACGCCTCTGCCTTTCTAAACGGAGGGACAGTAACTGCATGTGTATATGTAAGCGTGTAAAAACTGCAGATAGTAAGGTTAACAGTAACAGTATTTTGTCTCTATCCACCATTGTAGAAATTCATCTCATGTAAACAATAGCGTGGCGAACAGCGCAAAGATTTTCTTGTAAAACAAAGGGGGGCCTAGCAAAAGAAGTTTGGGAAGCACTGCCTTAAGCTAACCTAAACCCTAAATTGCCTGCAATGCATTTAGAGTAAGAATGTGTGGAAGTGTGTGAATAACACAGAACTGGCAGTTCTAGTGTTAATTTCCTTTTCAGCAACCCAAACTTTTATTTATTTATTTTATATTTTGGCATCTTTGGCATTAAAAAAAAAAAAAAAATGTAGGCATGTCAAACTATACCTTAAGACTTAAGAGGCTTAGTGGTTTTCAACACCTTCAGGATGAATTGACGTTATTGCCACAGTTTTGGATACTCAGCGTCCCTTACATGTTTAATTTAAGATGTGTCCATCAGGTAGGAGGTGCAGTCTCATTTTGAGCAGCTCTACACCTGCTCCTCGTCAGGCCTGAGCAGAAGCAGGTGTAGGTGAGTCCCGCAGTGTGCTAGTTGCTGATTGTGGTTTTTACATTTTGTCGTGTGCTTATTTTTGGCCCAGCACCCGTCCCTGTTTTGGTGTGGATGCACGTGTATTTTTCTAGTCTTTTGTATAGGAGCATTAGTCTCTCAGTAGGAAGCACAACTAGTCAGAAATTATGTCAGTGTCATCATGTCGACCTTTTCTTTCTCTTTTCCCATGATTCATTGTGTCAGTGTAAGAGATTTGGATCTTGTACCGTGTTTGCTGATTATGTTGGACTACCATCTGTAAAGCAAATTGCCCCACAGGGACATACAAGTTCTACTCTATTCTACTTGATTTAACACCCTTGGGATATAATTAAATGAATGAAAAATGAATCAACTGTATTACTCCAGTTGCAGCAATCATTAAACAGCATAAAACTGTATGCCCTGTATCCTATTAGTCCTTCATCAACTGAATAGCAGAGCCATGGGAGGTTTTATTAAAGACATCATCGTGTTTTTCACACGCAAAGCAGGCGGCAGTCAATTTATATTAAAAGGTTGGTAAAGATGCATCTAGGCATCCATACCCTCTGATAAACAACCATTTCTGTTTCTACACTGAAGACCCAGACAGAAAATAATGTTGCGCTGTATGACTTTCAAAGGGAATGAGCCACTGTTCAGCCAGTTTTGTGTGTGTGAGTGTGTGTGCGTTTTGTGCACAGTGTTTCAAAGAATCAATGCTGTTTTATTTGCCTCACGCTGTGTGTGTTTCTTTGGTTGGCTGGATAGATATGAGTGCGTGTATGTTGGTGTGTAGCAGAGCCTGCTATGTGTATGGGCTGGTGTGTAGCTTGCTGTGTACCTGAGCTAGCTCTGAGATAGATATTGTGGTAGCTTTGTACCATGTCTTATCTTCTGAATCTGTGAGGATGAGTATGCCAGTCATTATCACATATGACAAAGGAATAGAAAACCTGAAAAATCTCTCAGTGATATTTAGGCCTGTTCCAACTAGTTTGTCTCAAGACTATGATTTACGCATAAAGGGGGCTGCTTTTACATTTCTGTCATGCTACAACAATAATAAGAACAATAAGAATTGGGTTTAAATTAAGTAGACATCGTGTTGAGAAAGTGCCCACTTCCAGGAGTAAATCATAGTACGAGACATATGACTCTCATAAGACTTATAAATAAAACATAAACATTTACTATTTGAGGCAATGGGGCAGTCTTTTTCTGTTTCTTTTCCATGACCTACTTAAAAATGTGGACTTGCTCCATGTTGACTTACAGCAGCCAGCAGGAGAGGAGACAAACCCAGCAATAAACTGCGTGAAGAAATAGGAGGGCTGCTTAAAGCAAATATGCTGTTTAATTGTGCTGCAGCTGAGCAGCTAATTAACTATCAAGCTTGCAACTCGACATTAGCCGTGTATTTTTTTCCGGCTGATCGTTCGCTTGGTTGACTGCTTGTTGCACAAACGGTGCGGGGAAAGATGTGTCTCTGTTTGCAAGTTAGAAACCAAGCAGACTTCAGCAGAAAAACAAATGTCGACTGTTGTTAAGAGTCAGTGGCTCGGGTGCTCCGGTTCAAGGTGAAAGCATGGGTAGCATGTGGTTTAGCGCTGGCACCTTGCTTTATGTAAAGATTTTATTTTGCTCTAAAGAAGATAGACCTACAAATGTTATTGCTTAAAATATGTAAAATATGAATTTCTATTTTTCAGTTTAGGATTTTTTTTGTCATCAAAAGGAGCACTACATGTGGCATTGACAAAAAAACAAAAAACACCACCAACAAATATATGCAACCAGTTTCATATGCATGTACAGAAGGCCATGCTTTGGAGCCAACAATCCCTTCTGCACTGTTAAATCAATCATAAGTCTAAAAGCTGTGACGACGGCTGACAAGAAGCTGGAAAACACCCCAATGGCAATGTCACACGTGGAAATGAATTAGTAGTTATCAGAATCCATTTGGAAAACATTTAGAACTAATTAGAAGCTGTTAATAATGAGGAAAAGTATTTTAAATAATATTTAACACTATCAGAAAATGATAGATGAGAGCAATTACAAAAAGTCACACCAATCTGTGACAAATGGGTGTTAAAATGATTTCCATCTGTAAATGACTGGCTCTTATAAATTATTTCCCCACATTTTTTCCCTTATGGATTTTAGTCTCTTCTTATCAGTTAGAAGCTGCACTGCTTCTCCTTTTTCTTTTTTCCCCCTCTACAAGCTGGTTTATTTTAGAAATCCCAGTGAGCTTACATCAAGTGAATAGTGTCAGTGAAAGTTGAGGGTCAGGCTCTTAACAGCCTGGGGTTTCCATGGTGACCTAAAAAGGGGCTAGCAGGAGGCTAACAGCTCATTTAGACAGAGACTCACTGTAGTCTTAAACACAGGTGCCTCCTGCTTCCACAGACCTGTGGGAGTGCCTGTGTGTCTTTACGTGTTCATTTTCTGTGAGTGAAGATGTTTTCAAGTTCAAGGACAAAAAAAAACAAACTAAACAAACAAACACATAAAAACAAATACTGCAGTCATCTTTGCTGTCTAGAGTAAGAGCGTAGGTCTCAGCCACAGCTAATGAAAGGCATCGCTCAAGGCGATGGCGTCTTTTTTTTATCAAAGTACACGATGTAATCAAATGATGACTTGATGAGCGCCTCACTGTTGCACAAATCACAGAGCAAACCAAACACAGAATCACGCAGCACTATTTCTGCTGCAGCAACTACAGTACATATTAATATTTTCCAACTGCCTATGAGGCTCCAGTTACAGACAGGCATGTTTGAAGTGTAGAGCATTGTCAGTGTCAAGACCAGTATTCACTATGCCAAGGAGTACATAGAGCTGAATGTCTCTTTTAATACAGTACTCTGAGAAATGTGAAAGAATCCGTTGGTAAGCAGGGGGAAATGAATGGATGGATGGATAAAATGATGTAGGTGGTAACAAGTCAAAACAAAACAGTGACATTCAGCAAATCCAGTAATGCTGATTTTTGGGGATTTGCTGTTGAAATTTTTTTAATTTAAATGAAAAATTTAGATTTTTAGACATCCAGTGTACATTTAAATCAATTTAATTGGACTGAATTTCAGCTGTTGAACATATTTGAACTGATCTGAACAAAAGCTGTCAGAACACATTCAGACTGTAGCCTCGTAAACTCACTTTATTTTCCCTCAAATATTCACTTCATCTCAAACAAAATGTTAATGAAACTCTTCACACCGGCTTTCAAAAGTGATTAAAAAGGTGTTTAATGTTTATAATTGTACTACCCGCAGACCTATATTACTGCTTTCTCAATTTTTAAAAGTACTGGAAAGCATTTTTGAACAGAATAGAGCTATTTTATTAACACAGCTGTGGAAAGAACAGATCTATGAAAATGGTCATTATAGATTTTATAGAAAATCTACGGTAAATCTGCAGCATAAAAAAAGACGTTACACAACTGGGCTATTTATTGATGTTAAGAAGTTTTGTTAAAATTCTGTGAACCACAACATTTTTTTTTTCCAAGGTATAGCGTATAATTTGGGGTTCCACAGGGATCAATACTAGACCCCAACTTTTTGTCAGGTAGTTTTACCTGACAAAAAGTGGTATTACTTTTTGCTGATAATACCACTTCTAATGATACATTGTTGGGCTCTTTTACGAATTAAATTGTGAAATAAAAAAAAATGCAGATGAAACAAAATGTATTATTTTTGGAAAGAGGAGTAAAGATATACAGATTGAAATGCTTGAAAGTAAACTGCTTGGTGTTTAGGATAATTCACAAGATGGTTTGAAGAGAAAACACCAACAAATTGTTTCTAAATTCTCAGTGAGACTTCACAATCTAGATGACTTGAAATTTTTATTAATGATGTTTAATGCAGTACATGGAACATTACCTGCTGATGTACTGAAGTCGTGTGCTATTAGTAACAATTCTGCTGAGCACAGGAGAAAACTTCACACTTAAGTTACTACAGGTAACATTAGCTGACTACTAAAAAAAAAAGTTTCTAATTATGCAGTGAAACTATGGAACCATTAAGACATCTTTACATTGCACCATGAACACGATGAGCTGTATCTTTTGTGATTCACAAAAAATGGCCAGTTCAGTGGCTCAGTTCAAAGTTGTCATTCTTTTGTTTTGAGCACATGTATGAAATATGCAATCATCTGTATATTTATTTGGTTGTGTATTGACAGGCATAGGTAGATCTGCATGTATGCATAAAGACATTCTGGTATTTCAAATTACCTTATTGCTATTCACTCCCATAAAGAAAATATAGAAACTAAAATAAAATATTCTTCTCCCTGAACCTTTTTCACTCACCTTGACAGTAGTGTGGAAGTTATTATTGTGCCTGACAAATATTTTCCATTAATGCAACAGATTACAGTATGACAAATGACTGATTACTGATCAGTGTTCTATGTCTCTAAAGCGTCACGGTGATTCATTTTATTTAAAGAGCGATTACCACAGTAACATATGGTAAATGTTTCAGTGCAGGGAACTGGCTGACATCCTGACAGCTGCATTACTATCCAGAGCCACAGCATTAGAAAGATGTGGCCTATATATTTTCTTCTAAGCAGATAATAAATCCGTGATTGCTGTCTCCGTCCTTACATTAATGACTGATTAATTATAAAAGCATTCGAGGAGATGAGTCCGAGTGTAACTTTGAATTTGTGCAACAAAACCTGCCAGCTAGCTGGTTACATTCATAAAGCCTGTTACCTCGGTAACTGACTCATAGTTAAATTCATCTCTTTCTCTGGAACAGAAAACCCAGAGTTTTGTTGTACCACACACACACCCTGATTCACTCTGATTACTTTCACCCAGCCGGTGTGGCACTAACTCAGCCTGCTGAGAACGGGATGAGTGCACTTGAGGCTAAAGGAGGAGGAAATTTCAGAAACGTATAACTTGATGTCCATCAGTAGTTTTATAGCCCTGGCTGCCTATAAACTATTCCCCTCAGCATAGCCACGGCTGGTTTTCTGAGTCATACATACTGCATTTCCTAAACTGCTTTTCACTTTTAACACATTGACATTCTCTGAGTGTCTGAGAGCAGCAGTGCACTGCATCTTTGGTGTGTGGGTACAGTTGAACTCTGAGCAGGTCCGTCTGGTGGTTTTCAGGACAAGGAGGACATCAGTAAAAAAAAGAAGTGCATATCTTGTTCAATTTTTCAACTACTGCTGAATGTTTCTTTGACGGTATATGCCCTCAGTAATACATTAATGTTCTGGTGGCTCAGTGTTTCTCCACAGCAGGTCCAAGTGCATGCTGGGATATAGGTCCTGTCCCTTCTGCGACCCTGAATAAGAATAAGCTGATATAGAAAGTGGACTGCTGGACCTTAATTTAAATCTTTTGTGTTTTTCTCAGTCACAGATCCCAGTCTCCCACACAGGTGTTCACTTGTTCACATGGCAATTGCACTCAAGCACCACCCACTGCATGAAGGAAAACATATTTATACATAGCTTTCACTGCCAGTTAAGTTTATCCTGACTCTCCACCACCTGCTGCTGTCTAACTGTCAGAGGTTTTTCATCACATCTACTTCTTTCATCTACCGTCCTTGCTACTGCGTAACGGCACTCTGGTGTGGCAAAACGGAGCTCAGACAGTGGATAACGATGTAATTTGTGCCACCCAAACACAAAGGTGCAAAGCAGCTAACAAGAAAGTCAGCCAATTATGCAAACACAAGACAGATCACAGCATTCAAAAGGTGCAGTCAGGGCACAACTGATTTACATGATATGGCAATAAGCAAAGGTGACAGAAATAGCATGGGCAGGACTGTAGACATAAACTCTGTGTCATAGCTAACCAAAGATGTAAATGAGCCATTTGATTGCCATTAAAAAGCTCTATAAAACAGGCTAAACAATCAATAATTCCTGAATAAGATGTCAGACCCCCCCGCCCTTCATTCAAACCGGCTGAATATCAAGTTCAGTTAAATTCAACTGGTTCAGCTAGTAACAGAGACCACATTTCTCACCTTAGAAATGTAAAATAAGAGCAAGATCCAGTGTGCCTGCACATTTGCACGTAAAATTTCAGACCTTATGGGCTCAAAGCTGTGATTTGTTCCACCCCAAAAGGCATAACAATGCTAACAGTGAAGTGAAAGAAATGTCAAACAGATTCTGCATACACCTACACAGCAATCTTAAGAAGCCTGATTATCCAAAATAATTCCATTCTCTTGCATGGGCTTACATGGATTTGCAGGCATTGGTGAACACATCTATGAGAAAGCTAAACATGCAATTTTGCATCCTTTCAGGACTGTGTGAAAGTGCAGAGACCTTTCGGCTGACATTTCACTCAGCAGCCTCTTAACTTTGATCTAGCTGTTAGACTCACAAACATGAAGGTACAACCAGACTGAATTTTTCTCCCTTTCCACGTGGAATATTAAGACGTGATTGATTCGTTTGTGCAAACTGACCCCCTCTCTTTTACTTGAAACAGGTCAGGCTTAAAAGTTTAAAACATGGGCTCAGGTTGCAGACATTGAGGGTAAGATGTTAGCCAAAGCAGGCTCCTAACATCACATAAACCTCATTTGAAGAAATTCAGAGCTTTGCCTCGTGTGCCCACGCGTGTAATCAAACCAAAATAAGCATACATCTACAAAACAAATCTCTCAAGCTAGAAGATGAGCCAGTGGGCTGAGATAATAAGGTTTTAAAAACTGCCTGCATTTGATTTCATTAACAAAGTTTTAAAGGAAGGCTTCCCAAGTTCAGTATTTACCCAAGGAGTATAAGAGTAAGACAGCCTTGAGACCTGAATCGGAACAGTGGTTTTAAGTATGGGAAGACATGATATACTGAGGCAGCTCCTGCCGGAGACTTTTTATGAAGAAAACTAATAGAACATGTTTTTTGTGCCACAGGAAATACTCTGGATTGAACAAAAGCATACTGTAGGTGTTAATCACATTAACAAAGGCTCCTAGTAAGGTATGTGAGTGTGACAGTAAGCTGGAACCGTCAAGAAAAAGCCTGCTGACCTCCAAGTGCATCGCTGTGCTAAGGTTGCAAGTGACAAATTGGCGTCTTAATTATACAAACATAATCTCAAGGTGGGATTTTACACCGGCTTCCTCTCTCTTCGTCTTTCTTCTCTTGGTCTATGTGATTCTCAGTCACCCTCAGCTATTCATTATGCATTCTTCCTCCCTTTTCCGTATCTGAACCTGCGCAGCCCACTTCCACAAAGTGGAACTCATTTGTCTGTCTTCAAATGCTAATAGAACACATAATGAGTGCCACTCAAAATTATCTCCCCTCGCCTATATCAGCGTATAATTAAAACAACACTGTCCTTAATAAGGTGTCAGAGGTGATAACGCAGGGCGCTGATAACTCTTTAAAGACACACACATACACATGCATGCACCCAATCACTCCCGCGGTGCCAAGCAACAATAGACTTATAATGAGTAGGACCATCAGGCCAAAACTAATTTCCAAGTATAAAGACAAAAGCTCTGATTGCTCAGTGGCGTTCCATAAGTAGGTTATTGCCTTTAGTTATTTACTGTTTTAATTAACCTTTTTTACAAACTCAACACATCATTTCTCTAAGAAATGCTTTGCTTTATAAGCTAATTTTTTAAATAATTTTGAATTAACAATTACAGTACTTTAAGTTCTCACTTGAACTTTTGCAGTTTCCCTTGACCGCTTTCACCTCCCAACTTTACTGCTTCGGTTTACTCTCAATCTTTCACAGAGTTATGGCCGCTTAAACCCCCCCCCCCCCCCCCCCAAAAAAAAAACAAAACAAAACAAAACTTTGAAAAACTGTAAAAATCCAAGCCCAGCACTCAATAACAAAGCAAAAGTGAAGCATTCAGCAGCTAACAAGTCAGACATTGCATTAAGCACATCTATCAAGTGGCCAGAAGCACAACACAACAAGTCCAAATGAATGATGATGTTGCTCTTTATCTGCTGGAATGCGTCTGCTAACAAGTTCAACAGTGTGTCAGTTTGTAGTGTTTGTTTCTGCTGCCAAAGGGGAAAAAAAAAATAGCCAGTAGCTCATTTAATTCGGCTGCACCTGTAGAGGACTCAAATCAGATTTTACCGTTTCTGTTCCCCATTCCAAACCTCATTCAAATTATGCTAATTTCCACATTTTTACACTTTGACCAATTCAGCTTTGCATAATTCGCAAGATTCACATTAATTTTTTTTATTATATACTGGGCCTTCAGTAGTTCAACAGTTCAGCTTTTTCTTCCTTATTGTTACCAATCATCCCCTTTGCAAATAAAAGGGTTTAACAGCATTCGACCCCAGAGTTTACAGCTATGAAAAAGAAACTTTTAAATCGCAAAAGGAAGAGATTAATACCTATAAGTGTGCTACTTTTTTCACTCAATCCCTAGCTCAATTACTTGAAAGCACTTGCTTGCCCTCGGGTGAGACACTTAACCCTGATTTGCTGCAGAGGGTCAGGCCAGCATCTGTTATTTTTGCATATATTACTGAAAATAAATCTAAACATATGAACGCACCAAATTGAAACAACAAACAGTTTCAGCATCTGATAATAACTGCTGTACAGGATGATGACAGGTCTTAGGATAAGAGTCCAGGAACATTTCTGCACGGCGCTGAATCTTATGCAATGGCACAGACATGATGTCATCTCTCTACAGACTAATTTTAGGTAACTTTGGAAAGAGTAAACTCATCAGCTGCATGCTTCTGAAGACAAACTCTTCATCACTGGGCTGCGAAGTTAAAAAAAAAAAAAAATCTCAAGATTTAAGGGCAGAAACTGAGTCATGTGAGACGTCAGATCAAGAATTATGACCTGAGGTTGTGAAGCAGTGAGACAGGCTGTTCCATCAACCTTGTTTTCTGCTGTCCCGACTGTACACACACTTTATTGCTTTAATTGAGCCCAGAAGTATAATTGAGGTGGAGAGTTGGGAGAGAAGCTGGACCAGCGGGGGGCTCAGGCACAGACAGCAGCATCTGCAGGCAGCGGACACAGACGACTGGAGGAGCATATTAAGTTGCTGCTCCTACTTTACCAGGTGTGTCCCTGTCAATTGGAGGACACGGGGAAAGCGGGAGACAGCGCGCCTGACAACTCAGCCACAGCTTCCACTTCAGCTCAGCTCCACTTATCAGAGCACAGGCAAACAATGACCAGCGGAGAGTAAACAACAAATGAGTCTATTTACTTTTTCAGATATACCTTTCACTCCTGAATGTTGCCACACACTGCAGTGACTGATATACCCAATCCAGGCTCATTGTCAGAACATCACTCACTAAGCGGTAATGCCGGGTTTACCCAACGTCAGTGCATAGCAGCATGACTGATAGGTTTAATTTCATTTCATTATATAAAGCGAACAATTCAGGATCATATTTGCTGACTGTGTGTGGGAGGCAGGTGAAAAATGTCCAGATATGTTTGAAATCTAGTGAACAACACTGCCATCCCCGGTTACTCATCTTAACGACTCAGGCAATCTGATTAGTCTCCTTTTTATGTCTGAATAAGGCATTAAATAAATAAATCATTATCTGTCCCCCTGTGATCTCCACAACGCAAACAGGTTTGAAAACAGCAACCCAGAGCGAGCAGTTGCAAACTTGTTTCCCATCTTCGAGGCAACAATGTGAAGGTATCGAGATTACAAGTTCTCTGCACACGGTCGCGATAATTTTGGTCATACTGTGGTCTCTGTAACATTATAAAAACATAAGTGCACATTACTGAGAAATGTATTTAATTCGAATAATGCATGACTTATTAGTAAATGTTGCCATTACTCATCCTAGTTCTACATTTTATGTTTGCTATCCATCCATTTTCTTCTACTTATTGAGGGCTAGAAAAGAGAAGCCCACACTTTTCTCTCCCTGGCCACTTCCTCCAGCTTGTCCCAGTAAGACCAAGGTGTTCCCAGGCCAGCCTAGAGATATAATCTCTATATAATTTCTGCCACTTTTATCCAAAATCTTCTTTTGGTCACTACCCAAAGCCCGTGACCATAGGTGAAGGTAGGGACGTAGATTGACCGGCAAATTGAGAGCTTCACTTTTAGGATCACCTCTCTTTACTATGATGGACTGGTACAGCGTCTGCATCACTGCAGCTGCAGCACCACTCCTTTTTCATCTCATTCGCCGACCCCTACGACACCTCCTGCAGGTGGTGGGCTTACAGGATGGTGGGCCCATGTTCGCTCTTTGGGCTGTGCCCGGGCAGGCCCCGTGGAATAAGGCCCGGCCACCAAACACTTGCCCTTGGGCACCCTCCCCAGGACTAACTCCAGGGCAGTGCCACAGAAACACTATCCCTGTGGGGTTGAACTGTTCTCTAAATTTCACATTCGTTGCTTTTTGTCTGGTCCCTCACCCGGGACCAGTTTGCCATGGGAGACCCTACCAGGGGGCTTGACAACTTAGCCCTAGGGATCCCTGGGACACACAAACCCCTCCACCACAATAAGGTAGTAATTCATGGAGGAAAGGAATTATTTTAACTGAAACAAATGAACAGTTAGTAAAAGTTAGTAAGATTTTTCCCTACATTTTTACCATTTACACTTTGGATCTTGCTGCACTTACAGAAAAAGAGAATAAATTCACCTTTAATAAAAATTAAAAGAATGAGCTAATAAACGAATTTCAGAAGTTATTTATCTTTATTGGGCACTCTGCCCAGCCATTCTGTCCTCTCTCTTTTCTCTTTTCCTCCTCCCCATCACCCTGTAAATGCTATTCTATCCATCTCCCCACTCTGCTGTCAGTCTGCATTGTATTCTGTGCGGCAGAAACAAAATGTCATAATGATAATATTTCAAGAAAGAGGTGCCAAGGTCTCAACAAATCAACAATCCACACCACAAACACACCAGCTTCACTGGCAGCACACAAACGCACACATCATGCCAGCTAATGAACTTATTTCCACATACATGCCCCCCTTTTCCACGGACACAATAAAAAAGAAAAAAAAAAACAGAAAGAAATGTTGCCTAAACTCAGGCTGCAGGCCAAGACAGAGCCATCGCTGGTTAACTGATTAGCTCAGTAATTGCAGTGGAAATGCCATTCTAAGACTGATATAAAAGTGCAAAGGCACATCCAGGAAATACTAATCAGTCTCTCGGCTGTTCTCCCAGGAGGCTGCTCTTCTAGTCCTTGCTGCTGTTGGTAATGCCACTGCCTCCAGCAACAGCATGTTATCTAAGTGTAGGTTTTTGTATTTGTGTATGTTTGTGCTACATATTTGCACCTTGAGCTTACTGGCTAGTAATTAATATCTCCTTCTTTACTTGCAGGAATAAAAAACCTTTAATATGGGCGCTGTAAATCTGGGCAGGATCTTTCTGCATGTCAGAATAAATGACTCATTACAGCGGCGTCAGTGTAAGACATGCAAAGAGAGCCTTCCTTGTTCAAAATCTCCTCATTATAAACCTCATTTTTGTTCTGCGTAACATGCCTCGGGCTTTTTTTCCCTTCACTCCCCTTTCTTTCATCCATTTGTCCTTGCCTCGTTCAGAGAGAGTTTGTTTGTGCGCCATGGATCACACCTACAGTGACTACAGTCTACATCCTCACCTGTCACTACAACTGCTCCCATCTGTCTTTTCTCACTTTGTCCTGCCCTGCATCCATTTCTCTGACCTCGTTACACACAGTGACGCAGTCTGTTTGCACACAAATTTTGCACGTGAACTCAGAAACGGGCAATATTTAAGTTCACACAGACACACAACTTAAAAGGAGGCTCTTCTAAAAGACAATTTGAGGCGAGTTGAAAACACAGCTCACGCCTCTCTTCTCCAAACTCTGTGTTTGTGTCTCTGTCAGGTCTGTTTGTACGATGGAAGGATTATTTGATTGTTTACAGGTTTAGAGCTTGTCTGCAATCAATCTGCTGTGTTTACGGTGCATGTTGTCTGACAATAAAGGATTATTGGGAATTGCTGTTTGTGTGTGTGCTTGTGCATCTGACTGGATAACCTACTTTAACTACAAAAATGTTCAGTTTTCCCCCCCATGCTCCTGTTACGTGGCTTCATTTTATCCACTCCGCTGAGCAATGTGTCAAATATACTGCTTGTTACTGCGCTTCATTGAAGCAATATGACATTCAAACAGAGTGAAATATTAGAAAACAATATGTCATGTTTTCATGGCTACATCGTTAGATCAAATGAAAACATCTCTTGATTGTGATTCAGTCTGGCTTTGCAACTTTCTCTTAATTTTACCAAAACTTCAGTGGGATAAAATTAACTGCCTGCACATCATAATGGTCCTATTACTGATTTTAGACAATTTCAACCCCCTACCAACCTACTACCAAGGTCTAAAATTGAGCTAACAAAGAAGTACCAAAACTACAGTTCCACCAATTGCTATTGCAGCCTTGTCTCAACAGCAGGTCAATCTCTAAATTTGCCCACTAAAAATGCCCATCTTCTGTAAGGAAATTTAATATTTGGTCTTTATTGCCATTATCTTTCTTTGTCGTGTCTTCCTCCCCTCACCCCTAACTGGTCACGGCAGATAGCCACCTCTTCCTGAACCTGGTTCTGTTAGAAGGGAGGTTTTCCCTTCACTATCACCAAAACGGTTGCTCATAAGGGATGATATGATTGTTGGGGTTTTTTTCTCAGCTACAAATTTCTTCTTTGTATTATTGTCAGGTCTTTACCTTACAATATAAAGTGCCTTGAGGCAACTGTTTTTGTGATTTGGTGCTATATTAAAAAAAATGAATTGAATTTTCTTCCCTTGTTTTGAAAGACAGGACGGCGTCCTAACAGTTAGCAAAGCTTCACCACATTTAATGCAGGTTATTGAACTCCAGCACTTGATGTTTGCAGTGTTGGTGCCTTTCTGGGCATTTTTAATAGAATTACCTCATCATTAATATGTCTCACTGTGTGGTACAGAGTGTCTAAGAAGTTTGTGTTTTCTTTTTGGTGATTGACAAAAACAAAAATGTTGAGGCCTCAAAATTATAAGTTCAAAAACGAATAGGTGATGTCATGATGCCCATTGTCTATTTACAGTCTATGTGTACTATTCACACCGGTGTAGGGACTACTCAGGCAAAGGAAGTAAACTAAATGTAAGACCTATCTGTGGCCACACACACCTGCCATCACAGCAGCTTTCTGAGTGAACTGTCCAATTACTGAATTACTCTCAAACTTCTTTAAAAACAAAAGCAAAGAAAGAGGTATGTGCATATAAATGGCTCTAATTCTTTAAAGGTTCATGTATTTTTCTTCAACCTTTTGAATTTAAGCTAAAAGCATACACTTTCAATTGAATCTTGATTCTTTTATTTCATATCTATTGTGGCTAAGAACAAAGCCAAAAGAGTGTGTCACCGTCCAAACATTTTTCGAGCATTACTGTAGATTTAATTTGTTATATGACTAATCAGAGAGAACAAAAGTAAAAGCCATATCTTAGAATGCAAAAGCACATTTATTTTTGAGATTTTGTTAAAGCTTTTAGTGAAACAAAACCTCCCTCTCTTCTAAATAACAGAATTTGAGGTGAGATGTTTAGAGGGAAGATGTCTCTTTGGTGGAACTACTCGGGAACATATGAAATGTGACAAGCATCCCCAACTAGACGCTACATTTTTGTAGGTGTCACAACCCAAAACCCCCTTTTTAGAACAACTGGTTTGACATGCAACAACTTTGCTTTCAATTTCAAGTTTCTCCTTAACTGAAAGTAACTGTCAGAAATATTCATTTCTGGGAAGAACTATGACTGAAAAAGAAGAGTGATACTTAAGTAACTAAATACATGTACTTGGATACTTTTTAAGCTTGGCTATCAAGCCGGTCTGTCACATCTAAAAGAAGCCACTGGAGAGACAATTAGCGTAATATGGGGTCAGTCGAGAGAGCAACCCGAACTCTGCCGTTCCTTCTCAGTCTCCTCCTCCTAAACTCCATCCAGCAGCTTGAGTCACTGCTAGCCCTTTGCCAGCTTGCCTCCTGCCCACACACAGCTTGGCCCTTAAGTCACCTGCACTAACCCACAGGATAAATAAACCATGTGCAGAGCAGGGTAGCCGCCAACCTGGGCTATTTTCAGCCCCACTGTGCTCTTTTTTCCCCCTTCTTCTTTTCTTTACCGCCTTCTTCCTCAGTCCAAAATGTCTTCTTAAAAAACATTTCCCCCTCTCAGTCTCAGATAAATAGAGCGTGCTTAGGCAGCATTACTGATCCATCTCGAAACAAGCCGGAGTCGTTGAGACGTGTCAACCTTTCACTATAACAACACAGGAAAAAGATATGGTTTTAAAATAAAAATGTAAGATTACTGATCCTTAATTGCACTGTTACAGTTAAAGCAAGACATCGTAAAGAATGACTGGGATATCTAAAGCTCGTGATCCCCGATTATACATTTTTCTGTGCAGCAAAAACTCATTTGTTATGCTCATTCCCTTGTCACCAAACTGCACGCCTCCTTCTATTCTTACATCTCATTTTACCTGTACTTCCTTCACACTCCCTCCTTACTTGTCCTACAAAAGCACCAGCCTCAACTTGTTTTGGGAGGATTGATTCTCAGATGGCATGAAACAAAAAAAGATTTTTCTGCAGGAAAAAAAAAAAAAAAAAAAAAAAGAAATGAATTATTAGATAGAAATGGGCAGAAAAAAAAGACTACTGCAGGAAACAAAAACAAAATAGAGAGTACAGTGGAAATGGCTTAAATGTCACCTGCCTTAGAGAGACAACTGTGGGATACTAAAACATCAGATTGCAGCACTGGATGGAACAAAATCTCAAAAGTGGAACAAAATTAAAACGTAAATGCAAGATTTCCATTAGTTTTTCCCCTGTTTGAGGTCTGACTGGAGCTCATAATTATATCTCATGTTGCCAATATTTTACAGCAGTGGTGCAGCCAACTGGTGAATTAGTACCACCAGCTGTTATCCATGTGTTAGGTCCTAATATTCACACAAAAGTATTCTTTTGGGGGGGAAAGACTAATGAGTTTTTCACCATATTTGAGATCCAACCTTATAATTTAAGTGGTGCAAGCAGGATGACACTCGGCTTTAAGTTGTATGCCTTGTCATATATGAAGGTAATCTGCAGGGATGCATGGAAGATGAATGTTTATTAAATTTGCATTTTAAAGTGTGTAATAAAGCTGCACTTGAGCTCTCCTGCTGTGTTGGGCACTTTCACTGCTGACAGATGGCTTTTGTGTACAGGATTACTCCCCATTATGAGCCCTGAGCATTTACCTGCCGATCTGGATAATGTGGTTACGCTGGGCCTCAATCACTCTTTGGACATGGTCAGCACTAAATAGCCCTCGTTCAGCAATGTGCTGCAAATATTAATTTAATCCTCAGTAAGTGTGTTCAGATGATTTTTTTTTGTTGTTGTTTTTTAATCCAATTCACCACTAGAGAGATTGAGGAGTCAAAGGGGAATGTCATGGGAGCAAAGAGAACAAAGGATAGGGGCACAAGAGTGAGGCAGGCAAAGGGAGATAGTAAGAAGAGGCGAGAACATGTCATGAAAACATAATGAACACCGTCATGCCCATGAGGTTTGATGTGAGGAATGCACATCAAACCTCATGGAGTGTAATGTGAAGGGTTGAGATGAAGGAGGAATGCAGAAACTCTCTAAGAAGTGAAGGGGGGGGGGGGGGGGGGTAAACACTGTGACTGAGATATGACATAACTTTGCAAACTCAGCACCAGAGCATGTGGCAGGTTCACGAGTCAGGCTGCGGAGAGCAGCTGTGCTGACCCACAAGCCGCTGGGCGGTGTGGGTGGTGGCTGTGCTCCACATCTGTCGCTTCGGGCCACAAACCCTGAGGAAATGCAAGCCTAAGTATATTCCTGC
Source organism: Aulonocara sp. 'chitande type north' Nkhata Bay (assembly GCF_057382095.1). Lineage (NCBI taxonomy): Eukaryota > Metazoa > Chordata > Actinopteri > Cichliformes > Cichlidae > Aulonocara > Aulonocara sp. 'chitande type north' Nkhata Bay. Next base: position 34,005,321 of record NC_141363.1, read on the forward strand.
CAAGGGAAAGATTGGCTGCCTCCATTCCAGAGTCTGGTTCTTTTCCAGCTCCCAGCACGGCTGCAGTTGTCAGAGAAATCTGAGCTCATTGTCACCCTGAGGGTTGCTTTTGGAGAGTTCATCCTGGGGCTTAAGACCATCACCACAGGTTTTACAGCAGTCAAAAGAGAAATAAGATGTGAAAACACAACAAATGTGTTCAACTGCAACCCTGCAGACCAATGAATACAGAGAGGAAAACAGTGCAGAACTGAAAACTCCGCAGAGGCTTTATTTAACAGCTTTTCCCCCCTAAAGTATTCCAGTTATTTTACATCGCCCTTCCAAACAGTTACTGGTTTACGTTCTCTAGGTATTTATTTTGACCAAAGTTATTTTACATATTCTGCAGATGTGTGAAGTGACAGCTCTAAAACCACAATGCTTTGGGATATTTAATTAGGATATGCAGAATTTATAGCAAGTATACTAAAGCATGCACAGACCTTAGACTTGTATATGACTTCTTCTTAAACAGGCTTTCTCATGACATCTACAGCTGCACAGCTTGCAAATAATGAAATATATAAAACACTGTTATTCTCATACCACCAGGCTCTCGCTTCTCTTCTCCTCGGCACAGCTTGTCTTACATTTTGTCAGCGAAATCTACAAATGCATGTTGCCTTCTTGAGACATGACAGCAGCGATCAGAGTACTGAAATTATAACACAACTGTCACGATAGCAGTGTGCTGGGAGCTTGCAAACACACATCTATTCCCCGGGTAAAGCTGTCAAAGCCTGACTTTGACAAACAAAAAAGGGCCAAGCATCAGGCCAAGGGAAACGCTCATCAGAGTGAGACTCACTCTGTTCTCCTTTACTGGAGTTCACTGCTGAGTGGGTTCTTAAATAAGCCCAGTTTGCTCTCTACTATAGAAATACCTCAGAGTCCAATTAGCAGTGATCATTCTCTTCAACTGTTAAGGAGCAGAGGGGGAGCGCTGGGTGCTTTCGATAATGCTGCAATAAATACTGGCACGACATTACAGGAAAAATGTCATCCATTATGCTTTTCTTGCTTTAAAGCTGCAATCAGTTAAATGTCTTTAGGCAAATGTCTGACATTTTGGGGATTTTGAACATTTGAAAGGACACTTGTCTTTAGGGTTGCCAACCGTCCCTTAAAAAACGGAATCGTCCCGTATTTAGAAACAAAAGTACACGTCCCGTATTGAGCTAATAAGGGACGCACTTTGTCCCGTAATACAGTGAGAATCAAAAGTAGTCTATAAATGTTAATGGAATTAACGCTTTGTTGGAAAACATAATTCCCAGCCCCTCTCCTGCTTTGTGACCAATGAGCTGACAGCACACTTATGACAATTCGAGTATGACAATTCAGATTATCTCATTGGTCGAGGAAAGGTCGCTTGCGGAGAAAATACCGGAAGACATGGCCAACAGGGAAACAAACGCCGACTCTGCGGTGCAAGTCTCGGACGACAGTACACCTAAAGCTGGGCAGACACTGCGATTTTTTTCAGTCACGTTATTCAGCTCCTGCTCAAACTGCACGATTGACTCGCAGGGGTTAGAAGTTGGTAGGTCACGATGCAGGTCTCACACTATACCGCCCGATGCTCTGATGCGACCTGAGTGCTCACACTGTGCCAACATAACATGAAGGTTATAACAGAAAATCTGTCGCTCGCTCTCTCTCTCTCTGTCTTTCACTCACACAGACACACCACCATCAACTTTGCTAAATTGCTAATGAAAAACATGATCAGGCAGCTGTGATTGAGCAGCGATGTAAATCCAACTATTTTCACGGTTGTTGTGGTCGTGATAATTTTGTGATGCCACATCGAAAAGGCTCGGATGAGCTTTCCAAAGTTCTACAAGTGCCTCCATCACTTGTGTCCAGATCACATGCTGCACAGCCGTGCTGCGCCGTCTTTTTCACCGATGTTTACGTGTTTGCGCGTGAGCAGTGTGAGCGGCTGCGGTGACACCCTCACGAGCGATTGATGATCGGGAGCTGGTCGTGAGGTGTTAATCGCTTCTCGTTACCCCACGTATACTACACGATGCACGATGAAGGCCAAAATCGGGCTGATCACCAAATCGGTCGCACGACTCAAAAATCGGCTCAAAATGGGCCAAAAATCGCACAGTGTAAGCCCAGCATTAGAGCAGCAATGTTTGTTCGCTCAGAGAAAGAAAAGAAAAAAGGCTGCAAAAGTACAGGGAGGAATGGGAAAAGAAAAACACCTGGCTGGGAAAGTGCACGATAACACCTATAAAGCGCACTGCACTGTGTGCCGGCGCACTTTTTCCATAGGCATGCTTCTAGTGGTGGGCACAAGAAGAACATGAGGGGCGTGAAAGCTCGGGGAACCCTTAACCAATTTTTTGTCCACCAGGCCACGGCAGAAGCAGATATGGTATGTAAACACTGGTTTGTTTTTTTAAACCCTCTGGTTAAGGTTAATATGGGCATGTGCAGTGAATATCAGCGCTATGTGGCCAGAAGTGTGATAATATAACTTATTTTGTGTAATAAACAACTGCAAGGATGGATGATTACAACAAATAGATGAATAATACATAAAAGTAATACATAGATGAATAATGATGATGAGTTAAGGTGCGTAATCATGGGAACAAGCGGGTTTACAAACAGGAGCAGCTGATTAGCATTAGAAAAGCTGAAATAATACCTCAACTGAAGCCAATTGTACTAAATGCACTATATGTGCACTGTTACAAGAATATTTTTCGTTCTATTGCTTTCTATTAATTTATATAATTTTAAGTTAAGCAGGACAGAGTTCTTTTAAAGAAAGATTTACTTATATTCTCAAAAGTTAAGCATGACAGGCTTCTGTTTAAGAAAGAGACCTGTTTTACTGTGTTAATGTTGTCATTTTGAGCTAAAAATAAATGGCTAAATGATCATTTGTTTCCCATATGGTCATATCACAAAGAATATGCATCTGCTTAAATCAAATTCAAGTCAAATGGTTAAAAAATAATTTCACACACACAAAAAAAAGAGCTACCACACTGGGAAGGGTGAAGACAACTGGGTTGCCCGGCCCTGGCCACAAGGTGTCCCTTATTTATTTTTCAGGGAGTTGGCAACCCTACTTGTCTTATACAGCTACAGCCAGTGGGCTGTTAGCTTAGCACAAAAATAATAAAAAAAAATAAAATAAAATCTGCCATCAAGCACCTCCAAAGCTCACTAACCAACACAATCTCTCTTTTTCAAACAGCACCGTCACAGATCATTGCTTTAAACAGTGTGCAGCATAGCAGCTAAATGCCATTTCACCCTGTTCAGCTTCAGAATACCACCAGCTAACCACTTCCTGCAGATCACAAAGACCTGTCATGTTTATGTTCATTAAACATGTCAGAGAAATATTTACTGCCAAACCATTTTGTAACTTATAGACAATAAGTATTAATTTGAAGTAAATTCTATATCTTACAGGAAACCAGTGCAGGGAGCAGAGAATTGGAACGATGTTTTCCCTTTAGCCAGTTTTTCTTAAAATCCCAGCTGCACCATTCGGAATGAAATGTAGCGTCTACACTGTAGAAGAGCGGCTGTAGTTAGTCAACTCTACAGGAGATGAAAGGATGAATACGTTTCTCTGCGGTTTGCTCTGACACTCTCACTCACTCTAAATTTCTAAAATACCAAACGGCTGATTTAGTTACAGCCTTAATATGTTGGGTAAAACCAGGCCCTCATCTTACACCAGGATTTATCACATTGGTTGAAATTTTTAGTGCCCTCGATTCTAGGTAGGAACTAATTTGCATCGGTGCATTTTTGTTTGCAGACAGGAGAGTCTCACAGCCTTGTTTCCATTTAATTAAGAGAAATTGTGTTGCTCCAGCTGTCCAATTTTTCAACACACAAACATAATACAGTAAATCAATAGAACTGAAGTCATTTGGTGAGACGGTGAATGGCCCACATTCACACCAGAGTAAAATAAATAAAATAAAATAAAATAATAATTTTATTTTTTCGTATTTACCGAATTACTCCAGTGGTGCAATCATGGAATCACCTCAACCGGTTGTATTCTGGTTATATTCCTATATAAATGAAAGGTTGCTGAGTGCATATGCCATTTTGCAGGTCAGTCACCATCCTGCAGCAACTATGTTACTATTTGTGGTAAAATTTCTTAATTTCTGTACCAAATCTTTGAGGTTCTGTCTGGATTCTGAAAGTAAGAAGTTACTAAATTTCTGTTTAATGCGAATTTTGTATGTAGATGGCAACAGATTTACAATTTTCTACAGCTTATCACATTTAATCGATGTATCATCACCAACAGATTCCATGTAATTACAAATTTAAAATGTGCTAAGACCTGAACCATCTAAGGACAGTAAGCAGTAGTGCTAAGGCACATCAGCTTCTCATGCAAATGTTTACAAAACAACAAATAAGTGCATTTGCTTTTTCTTTGACACTTCGATAGGTAGAATAAAGACTCGGACATCAACTTTTAATTAAACTCAAAAGTCTTCTGTCAAACTGAGTCTTATTTTCAAGCCAATACAAACATGTTTAAGATTTTTTATGAGAACATTTCAAACATATAATTCTCTTTTGGGAGCTTCTCCTTAATACACTGAAACTCAACAGCAGAGGAAATATCTTCTGCAAAAATATGGAGAAATAAGCTGGCACGACTCAACAGAAAACGATAAAGTATTGTCAGCTCTCCGCATGCACCATCATTTGGAAAAATCTACCCTTGAGGTATCTTACAAGTGCAGAATAGTTCTTTCGTTTTCCACATTATATGGAATAAAAATATTTCTTTAAAAAAAAAAAAGAAAAAAAGAGAGAGAAGTGATCCTGTCAGTTCAGTCGAGTTTTCAGTCTGTATTCGTGTCACAAACAGCTTGGAATAGTTTATCAGCCTCTTTTCTGTGTTTGATCTTTTTACAAAGAACAGTCTGTTGGGATATATCTCTTTCCTTATTCATCAAGTATGTTGCAATGAAACAATGAAAAGATTAACAACGCAATGCATCAAAGACAGTCTTCAAAGGAAGTGTATTTTCCAGTTTTCTGGAGCTACGCGGTGATGTAGATAACAAAAGGAAGTGGAGAGGAGAGAAATAAAGGCCTTAAACCTCTCCAGGGGAAACACCTCTCTGCTGCCACTATGTTCTGGCCAGATGTAATTTCCTGAGCAGCGTTCTGCTCTTCAAAGAGTGGAGAAATTGCCCTATCACAGTAGACACAGTAGAGAGGATGTGGGGGCTGTCTGAGTAACAGTCTTAGGCACATGTGCAGCAGATATTAACTACTACATAAATTATCCATCCCCCACAAATTAGAAGAAAAACACATAAAGGTCAATAAGATGTCTGAACGTGTATTAGACTCAGAACTACAGAGCCAGGAACGGGGTGACACGAAACAACTATTTACATGATTCATGTGCGCACATTTCATATTCCAGTGCTGAAATGAATTGTTGAGGCAGAACTAATCAAATGTTTGGGAGCATGTGCTCGCAACCAGAAAGCAGTTTTGAATTCTACGAAGGAAAAAAAAAGAAAAAGAAAATCATGATTCAATTCAATGTTTGGGTTAAAGAGAAGGGCAAGCAGCTCGGCCAACATCGGCTGTGTCATTAAAGCACCACAACACAACTGCAATCTTCACCTTTCAGTTCAAGGGGCTGTTTGGTTGGGTGGAATAAATATGTCCTATTGTGGAGAGAAAAAACTCATTACCAACCTTGTTATGTTTCTGTGTGCAACTTGAAGGTAGGTTGAAAGGTGATCTCAGACCATGTAATCTTAACAGAATGTCATCTTTAATGAGTATTTCTACTTGCGAAAAAAAAAAAATCAAGCGTAGGTTCTACTAACAAGAAGTGTGACTCGTTTCTTTTCAAGCGTCTAGTAAATCAGCTAGACCCTGAAAATGACACACCTAGATAGAACTGAGCCATAAAAATGATTATTTACAGCTCTTTCTTTCCTCCTGTAATGTGTGACAATTACTACCTTGAAACAGCCAGAATACACTTTGAAATTACAGTGTGAAGAAACTTCTTTAGCCACCATATATAGATTATATAGTGGCTAGGTAGAAAAAGTTCAGGAAGCACACACTCTTTCCCCCATAAAGTCAATGTTTGACAACCTCCCGTGTATCTTTAACGGCGAGTTTTGACACCTCGGTAAATATCAACGAAGATGTAGTTTGATGACCATCAGAATAGTTTCAGAGTTTTTCCAAGAGACCACCCTCACAAACTCCTGATGCACACCCAGTCATTTTGCTCTATAAGCAGGTCTGAAATATGACAGAAATCACTCAGTTCAGAAAAGAGCTTCTAGGGTTACTCCTAGCAGGCTTTCAAGGGGTAAAGATTATTACTTAACAGGACATCATATAAAAAAACAAAACAAAAAAAACCCATCTGGTCGTTAGCAGAGTCTAAAATTATTTAAATTCGACCTAAGAACAACAACAACACATGACATATACTGTGCTGTGTTTATGTTGTGGCCTTTTATGCAGCATTTCCTGGTATGGTTACATAATTTAAGAGTGTTCAAACCATTTGCCATTTTTCTTGCAAAAGATAAAGAAATGAGGGGAAGTTCAAGACTTTTGAAGACTACTGTAGATAAATGGTGCCAAAATACAGAAGTAAATGTCATGATTCAGGACCTTTAGCAGCAATAACTTGCAATAATTGTTTTTTGTATGACGTTATCACTCTTGCACATCACTGTTGTGGAGGTTTGGCCCACTCTTTACAATGTTGCTTTAGTTCATTGAAGTTTGCAAGCTTTCATCTATACACAGCTCTGTTAATGTCCCGCCACAGCAGCTCAGTCAGGTTGAAGTCTGGACTTTGACTGGGTCATTGTAGCACCTTGATTCTTTTCTTTTTCAGCCATTCTTTTGTAGATTTGCTGCTGTGCTTTGGATCGTTATCCTGCCGCATGACCTAATTTTAACCAAACTTTACTTGTTGGTCAGATGGCCCCACTTTTAACTCTGGATTGACGCAGTGACTGCAGTGTGTTCAGGTAAATCATCACCCCTCGTGCTCATCGTGCTCAGCAGTTATATGAACAGATGTTATGTGCTGATATGCTTTGTTTGCTTTTTGACCAAATGGGGGAAAAAGTGGGGAAACTTGTCTTACAGCAGAATATTTAAATTAAAAAAGAAATCTGCTCATTTTTCTCTTTAGGAGGTTTAACCCTTGTTCTGAAGTTAATTACTGATTTTTTTGTAAAGAATGTCCTTTGTGGCCATCCAAGAAAAAGCTTTTACTTGGCAAACCCTCCAAACAAACCAAAATTGTTCTAATTATAATGACATGAACTTTAAAATTTTAAATGCTAACTGAGCCCTGTAATGTCTGAGAAGTAGCTGTTTATTTTTGTTTTGTTTTGCAGTTTTCCTAAGCATTACCTGATCTGACCTTGAGTTGAATTTGCTGGGACAGCCACTCCCAGGAAGACTGGATGTTTTCCATTTGTTGGGGAAAAAAAAAAAAAAAAAAAAAAAAAAAAAAAAATCACCCAAGAGTGATGGACTTCAAATTGTTTGGAAATGACCTCCCAGATCAGTGGGCAGCCAGAATTGCGCTGCTGATGTCCTTCCACCTTGGCATCATGTTAACATACAGCTGAATGAACCAGACCATCAAAACGTCTTCTTTTATAGAGGTGATCGATTAATCCAATGCATTTGATTAGCAGCACTTAGGCGTTACTTATCCCCTTAATTCCTATGGAAGCAGTGAGGTTATTCTTAAGTTTTTCACAGGATTTTGCATTATGTTTTTCTTAAACAATTAATGATATGACATATGACATTTAAGATTGTATTTACCTAAGTTAAAGACATGGCAAGGATCAAATGACTTTTTAATAATGACCTGATAATAATAAAATAAATAAAATAAAAAAAAACCCTCAGAATTCAAATAAGTTTATTTTTTCAATAATTTATATTGACTATATATAACTATATATGAAGATTTGTTTCCAGGTGGCCTCAACCTAAACCTATAAAAAGTCAACAGGTTTCACACGCATACGTACATTAATGCCAAAGGGAACTTCTTATTCTTGTCTTGTTTTTTTTGCCATTCATACATTATTAGACCAGCACCCAATGTAATGTTTATGCCATAGATGCCCTAACAGTACTGGTAATTACCAAAATCATTCATAATTCAGCACATTAGTAACATTAGTATTTTTAATTAAAATGCCAAATTAGTTATTTACTTGCATCATTAAAAGCAAAAAAAAATAAAAAATAAAAAATGTTTTAGTGGTTGAATGTTGTGCTTGATTAACTTTTGATTTCTCAGTGAAGTCCTGTGTGCCGGCTCAAATTATAAAAATATAGTAGAAGTATAAAAATGTGCATACAGAAACAAGTTTTTGACAGATGCCATAAAAACAAGACAGCAAATATTTTAGATCGTTAATATAAGCACTTTGCACACAATATTACAACAGTAGATGTTCAGATTAAATACTGCCAAAGTCTGACATAATAATGCAAGCAAATAAACCTTATCATCAATGACGTCAGGTTACAGACAACTGTATGAAATGTCCCCCCCCCCCTTTCTGGTCACTCTGTATAATGTCATATGGAGGGAATATAGCTAATAAAATCATCTCTGAATCTTGCTGTACGACGAAAGTTACAGTCATCTGCTTAAAAAGGGGAAAAGGAGCCAGAAAAGAGTATAAACTGAGGGTATGTAGAAAGATCAGGGGCGTAATTTACAGGGGGGTTAGGGAGGTTATGCCCCCCCCCCCCCCGATAATCAGACCTAGCCAATATAACCCGCCAATAAAATTATGAATTATCTTGCATAAACAGGCTGTTGATTTTCTTTACTCATCACCAGCAAAATAGTTGCATGTTTAATCATCTGGGAATTTACCCAGATTTATTCATTTATTTATTTAGACAGAGATCTTGACAACACCAATGTTCAGCACAAACTTATGCCCATGAACAAGATCTGACATTAAAGATCATTTTGAACTGAGAACCATGCAAAGCTTCTCTGTCAGGGCTTAAGAATAAAAATACAGAGCCCAAAATGACATCCCCCTCAAAGCATTTTTAAAGGAGGGAGAAATCACTGTTTAGAGAGGAAATTACTGTCATGCAGAGCAAAAGAAACAGTCTAAAGAGTCCAGGAAACAGATAAAGAATTAATTAAAACAACAGAATACAACAGAGATAAAAGATTAAGGAAATGAAGCACTGGCTTTAGAAAGGATATAGCACATCAAAATACTAATACAATTTGTGTAGCATGTAAATTGCTATTTAAATATTCTGTATATGTGCAGAAATAATTAGCGCTCTGCAGTAATAATAAGGTAGAAGTCAGGTTTTCATTTGAAAGAGAAAAAGACCTTAAGTCTTCATTTTTTTCCAGTTCTCCAGTTAATATAAAGTCATTGTTGTCTCATTAAATTCGGTATAATGCCAGTTTCCATCAAGGAAAGTTTCATATTAACAGTCTTGCAGGCTTCCTTTTAATGTGAAAAAACAATAGAAGCTTTAAATCAGGGGACTAAGAATATGAAAATATAATTTATGTTAAATGGAGAACAGCAGCAGTGTGGAGAATGTAACTGTTGTTGAACTGATGGACCTAATACAGAGGAAATGGGCATTATAATAAAATAATAAACTAAGTAATTTCACCCTCTTAATGTTTTTTTTTTAAACTCTGTCTGCATTAGTGCGCTGCCCCTCAGCTGTTATTTCATAGTCCTGATTTGAATGCCCTAGGAACACATATATATATTATAGTTTAGATTTTTTCATGCAAGTTAACTTAAGGCTGCACCTGTAAGCTCAAATAGCTCATCTCTTTAGGTATTCAAAGAGAATTTCTCTCTCTTCACACAATTTACTGTGTTGGAATGAGGAGAAACGTTTCCCACTAACAACTCAGCCCTACAATTTAATGAATTGAATGATGTTCACTGAAGTTCCTCATTAATCACATTTTCGTCATCTAGCATACAACTGTGTGTCTTAGCATAAGTAGCAGCGATTAAGCTACAAATATGCGACTCCTCATTACAAGAGTATTAAACATCGTCTGTGAAGGTTCTCAGTCATCCAGGTCATCGTAGTCAAAGGAGCTTGCAAAGAAAAGCGTCTGGACTTCTTTAAGTTGCTTGAAGACGTTTCACCTCTCATCCGAGAAGCGTCTTCAGTTCTAAGGTCAAGTGGTGGGGAGTCCCCACCTGGTGGGGCCAGGTTTCACAATGAGCTCACCCGAAACTCTGGCTGATTGGGACCCACACCCATTTTCACACCTTGGCTCAGGCGATTAGAGGATCATCAGGGGGTCCCTTTGTCCCTCTTTGGGGGGGATACTCCCACTAGGTTTAAATCTGGGACTCCCCACCATTTGACCCTAGAACTGAAGAAGCTTCTCGGATGAGAGGTGAAACGTCATCAAGCAACTTAAAGAAGTCCAGACGCTTTTCTTTGCAAGCTCCTTTGACAGTATTAAACATCCATTTTCCATTTGTTGCTTATCAAGCTAGGCTTGCAAAGGGCTGCAAAAGGCTGTTTTGAGCAAGAGTTGGTCTACACACTGGTCAGGTCACCAGACCATCAGCAAGCTAACGCAGAGAGACAATCATGCACGCCCACGGCCCATTGACAGTCACTAGTTGACCTAACAGACAGGTCTTTGGACTGTAAACTGGAGCAAACCCACACATGTGTAGGGAGAATAACACACACTACACACACCTCAGATCTAAATCCAGAACCTCTCACCTATGAGTGGGGAGCACTCACCACTGCACCACAAACCAATACATATTCATAAAATCATTTATTTGACCCCTACTGTAGAAAAGTGTGAAAGGACTATTGTGAGTGTGCCTTTAAGTGTGACCTCTTTGAACAACTATTTATAATACCAATATAATTAAGCCACATTTAATTCCAAGCTTGATTGCACAGCATGACAAAGAGACTTCTTATTTCCTTAACACACCTGTCCCTTTAAATCTCACCACTATAAAAAGGTAAAAAAAAAACAAAAAAACAACAACAACCAAAAAAAAACCTCAAAGCAATAAAATTTATTGAAATAGGAAGGACACTACTCAAAGTGTCTCAATAAAAAAAAGAAACAGACACCAAAGTGAGGAGCTAAAATATCGGTTGTCATATGCTGCATGTAAAGTCCTTTAATTAAGGCAATTTGTCATTTGGGCTATATCAATAAACTAGACTTGATGCACAATACAAATAGTGTGGGTGTGGAAAATGAAATATGAAATCAGAGGTTTAGCAGCCACAATCTTAAAGGTACAGGCTCTTTTTGTTTTAAGTCTGGAGTGAGAAACAACCCAGAAGCTTGCTTTAGAAGATCTACTAACTACTCTAATGCAAGCAAGGAGAGCTGTGACTGCTCTGACCATGCAGAGATCTAAGAGGTTTTGTTTTTTTAAATTTGAAGATGGTTGAAAGAAAAGCGGGGAGATGAAAATAGATCAGAGCTGCTGCGACTTGCTACCAGGCATGTCTGTTTTTTAAAAAAAGACACTCTAGTAGTGCTGCTTCCAACTACATGTGGAGACTCAAAAAAAGGCACCCAGTTGCTTTGCTTTTATTGGTTTAGCAGGAAAAATGGCAAAATTGCCCATAAGCAGAAATATCACTTCAAAGCTACTCCAGTGCAGCTGCTACACTAAGCGGCAGCTTTAAGAGCTCCTCTCTGGTGTCATTGTGGATGAATGTATGTCATTTAATCTCTTCGGACTGCACATGCACGCTTGTTCTTCCTCAAATCTGCTGGTTAGATCGAGGTAAAAACTCTTTGATGACTCGTGCTCCCGTGAATAATATCTGCCAGATAGTAACAGAGATGCTCACAGAAAGTAAACGGAAATCTTGTTAGGAAAACAACTACAACTGAACTTAATCCAATCTACTCAGCGAGCTCGCCGTTTCGAATGATCAATGTTCAGCTCCAAATTAAAAACCATGTCTGCTGCCAGTGACTTCTGGCTACAGCGTTTGGGTGGGCCGGCGTCAGCAGAAGGTTTTATAGCTGAGACATTACAGTCGGGCAGCTCTGCTCCTGTGCTGCAGGGGAAACGTACTTTTCCAGTCAGTCAGGCAGACATATATAATGTCAGTGGACTGCTTAAACAAATTTTGCCAGCTCCAGTGCATTATTTCACATCCATTCTCCACAAGGACATCTGTGCACATTGTTTACTGGTTTGTTTTATTTATTAGGATCCCCTTTAGCTATAAACACAAAGCACATCTAGTCTTCCTGGGGTAAAAATATACAACACATTTTCAAACAATGCCTCCCTTTCATTGTTTAAAGGATAAAATTAAAAACACTAAAAACCATTTTTATTTTAAAAAGGTAGACGCGAACATTTTTTTTTTTTTTTTAAAAGCTGAAGGGATTCAAGCGAAATAACTAAAAAGCTCAAAACAATGCTTGATCATTTACTTTAACAAGAACTTGTTAGAAGACACGGAAGACTCACAGAAGTGAAAATGGGGGTTTTAAACATCTGCGTGCACTTGGGATTAAAAGAAATGGCGTACATGCCCATACAACAACACGTACTGTGGCAAATTTTGCCACATATATGCTTTAAAATATATATATTTTAGAATTGATCTAAATCTTACAGTATAAAGCTGGTTATTTTATCAAAAGCTTTATTTTCATGTTGATCTCTGTAACGATGGCTTTACACTGGATTTACCACAAGGTGTTTGTTCTGACTGTCAATGTTGCATTTGATTGGTTCAGTATCTGTGTGTGCAGATATGATTAATGGTTTGCAATTTCAATTTAGTTTCATTGGCTACATAGCAATTAACTATCCGAGGTGCTGACTTCAGCTGTTGCTCATTCCCATCTGGGATTCGAGCGCAGCCAACACAACTCCGCGTCATGATCTCAGTCCCTGGTTGGCAACTTTTATCAGTCTGGTCATTTGCCAACATAACAACTGGAGCCATAAAAGAAAGACAGCTAATGCTTGACACCGCATCCTCTGTACTTTAATATAGGAGAAACAAAATAGGGGCTCTGTCAAAACAGTATAAAACATTAAATCCCAAAAAAGCACATAACTCAAGGGATGAGCCAGTGTTGCAGCCTGTTGCAGAAAACAATTTGTTCCCATTTGTTTAGTTGACTGTCCAAAAAGAAAAAAAAAAAAGAAAAAAAAGCCAAAGATAGCAAAGAGGAGGAGGAGTTGTTCAGGAGGGAGGTACAACAGTGGGTGTCTTCAGCTATCTGTAAAACACGGTGGAGGCTCTGTTATGGTTTGCCGTTGCATTTCAGCAAGGAGTGTTGGGGATTTTTTTCAAAATTGATGGAATTGGGAACAGAAGAAAGTACCAGCCAATTTTGATCCACCATGCAATACAATCTGGAAAACATCTGATTGGCAACAGCTTCTCCTTCTTCTTCTTTTTTAATGTATCGACCAATTTTAAGTGTTTTTTTCCCCCCCTTTATTATTTTTCAGTAGCAGAGTAGAGTAGACAGGAAAGGAGGAAGAGAGTGTGGGAAACAACAGAGAGGAAACAGCCCAGGTTGAAATCACATCTGGACCCCTGCTGAGCTATACTAGCACTTCAGGTAACACTTACAGCTTTAATACCAAACACACTACCAATGCAGTAAAGGCATACCTGGATAGAAATAAAGCACAAACACACACACCATCAGTGATGGACTGGCCTCTTCAGAGCTCAGACCTCAGCATTATCATCTTGACAGAAAACAAAACAAAAGGCAGCCAACATCCAAAGAAAGGCTTTAAATGTCCTTCAAGAAGCCTAGAGAATATTCCTGAAGACTACTTAAAGAAATTACATGAAAGCTTGCCTAAGAGACTTCAGGCTGTGTTGAAAAGTAAAGGTGTTCATACCAACGAAAGCCTTCTAAGCTTGTTAGAATTGCTTGCACATGTTTCATTTCACATTTTCCTGACAAAATATAAAGAAGTGCAAAAGTGAGTGATCATCCCATGCACAGTTACCATTAAAAGTTGTGAAATTTGTTGACACTGAGTGTAGTGCACTGCATACTGTAATATGCATGTATGGATGAGTGTGCAGAACTGCTGATGACTCAGTATGGGAACTTGGGTCAGCAGGCATGCCCATCAAAATGCACTGAGGAAATTGTTTTTTTTAAAGTTTAACACAGTAATTTTTATCTCTGTTTTGTCACAGCCTGTTTAATAAAGCACTCTATCAATTAAATTTCAGCTTCAAAAAAGCCTGGACTGACATAAAACATCAATGTTTGTTCACGGCTCTGCAGACAGTTATTCTGTCAGATATATGAGAGGTTTCAGAAAAATTCCCAGCTATAATTACAGCTCGGTTGTTGCAAACTAGCAATTATAGAAACAATGTGACTAGAGCGTAATCCTTTAATAATCTTCTGATCAAATCTTCTGGAGCAATGACTTACCACTTTGAAGTCCTCTGCTCTGCACTCGGTGCCGTGGAAGTGGCAGGAGAGCAGCATGTCACTGATATCGTGGCCGGTACGGTCGTAGAATTCCCGCATGTTGAAGGGTCGCGGTTTAAAGTTGTGGAAGTCGGCTTTGACCTTGAGACTCTCCAGAACGCTCTCCTCCACCAGGTGCATGTCTCTGATCTCATACCTTTGAAATCAGATAGAGAAGGAGAGTTCATAGAAATGTTTCAGCAATTGCAAATTTCATGTCTCGTAGTTTGGTATGGACTCAGCCGCTTGCTTGAGCAGCACATCCCAGCAGTTAACAATCACTCCCTTATCATAGACTTTGTAAAGGTGCTTTTGTACACTTCCAAGAAAATTTATGAGCGTCTACACCAGTGAACCTTTACTCTCCTCAACCTAAAAATAATACTGCACAATGAATCATAAGGTGCAGAAACCAGACGATAAAAATGTACAAGATGGTTTTTCTGTGGCATTTTCCACCTCTCAGATGACAAGGACTACCAAAGTGTAAAGCTTTATTTTATATTACAGTGCATTATAAAGTTGAGACAGGAGCTGTACAAGGCCATTAACCCAGTAGTCCCTTCACTGCAACAGTTCCAGGCTGCATGGTATTTCAATTTGAACCAACCTTATGTTGACTGGATTATGTTGCCTGTCAGAACATTTGGTTAAACTTTCATGTGAATTTTTAAGCTGACTGTCTCCTTCAGAAGTAAAAGTAACTAAATCTTTTAAATCCATGGCAGAGGTATGGTGAAAAAAAAAAAAGGGAATTTTTCAGAACAATGGAATCATTAATATATTTCTGGGTCACAGTTCAGCTGGTAGAGGAAGCCATAACAGAATTACCACCATGTTTGAAAGATGAGACATTATGGTGGGAAACGTGATGGCTTTTTGCTTCACATGGTGCTCTTTCTATCATTTTGACAGAAGCTCATTTTTGTTTCATCAATCAACAAAACTTAGTTTTGTTACTTAGATTATGGACATTAGCAAAGAAACATGTGCACCCACATCCCAGAGAGCATTCTCCAGCTAGCAGTTCATGAACATACTCAAATACAGTCATGGTCCCTGTTATATGTGCTGGTTTGCTGTCCTTTTGCTGAATTTTCTCCTTCCTTCTGTGCTTCCCCATCAGTGTAAGCTATTTGTTATTTCCGGTTTTACTTTGAAGTCTCGTTCTGTGTATCTCCATGCTTTTGCTCCTGAGCCCTCTGGCTCACCTTAATTGTGTCTCTTTCTGAAATCAGCCCTCTAAGTGTGCATACACACATACACACCAGCCAATTCATTAGCTACACCTTGCTGGTACCAGGGTGCACTCTTTTTTTGTCTTAAAAAGTGCCTTAAATTATTATGGCACAGATTCAGCAAGGTGCAGGAAAAATTCTGAGATTTTGATCCATGTTGACAAGATGGAATCACACAGTCACTGTAGGCTGAAGCATTTGAACAATGATCAACTGCCACTAAGGGGCACACCACCAAGAACCACTGGTACAAGGCAGGATGGAGCCATGCTTTCATGCTGACTCTACCATCTGAATGTTCCAGCAGAACTCGAGACTCATCAGACCACAACAGAGCACAGGTGAACTGTCGCCTCCATTTCCCGTTTCTGTCTGACATTAGTAACACCCAGTGTAATCTGCTGCTACTGTAGCCCATATCTTTCAAGGTTTGACTTAATGTACTCGCACAGATACTCTTCTGAATAGTGGTTATTTGAGTTACTGTTGCCTTCCTAACAGCTGGAAACATTTTGACTAGTCTCCACCAATCTCTGGCATTAGGAATTCATTTTCTCCCAAAGCATTCCCATTCAATGGATATTTTATACTTTTTTGGGAGGGGACCATTCTCTGTAAAACCTGAAGATGCTTCTGTTGGAACCCCCCCCCCCCCCCCCACAGCTTCTCAAAAACCCAGGCTAGCTTGTGTGGCACCACCAACAACGCCACTTTTGAACTTTTAACTCACGTTTCTTGCCCGCTTTAGCAAGTCATTTTGACTATGTCTACATGCCTAAATGCAACGAGTTGACGCCATGTAATCTGCTGATTAACATTGAACGGGTGTATCTAATGAAGTGGCCAGTGAGTGCATAGTTTTGTCCTTTTATCAGATTGTCTGTTTACCTTCTGAATCTTTGTCTGTGCACTTCGTTCAATTATATCAAATACACATTTTAGTTAAGTTAGCAAATGTCAGCTAGCTAACAAGCTTAACATCAAAAAGTTTGCATAGTTATTGTAGCCATCTTGGAATATTAATAAAGTAGCATCCACTAACCAACCCTAGAGTGGCCACAATTGATATCTGTATAGTTGCTAATGGTGGGGACCTTCACAGGATGCCAAGGAAAAGTACAGTAAATAATAAAAAGCTAACTCTTTCCCCATAAAAACAGGTTCAGGTAGCAAACAATCTGACAATGAACAAAGGTAAAAATAAGACTACATATGCACAAAAAGCTGCTTAACCAAGTACGCACATGAGGAAACAATCAAACCAGGACAGACAGTCACAGGGGAAGGAAATCAGACAGCAGAAGGCAAGACACAGGCTGAAACAATCAGGCAGAAAGCGAAGATGCAGGCAAGGAAGTGATAAATAAATAAATGATAAATGTTAAACTAAGGTACGAGCATAGAAACAAGAAAGAGAGAGGCAAAGACAGGGAAACAGGAGACACTGGGAACATTAAAAGCAGAAGATAGTATATTAAACAGAAAAAAAAATCAAAAAGCCTAATTAGGTCTGTGTTTTAGCATTTAATACCCATATTAATGAGTTTCTCATCTGTAATATCATGTATGATGTTTAACATAGCTCTGCCTCACTGATAGCTTGGCATTCAGTTACATTTCTGTTGGTTTCGTCTGTTTCTCCTGACAGACTCTTAACTATAAAGGCCTATGTGTAACGTAGTGGGGAGCCAGACAACCCACATCATACGCAGCATTATCGGTAGCACTGGGAAATTTACTTTCATTTAATGGAGCTCACAAAAATCTGACCACGCTGCCTTGTATTAAAAGTGAGCAGAATAGCTGTAAATGCAGCCGCTCTCCAGCCTTGCTGTGATCTCCCACTGAGCTATTATTAAAAATGTCACCATTTTAATGGACTCACCAAAGAGCAGACTACTCCAGCCCCCCTTCTCACCCCACCTCAAACGCTGCTTCAAATGAAAGGATTTTTTAGAAATTTCTCATATGAATGTACTGTGAATATGGTCTTTTATTGTGGCAAATACAATTAATACACACCATGTGTTTTATGTGCAACATGAATAAGAATGAGATCCAGTGGCTGCTTACTTTAAGAATGGAGTCGGTAATGTGCAATTATGCCAAGCTATTAAAATTTCTTATAAAAACAGGGTGCAGTAAATGCTTTTCTTTTCATTTTGCGGAAGGCAAAAGGGCATCCAACTAAGTGAAATCATCAAAACAACAGATCAATAACAACTAGCTTCATTCTGGTTTAAAAATAAGTTCATAGATTTTAGACATTAAGAAGAGCCTAACCTTATTAGGATGGGGCAGGGAGCGCTTTTGTTTGATTGAAAGTGAACTTAATTGAGGAGAGGCATTGACTCCCTGCTGTTTGTACTGTGGACAAACCTGCCAAGAAGGCACTTATGAGATAAAATCCCAGAAGTACAAGCTGACAGGATCAGCAGAGAGTGACACTTCAGTATGTGCACAGCTTAAATATCATGCCACAAGACATTTCCCAGACCAGTGACTCCAAACATGGGAAGTAGGTGGAGAATGATCTTAAATGCCACGAGCACTTTCATTTCTGGCTGGGGTATAACAGCTAAGTGTGTTGTTGCATCGCCTCTCTACCTTGCCAAGGGAGGCAGGATAATGAGCACTAAACCTACTTCAGAGTGTAAGAGTTGAGATAAGTACACAAGGAAAGAAACTTAGAAGGAAATTCAACCCCTTTCTGATTTGGTGGCCAACTTTGACAAAAAATTCAAAGGGATTAAGAGATGAATTGATGTAGAAAAATCCAAATGGCAAGTGTTGATCATCAGCCACACCAGCCTCACAGGAAAACAAAGCTAATTTTACTCTTCAACTTCAATTTCTGTTAAAGATTTAGAATAGAAATTGTCTCCATCTCCATGTTAAAGTAAACCCACCAGATGCTGAGTCTTCTCCTTGATCTCTTTAACAGACAACATGTTCAAGCCTGGCATAATCTGAGGACACTTTCGTGTTTTTGATGACTCGGGTGAAACAACGGTCCAAACTCTCCTGAAATGCTCTCAAGCCCTGATTGTAGTGAATGTCAAAATCTTGCTAATTGTTGCATTATTGCTACCTCTGTTGACATTTGGAAGAAAAAAAAAATATTACAACACCACAGGGAAAGCAATCAAACAGCGTCTTAAGCAAGGATTAACGCAGCCTCTTGTTTTTGCCTGCCTCTTCAACAGCCCTGTGCGTGATCATAATCAGCATTCATTCTGAACACCTCCACGTAATATAACATTTAAAATCTACTGAGTAGATTTAATGTGCAGGAGGAGAATTTTTGGTGAGGTTTCACTGACATGAAGGATGTAAGTATGTGAACGACAAAAAAAATAAAAAAAAAATAAAAAAAAAAATACCCACAGCGTCTGCCATTTCACTTGCAATCAAAGGAAGCAGACTTTCCACATCTTTTCCTCCTGTGCATGCTGTACAGTACGACGCTGCTTCCAGCTCCATTACCCAGAGCCTTCAGCTGCACCAACAAGGCGGCTGGAGTTTTCTGATTAGTACGCCTTAGTTAATTCAAGCCTGCCAAGCATGCTCTCTCCAAGCCCTGAATCACTCAACAAGGTATGAACTATTAGGGCTTGCTGGATAAAGGAGTGCAAACTGCCAGTGGGGGATGAAGAACTCAATCCTATGCTTAAAACTGGGGTATGCTTTGAAGGTGGGGCCACTGGACTTTAAAAGAAAATCCAGATTAACCTTTCAGCACATTGTAGTTTAAGTGATCTAAGAAGTAACTAGACTACTGCACCTTCTCTAGCCTGTAATGCAAGAATTTGACCACAGAGGTCATAGAGTAGTAGAAAGTGGTAAGACATAGTGGCATAGTGGGTTAAGTAGAGTTCTTTCCACAGGAAAGCAGGTTTGGAATCCCAAGTGAAGCCAAAAGTCAGTGTAAACTTATTTTAGTGCATATGCCATGCTCATCAGGTGGGAGGGAATTTATTTTTCGTCTTTCTTAGACTTCTGCCAGTTTTCAGTAACAATGCTGCAAAATACAACCACTCTGTTACATTCCTGTATTGAAAATATCACCTAGAAGTATGTATGATTTATTCTAAAAATATGTCTAAATGGACAAAAAACAGAATATTAAAAGACAATTTGCTAATTAATCTGGAACAACGTTTGATAAAAACATTAAATGTTTTATCTAAACTTTGAAAGTGTGAATTACTTTACTAACTATCATAGGGTGAAAAGCAGGTACGCCTGTTGGGTGGTTGGTGCCTATCCCAGCTGTCATAGGACATAGTGTCATAGTGAGCTACACCCTGGACAGGCCACTAGGCAGCACAGCTCATATTCACACAATTAACCTAGCGTGCATGTTTTTGCACATTTGTACTCGTTTGTGTGGGAGGAAGTCAAAGTACCCAAACTCCACCCTTCCGGAGTTCGAACCCAGGAATTTCTTTTTATGAGGCATCGGTGCTAACCACTGGTGCAGTGGGGTGTAAAATATGGGGCGTTTTAAATGCCCAGCTAAAAGGGCAATATTAAATGCAGTAATTCTCCTGTAGCGGAGGCAGAGTTGGAAATTAAATTCGGAGCGCTCTCTATTAACTTTTCTTTAACAGCTACCTTTGGTTGAGAAGGGCCAGCAGCTCCCCTGCGTGGTACAGGTCGTTGCGCGTCACGCGGCTGAAGCGGAAAGCGTTCAGGTTGCAGAAAGTGACGGCGGGGAACGTCATGATCGGGGTCGTGACCTCATCCAGTTTGGTGACGTGAGGGTACTCGAGGTAGAAGTGGATCCGGTCCACGCACACGTACAGCAAGAAGGTCAGAGAGCCCAAGAAAAACACGAGCCACAGGCAGCGTTTGACGCAGAACCGCTCGTACGTGAAGATGTGAGAGATTCCGTGCAGGGTCGAGCTGTGCGCAAAAACTTCTATGGGTGGAGGTTGATTTGACTCCATTTCTTCGGTTTCCACTTTGAGATCCATTGTTCACCGTGCAGCCCTCTCGAGTTGTATGCCAGAGTCAGAAAGCGGCTTCAAAACAGAAAATATTCATTCACCTGTGGCATAAATTCTCATTATCCACGCGAACAGGTCCAAACGTGCAGATAACCTCTCCGTCACCTGGTGCGGTTCGGACGCCATCGCTCATACACACCGACAAAACATTTTAAGCTTTAAAGAAAGTCAGGCGAGCGAGAGATGTGTGCAGAAGTAGCGCCTTTGAAAAAAAGCACAATGACTCCAATGCGTGCATAACCGAGACGCCAAAGCGAATGTCCATCACCGCTGCGCTACAATGATGTTTTGCAGGTTTCTCGCTGGGCTGCAGAAAAGCAAAGAACAATATAAGGGCTGACAAAGTGCTTCATCAGCCTGGAAATTCGCTGGTCGATTATAAGTCCAGTGAAGCACGCGTCGTTCCTGCGCGACAGCGAGAAGAAAGCCGGAGCTGTGGGAGAAATGGAAATCCTTCTTGGCACTTCAGCCCGTTCATAAAGAGTTCCTCTGTAGCTGCGCTGCACGCATGCCCCTTACAGTCAGTCCGCAGATTTTCAGGTCAGACCCGGAGATTTTTTTTTTTATACCCTACTCAGGAATCTGAAAACCTGTTTAGGAGTCAGACGGTTGGTTGTTGTGGTGAGTCGTGAGGTTTCCTCCCCCCGCGCGCTCATTTATGTCTGTCTGCAAGCAGCAGTGGACTGAAGCTCTGCTGTTCACCTGCGAGTTAGTTACTCCAGTTGTTTTTTATATGTCAGCACTACACAAGCTGGCAGCCGGGAGGAAGAAAAAAAAAAAGAGAGAGAGCGAGAGGTGGGATTTCAGAGACTGTGCAGATTAAAGTGGATTTGTTATCTTGGGATATATTTATTTAAAAATATAATTGAATCAGTGATTTACACCCTATCGATATTTCAGGGATTCAATAGAATATTGAGCAAGTCATTTATACAGATTGTTAACTTTGGTCTAAAATGATCAAAGCATATCACCATCCTTAAAATATACAAACTTGCCTCGGGGCTTAAATGAGGCTTTGGTGATTCACTGGGCATATAAGAACAGCTACTTGGCATATATTTAAGTCAGTGACTGACTTAACTGTGCGTTTTCATTTTTATTTTGTCCTGGCTCTTAGACAAAGTAACGGACAAAACTTGTTTTTGTGTCTAGGAATTTTATTTTATTTTACTTTCCGTTGCTGAGTTAAACTAACACGTTTCTAAATACTTAACCAGCTAGAGCAACCGAAAAAAGCAACTTTTTTCAACGCCCTTTGTTTTATCTAAGGGAGATGCAGTAAGTGCGTTGTAATATGTGTTGGTTTATGTGGTTGACTCAATTTTTGTATGTTTTTTTGTTCACATAAGATTACCTGTTTAAATGAGGGAATAAGAAGAAGAAGAAGAACGCCCCCTCAACTTGGACTTGCAAATCAGAAAGTTGCAGCAGACCAAAGTACCCCAAGTTAGCAATCCAAGATAGCAGGACCGAAATAAACAGTTGTAAAACTGTAAACTTTTAAATGTGTACTGCAACTGTATATTTTTGACTCACTAAATAAGCCATACACCGAGCGCTGATCAGGCTCCATCCATGAATGTGTTTGAAACACAAAAGTATTATGTTGTACTGCTAGTATTACCCGAATGACTATTTTGCTAAGAACCAAAACAAATCCTTATTTTCTCACTTTTTCTAGAACAAGCTAACTCAGGAGTGACATGACTCCTGATTAAAACTCCCATGCCACTGGTTCAATCACTGTCTCATCTTGGACCACTTGCATGCCTCCCACCAGACACATTGTTAAAAGTCCTTTTTGAAGGACTTTGGTTCGAACTGGTGCATACATGCGAGAACACTCAAAATCCCCAAAACATGGTAAATGGCCTGTATTTATATAGCGCTTTACTAGTCCCTAAGGACCCCAAAGCGCTTTACATATCCAGTCATCCACCCATTCACGCAAAACATGCTTTTTTGGAAACTCTCTGGCCGAGTCATCCAGCAGTCACAGTTTGTCCCTTGTTTGTCAGCACTTCACAGATTCTTACATTTGCTCATTTTACCTTTTTGCAGAGCATTAACTTCAAGAACTGAGTGTTCACCTGCTACTCAATACATGCCTCTCCATGGCAGGTGCCATTGCAGAGAGATAATCAGAGTTATTATTAGCACCTGTCAGGGATTGTAACATTTTGCCTGATTGGTGAAGACAATTTGGACTAATTAGCTTCTTACACAATAAGCCCATTTGGAAAACCTGAAAGGTGTATAATAGTAAAACTGACAAAATGAGTCATTTGGATGAAAAAAATTCTATTGCGATATTATGGCAGCATCCATCTGTCTGTCTGTGTTTTTTGTTTTCTTCTAGCTTTGTTTCTAGCACACTTGCGTTGTATTAAGAACTGATCAGCTGCTAGCTAAAATGGATGCTCTAAGCTGTGAGTCTACACAATACAGTACAACCTAACTTTTCCCACAGAATGGGAGTTAAAAGAAAAAGTTGTAAACTTCCCACTGTAATTGTTTAGAATCAAATGTCAGATCAAAAGAGCAAGACATTTACGTATTCAAGCTGAGCTGAAAGAAAGTAAATACCGGACCTATATTTGTCAGGCAAAATCCAAATGAATGAGAGAATAGTGAACAGCCAATTTGGCAGAAGGTTTTCAGAGAACATTATTTCCTGTTAAACAGAAACTATTTGGGTGCTTTGACTGTTTTTTGTTATAGGAGTAAGAGCTACATCTTCCAGCTTAAGGGAAGTGATTCCTTATGTGTACTGAAGTTCCTTTGAACTCTAAAAGAAGAAAAAGTTTGGGAGAAAAAAGGGGAGGGAACTGCATAATCAGTGAATCTTTGAAGTTAAAGGAACAAAGTGATTTGAATCTGCAAAGATATTCATGATTTCCACCTTTATAATATCAACCTAGAAGGTGATAGTTAACGCCATGTACGTTATTGCATTTTTAAAGAGGACAGACTCTCACATAGCAGATGACTTCACTCACCCTCTGTAATTTAAAGTCAAATTCAAAGAAAATAATTTCAGCACACAAAGGAGAAAACTGAATTTTCCACAGGTTCATTCCTTACACAGACAATCCCAACGCCAGGATTAAAGTCATATTACTCCTCATATGAATTAAAAAAGACATGAGCAGTTCTTTTGTTTGACTGCAGCCTCAGAGAGAAAAGAGCCTGTTATCCCTGTAGGGGATAAGGATATAGTGGGGTACATTACAAGGACTGAAATACAGACTTAAAGATTTAGAAAGATTGCTGAGTTTTGAGGCCAAAAACGCAATAAAGAAAGTCAATTTCAGTGGTATTTGGAACTAAACAGACCATACAAAACAATACAATAAAGTGCAATACGTTAAATAAATACTCCAGCAATTTAATAATACTGGTGATCTCCAAAGATGCAACATTAAAAAATAAAAACAAAACAGAGGTGAAATTAAGATGAAACTCAAAAGCATCTTTTATTAGACAGTCTAAAGATGTGGAAGGAGACTCTCCCCAAAACAGGATCATTATGAGCTACACAGGAAGGAAAAATAATGATATGTGCCACGTTTAGATTGGACCCATGAATAAACAATGACATTTTATCCTCAGCTGGATGTTGGCGTGAAAAATAGATCCGGCTGTGCAACATGGCTGAATCAAGCTTTGTTAATATCACAAAATATTTATCACATGTCATGAAAGATGCATTGAGCTCCCTAAATACCTCAGCATGAGAAAAAAAAGTCCTCATCTCTGACATTAAATGTCCTGTAACATTCGGCACTGTGCCTTGGAGCAGTTCTTATCTCAAATGCTACATAAACAGCTATATGTGTTGCAGAATGTGTATTGAATTAAATATATATATATAGACATTTTTATGTGATTCAAGCAAAGCCTTTTCCACATGTTTACAGTCATGACTGCATGATGTCTCTCTTACGTACAGTCATATGGTGGAAAGAAACTGAATGTTTTATTCATGGACTGTACTGTACTACTCAAGAATAAGAACTGTAAGTATTTTACTTTAAATGGGTACTTGAGTATTTCCAATTTTCTGCTTTATATCCATATTTTTTTCTAATCAAATATATTTAATTATAAGGTTTATTTGCTTTAGTGATTGTTACTTTTGAATTTTGTCTCCTCCTTTGTAAATCAAACTCTCATCTGGTGCCTCATAAAACTATATATGAACTAGCTTAGCTTCCTACTACAGGGAGTGTCAAACATGTGGCCCAGGGGCTAGGAAAGGCCCACTAAAGGCTTCAATTTGGCCCACTGGATGGCTTTAGAAAAGAATTTAAATAAGAGAAAGGAATACATTTTCCACTCGTAGCTATATTTTGGTTAGTTTTACAGTATTCTCATAGCCTGGCAAGCTACACCAGAGTAAGTAAGTAAAAGATAAACCATTATAAACCATTAAAAAACAGAAAGGACCCTGTTTGTTAATGCTTACTTTAGAAATTTCAGTTGTTGTTGTTGTTGTTGTTTTTTGTTTGTTTTTGGGTTTGTTTGTTTTTACAGTGGTTCCATTGTAAAATATTAAAAGAGGGATATTTTCTCTGAACTAACAGAAAATTTCAGATTTTCTTCACAGTAATTAAAAACTGAATGGGCTGCCAGGTAATTATGATTAAAAAAAATCATTAGTAAAAGTCATGAAGGACCTTCACTTCTAAACAAGCTCAATGCTCAAAAACATGAAAGGAACTCGTCACAGTATATCACAAAGATGATGCTGTTGGCAGCATATTGTTCACCACAGCATCTCCAGACTCTCTCATGTCTGTCACACGTGCTCAGTGTGAACCTGCTGTCATTTCTGAAGAGAACAGTGCAGTGCCAGTGGCAGACCTGCTGACTGAGCTGCATGCCACTGGTTTATGAGCACAGGTCCCATCAAAGGACATTGGACTCTCATGTCATGCTCACTGAGTCTGATTCTACTGCTCTGGCAGTGATCTTCCTCTTCCTCCTCGTGCAGTGGAGCAGATACAGGTCCCGCTCCTGGGCTGAAGCCCTTCTATGGCTCTCTTCCACTCACTCATGTAGCAGTCTGTCTTCTGGCATCTCCTCCACACTCTTGAGACTGTGCTGAGAGACACAGCAAACCTTATTGCAACAACACATATGGATTGTGCCACTCTGGAGGAGCTGTGAAACCTGACTAAGCTGCAGGTCTAATGCAACCTGAAGTGACAAGGGAACTAGCAAAAGGCAAGGCTAAAGAAAAATCAGTCAGGAGGGATAAGAAGAGACCAATGTTCTGTTCAAAAGCATTCCCTTTTGGGGGGATTGCCTTTTGTTGCCTCTGCAGTGCACCTGTTGTCACTTCCATTTGCAGCAATGTAGCTGAAATTGATGCACAGTGCTTTATACTTCCCTGAAGTTTATCTGGCCTTGTGTTACACTGTGATGGTCAAGTGTTCCCTTATTTTTATTTTTTATTTTTTTGAGTAGCATAGTTTACACTCTTGTAGTGGTCTTTTTACTTACATAAAGGATCTGAATATTTCATGTACTGATTCACTGCCTGGTTTGAAGCCGATGTTGTACAGAGGATATTTTTCCTCCATTTACTATTCTTTAAACAAATTCAGCTGCCACCAGAAACTGAAGTTGGCATTTGAGAGACGTTATATTTCACAATACAATCTCATATTATTTATGCTGTATATTAAGAGCTCATTATTACATATTTATATTACAGGGTGATTCCAATATGGTAACTGGTATGATTACTTTTAAGCTGTGGAAGTGGAAAATGGGAGTGAATAAAGAATTCACTATTTACCAACATGGAGCTCCTGGCAGTACCATCTGCATATCCTCCTTCACTACATCCATGAACACCGTCCCTCCTCTGCAGTTGTCCAAACCATCTCACCCTAGTCTCTTTAACTTTGTCTCCAAACTGCTCAACCTGAGGTGTCCCTGTGATACTCCCTCTGATTCTAGTCCGGTCCATCTTGGTCACATCAAATAAATAATAATAATAATTACTGATATATGATCGGAGTATCCACCTCCTGTCTTTTTATTAGTGACACTGTCTCCAAAACACAATTCCTAGCAGCTCTCACTACCATCTTGTAAACCTTCCCTTTTCCTCTTGTTGCTATCCTTCTGTCACAAATCACCCCCGACACACATCTCTACCTCCTCCACCCTGGCTTCACCTCTCTTTTTGTGCAATTCAATTAAATTCAGTTGCATTTATATAGCACCAAATCACAACCAAAGTTGCCTGAAGGCACTGAATATTGTAAGGTAAAGACCCTACAACAATACAGAGAAACCCCAACAATCAGATGCACACTGTCCCTATGTGTCAATTTGTGTGCTGTATTGTAATAATGTTTGCATAAAATGTATTTTGTACTAGCTCTTCACTGAAGTCGTGTCAGGTTTAATAGACCTTGTGGTCGGTACTGTATATAGAAACACCCGTCCATCCATCCATGTCGTTGCAAAGGCTGTATCCTGTCCCAGCTAGGCTGTTGCTGAGCCACTCCCAGAGTGACCAACAACCATTCATGCACACATTCAATAATACTAATAATAATTCAGTAATACTGAAATACATACATGTATTATCCATGCCACGCAGTGGGCTAAATCCTGTAAAAGTAGATTGAAAAATGCATGGAAGAAAACATGTTTGCTCTTATATACATCACAACTGCTCATAGAAAAAATACAGCTAGGGCCATAAATCACCTACTAGGCTGTTTAAAGGTTAAACTAATAATTAATATTGAAAATGTATTGTTGTGAATTTAATATTACTAAAATATTCCAAAAGTGTTGCTCCCTTCTGTTAAATGCTTTATTGCATGATGTTTATATTACTGTATGTATTATTTATTATGGATAGAATAAATAATATATAATGCATCAATTATGTAAGGATAATTGATAATAGGCAGGCTGCTGTCCGTGGTACTGATCAATGTTTTGGCCACGCGGGTGTCGGTGCTACTCTCCAGGCCTGCAGGGGGCGGCAGAGCGCGCAGCTGCTACATTTGATGAGCAAAAGGAGCTAAAACGTGAACAGCAGCAGCCGCAGCGAAAACATGGCGATGCCCGTGAGTGCGGCTCGTGTCTGTCGCCTGGCAGGACGCACTGTTTCCTCCCTGTCAGCCGGACACAGACGGGCTGTCAACCTGCCAGCGAGGACCTGCTTCATCTCCACATCCACGGCCAGCAGTGAGTTAATGTAGTGGTTAAGTAAAGGTTAGCTTTTGAGCCCGCCCCCTCAGAGGTCAGTGTCTCAACAGGCGTAACCTGACAGCTAACGGGTTATGTTTGTTAGTGTGGATTCTCCGTTATGGCCTACCTTTTCTGTAGTAGTAAGGGCTGTAAGTGGTCATAAAATCCGAATAAATTTATATTTAAAGCAAAAACAAAAAAACAAAGAAAGCTGTGCGGATACGCCTGACTGATGTTTTCACACGGAGCCGTAGCTGTCTTTGTACCTTGAAATGCACGCCCATTGGGACTAAAATTTTAATAAACATAGACCATAGTATGTGTGCACAGTGTTGAAGTAATAGAAGTTTAAACTGAAATAAAAAGCAGCGAAACAAGTACTGTCCGAAAATAGGTGCATTAAACTCCTGCCTTCAAATGTTTTTCTGAGTAAATGTACCTTTAAATGAGCAGTTTTATTACTTTTCTAATGTCCATTGCATTCAGAAAACACTTGAGCACCTGTGCATACTAAGATCTACTGTAGTCAGGTTAGTAATTGTACGATAATGTACAACAGACCGATGGGCTTAAACCTGGGAGAAAAATCAGGGTTTTTAACATTTCGAGTTGCCAAGTAATGCACTGATAATTGTTGGCAAGTTTAGAAGATGTCTAAATGCAGAATGAATGATTTTCAAATCTCATAAACCTGTATTTTATTCCTAATAGAAAAGAGAAAACATATCAAATGTGTTTGGGGTTTTTTAATGAATAAATATTAGCTCACTTTGAAGTTGATGCGAGCAACGTATCTCAAAAAAGTTGGCACAAGGGGTGCCACTTTGGCTCAGTGGGTGAGTAGGTGAACACATAAGAAAAGACTAAGAAAGTAAGTGTTCATTAAGGGCATCTTGGAGAGGGCAGTTTCTCAGGAGTAAAAATGTGTAGAGGTTCACCAGTCTGCAAAACAAATCAATCTACACGTTGTGGAACAATTCAGGATAATGTTATTCGACATAAAATTGCAAAGACTTTGAATATCTCATCATCTACAGTGTATAATATCAAAAGATTTAAAGAAACTGGTGAAATCTTTGTGTGCAAGGGACAAAGCTCAAATTCTGTATTGGGTGCCTGTGATCTTCAGGCCCTAAGGCAGCAAAAAAAAAACAAAACAGGCATGGAAATCACTGTGAACACAGTTCACTGTGCCATCACAAATTCAGGATAAAGGTCTGCTTGCACATCTGCCCCCCCCTCAAATCTCAGTGTAACCACAATAAAGTGATAATTAATAGTCCGGATCACAGCATCTTCTGAGAATCGAATTCAACAGTATTAGAAAAGCTGGTATGCAAAGCGTCCAGGTTTCTTTATTGATATGAAAGAAAGGAGAAGAAGGTAAACTTTTTTTAAAGGATTCACGTCTCTCTTACTTAGAACTTTTCTTGTAGCCCATGCTCTTTTGCTTTCTTTTTTCACAGGCAGGCAAATCACAGATGGAAGAGACTTTTTTTTTTTCCTTCCACTAAACTGATATCAAACTTGAGTCATGTAAAGATACATTCCTGTTGTCTTTATCTCTAGGTCTGCAGTTCAGGCTCGACGAGCGAACAGCCCACAGCAGTCTGGACCTCTTCAAGAAAGACACAGGCGTCATCTATCGCATGATGGGCCTTGACCCCAGCCAGGTCCAAGATGACCCCGAGCGTTTCCGGGACTGGGCTGTCGTGTTCGGCGACAAGAAGATCAGCAGCGGACGACACTACTGGGAGGTGACGGTGAAAAAGTCTCAAGAATTTCGTCTGGGCGTGGCCGAGGCGGCGATGTCCAGAGACGACTGCGTGGGCACCAACAGCTCCTCCTGGGTGTTTGGTTATGCTCAGCGGAAGTGGTTTGCCATGACCAGCAATAAGATAGTTCCCGTGACACTGGTGGGCAAGCCAGACCGTGTTGGGATCCTTCTTGACTATGAAGGGGGTTTCCTGGGGCTGGTTGACGTGGAGCAGCCCAGGATCATTCACACTGTTAGGGGTCAGTTCAAGGCCCCCCTGTGTCCGGCGTTTGGACTTTGGGATGGGGAGCTGCTCACACACTCGGGTCTGGAGGAGCCCGAAGGCCTAATGTGAAGCTGGATGGCGTGATCGTTGTAAAGGTCGGGGAAAAGTAGCAGGCTAGGCTTGTTACCATGGCAGTACTTATGAGAACAGTATCTTTAATAAGTGGAGAAAAGAAAGCAATATCTTTATGCATCATGTCTACCTTAATTTGTGCGTGTGTGTGTGTGGTCCAGATGTTTTCTAACCATCCAGTACTCTGTATGTCATCAAGCCTCAGGCAATTATAAGTGTACCTCATGTGCTACCTCTGAGAGGAACATCAGCTGCCAAGTTTTTGTTTTGTTTTTTACATTGAATGTGCTGGCATTACCCACCTTTGCAAACTTAAGTCAACACAAAGCATTTTTCAAGCTCATGTTCACACTCAAATTTAATAAAATAACTTCACTGATGCTGCCTCTACATTCTTTTATTTACAACAGTTTGTCATTTACAGTGACCTTAAGGCTTTAATACAAATCAGGAAACTGCTTTTTCATTGCAGGTAAAGCAGTTTTCACACATGAACTTTTCAGCAACAACACAGTCACGCTCGTCATTCAATCCCTCTTTAGAATGAGGAGACTGTGCAGGAAGCACCCTCACTTAAACCAGAATATTTTCAGAAGTGAGAACTGTCAGGACATGAACTTTCTCCTGTTGAATGCGGCATTTGAGAAAGGAAACTGGACATCATCCCAACATTTTCCAGACTTCATGTGTGTGAAAACAGTTCACGTTGCAAATGAAGCGCAGTGAAATCATCACAGGTCTGCATACTGATAAAACACAAGTTTGCGTTCATATATGTGCACAGCTTATATTCACATTCACATATTGTGTCAGCCCAAATGTACACTGTTCCCAGCACCTGACACATTCAGATATTTGTTTGAGAAGAATATCCAATGAGAAGTGTTTTTCAAACTGCAAAAAAGAAAAACAAAATCACATCACAGTCCATCAGCAGAGTAAACTGAAGCCTTGACAAAGAAGAGTGTTTCTCATGGGCATTAATACCCGTTTTATATGTTTCACATATAATCAACATCCTGGTTTTGAGAAACATGGACAATCCGCCTGACGTACTTCAGCAGAAACTTGAACAGTGTGGCATGTCAAAACCTTTTCTGAACATCTTGTGGCTGAGAAAGAAATCAAAACAACTGCACAAAGATGATCAGAAATTACTGCATGGTCATGTACACAGGAAAATAGGGAAAAAAAAATAGGTTACTCATGTTTCCTATAAAGACTAATTTGGACATACAGGAGTCTGATATGAAACCGACTGAAACGGTACTTTTAGTGTTTCAGACATTAACTACAGTCATGGTAAAAAGAAATTACAGCCCCCGTCAGTTGTATGGTTTTTTTGAACAGTTATGGTCAGATGTTTACATAACACTCATTGTGAGCATGAATGATTTCTTCCAACTGTTCTTTTTCAGGGTGGAATAACTATACAGCACAAATCTTTAATGACTTTAAAATCCAAAAACTGGATTCACGAGTTGAAGTTATTTTGGATTATTTCTAATCCACACAGGGTCAAATATACTGCTTAATGTACTACAGTGTCTTGACTTCATAAGGCCTATTAACTTCTCCTTAGTGATCATGATTGGTCATTGATATACAGTCTATTTGACAGCACTCATTGAACTGACCAATACTCAGAACAATGGTAAAGTCCAAAGAGCCCAGTGAAGATGTAAGAAGGAGAAATACAAATTTACAGAAACTGGGAAGGTATCTGGAGCCATTTCTAAAGAACTGCAGTTTCTAAGATCATAAGTTCAAACTGTACACAAGTACAGGTTATTTGGATGTGTCACCACTTTGCAAATGGTAGGAAGAAGATCCAAACTCTCACATTTAAATAAAGGGAAATTAGTTAGGATGATCAGGAAGAATGCAGGAACCACCAAGTCTGCCATGAACTGGAAACTGCTGGAACACCAGTGTTAAATTCTGGACTTTGGATCATTGCAACATCTTCATTCTTTTCTGTTTTTTTCAGTTTTGTGACCTGACATTTAGCCGTCAGACTGACGGCCTTACACTTGAATCGGAACACTTTGGTATACAGAGGAGTTTATGGTCGACTCAATGACTGCAGGATGCCCAGATCCTCTGACTACTAAACTAACAAATCATCACCCCTACATTATCCAGCTTAAAAGCTAGTATGAGGTTTGTGCTGGTATGCTGTGTTTGGTTTTTTGCCAAACACAGCTCTTTGCTTTTGGACCGAATATCTCCATTTTGCTGTTGTGCTCAAAGGACATTTGTGGGTTGTTCAGATTAAATTTTGCAAACTGAAGTTGTGCTGACAAGGTCTTTTTAGGGAGAAGAAGCTTTCTCCTAGAAACCTTTCCAAGACATTTTCTGTCATTTTCTAATTGTACTGTCTAACTGAGGCCTGTAGAGTCTTGGCACTGTGTTAACACACCTGAATGCTTCACACCTGCAAACTATCTAAACATCTGCTTTTACAAAAGGTGGTCAAACTTGCTGATCATCAGTTAATTAAGTGCACTTAGCAGCGCTTGGCTGCCATTTACCCCCTTAATTCCTATGGCTGCAGAGAGGCTCTACTTAGTTTTTCCACACACAGCTTTTGGATTTTTTGTTTAGTTTTTTTTAATAATGTCCTTTCACTAGCTGGAACCACATCACATTTAGGTTTTACAGCATTTCAAGTTGATAATGGCAGATGGTGTGAATATGAATTGAGACTGTGGTTTGGGGAAGGCCTCAGATGGGACTGGCAGCAGGGCAGATGCCAAGGTAAAAATGAGGAGGGCATGAACTGAAAAAGAGAGGAAGGCTGGGAGACAAAATCAAGAACAAACAGCTTGTAGTGTAGGGGTAGGGGTCATATAAAGACAGAACTAGAAGGGGTGTGTATAGAGGTGTGGTCCTACTCCAGAAATTATCTACAAGATATTAAAACCTTATAATTTAAAGAGGATGTCCCTTCTTTTTGCCATGACTATGAATCATATCCTGTCAAGGTAGAATAATTATTAAAGCAGCTTTAGGCATATTTACAGTCATTTCAGTAGAAGCATAAACCTATTATTATGATTAAATTACTCACTAATAAGGCAGATGATACAACATCTCACCGTGTTAAAAATAAATAAGCACTTTAGATATTTACATCTCATTTATCTATCGGAAGCTGAGCATAAAAAAAGCATTACAGTTTCAACGCAGTCCAAATCACAATATAAATCAATGTAATTTTTCTCCACACAAGCCTGACATTGCTTGTTTGTATAGCGCTTTTCTGATACAAACCTTCTGTCTGCAAAGAGATACAGCTTTTCACAGTCTATGAGACGATGCTCACGTAACATTTCTACCACATTTAAGTTGAACTAATTCATTCATCACTGCTCTCAGTCTCACTTCTCTTTCATTCCTCTCAGCTACATAATAAAAAAAGACTAATTTTCATTGCAAGCTCTCATGATCCCTAGTAGATTTAAACAATGCTCTTCAGCGTATCAAATGCGGCTTTCTGCTCATCTGTGTTGCTCAGTGAGTCGATGTCATCGTACACACGCTGGTACTCTTGCAGAAGCGAAACAACAACTCCATGGCCAAACTGCATGGCGTCATCTAGAGGTGTATTCCCCCATCTAACAGGTAACAGGGCACAAAATGGACATAAATGTTTTTTTAAAGTTAGTGTTATCGCTTTCAAATGAAGGAGAGGACAATTTAAATTCCTACCTGTCCTTCATGTGAGGATTCACTTTACATATCTCGGTTAGAAAGATTATAGCTTCCACTTGACCTGAAAAGAGAGGAAAAAAAAATGCAGCAAGCCCAACGTCAGAGCCCAAAGAACAGAAGACTAAACATGCTGTAGTCAATTTAGACTTCTTTGAATATTGAAGCCAGGATTTTCCAACAATGAAAGAAATAATAATGAAAAGTGTCACCTTCTGCAGCAGCGATGTGGAGCACTGTGCGAGAGTCGTAGTCCCTCTGCTCCATGTTCACAGCCGAAAGGGCAAACCTGGGGGGATAACAAGGACACGGGAAGGCGAGATAAGACGCACACGAAAAGGTTATTGTAACTCCAGTGAAGGACAACTGTCAGAAACCATGGTATGTGAGAAACAGTTACATGATGAAATCACATTTATATGGCAGCTAACATGCTCTTTAATGTTTTTTCCCTTTCTTTATGGAGAATTAGGTAAGAAGACTGATACCGCCTCATAAAGGTCTGTTACAGCCAGCAGACAAGCTAGCTAGACATAAAGACTGTTAACATACAGTAGGGGTGGGGGGAAAAATCGATACTGTGTAGTATCGTGATATTTTGTTTGCTAATAATGTATCGATACAGGGACAGCAGAAATCGCTATTTTGTTACAAAAAAAGTTTTTGTGCTCTGACTTCAGAGCATGTTGATCCTTTTTCTGAGCAAGAATCCTGACATTCCTTCACTGTCCAAATGTATTTAACTTTTTTTTGGCAGCAATAAACATGACAGTTTACTTATTTTAATTTAAGACATGTTTTATTTTAATTAAGTTTAAAACTTTTTTATTTAATGTTAAATTATATTTTGTTTTAATTTACTTTCAAATTCTTCAGTTGCTGAAGGGGCTGCATAGTTTTCATAAATTGCATAGTTCAGAATAGCTATAATTATACCAGATGGTTGCATTCAGTTAAGTTGGACTAGACTGTAATACAAACCGTTCAGTTTGTCAACAATAAAACTGACTGAAATGAGAGAAAGACTGAGTGCGAGACTTTGATATAAGATAAAATGAACATTGATAAAGTTTACCTTTATGTACAGAATCTGAATATCGCAGATATTTAAAAAAAAAAAAAAAAAAAAAAAAAAATCGCAATAATATCGTATAGTGCGTTAAGTATTGTGATAATATCGTATCGTGGGATGTATGGTGAGTCCCACCTCTAACATACAGTATGTTAAAATGTATTTATTTAGTATGACAACAAGAAAACTTAGCACAAAAAGTGATTATTTCTTTGTTGTAACAATGTGACACTGTTGTTTCCTTTTAAATGGTGCCACATTATAAGGAAAATGCATTTGCATTGATGCCCAAAAATCTGCTTATGTAAGAATGCATCATACAACAGTTTGTGTTGTGTATGTGTTTCTGGTAAAAACTAAAAAACGATTATATCCAGGTTTTACTTACCTTCTTAGAGCAGAGACGTCACCATTGTATGCTGCGAACATCAGGTTTACCACTGACTTGTTCTAATGGATCAAACAACAAACACTGTGAGAGTGGTTGTATCTGCTTTGTTTTGGATGCTCATACTAAACATGGCCAAAGTATTGCATATTAAGGCAATCTGTATAATGTTAAAGCTCAGCCTTCAGATTGCTCTAGAATCTTAGTTTCAGATGCATTTTGTCTCCTTTAGGCTCAAAGAAAGGGAGTCCTTAATTATGTCATCTCAAACACAGATGGTTGAGAACAGTTACAGTCAGTCACAGTCAAGATCATGCAACTCATCAAAAGTGTACAAGGTCGCAACAATAATGGAGACAGGAGAAAAACTCGGGCAGCTAAATACTTAAACTGGTCCATTGTAGGTGATGTGAAGCGATACAGAAAGAGTGTGATTATGCAAATACCACATCCTATGTGTGGTATAAAGTGTTTACACAAATTAGTATTTCATGCAGTGAGTTGTAGTTAGAAACCTCACAGCTTTAACAGTGTTAAACGAGTACATTCTAAACACCTTTAACCTCCTAAGACCCGAACTCTTCCACGGGGCTGATTGCTTTTACGTTCATCAGGCCCCAAAGAATTGCCAGATTTTTCTTTACCTAATCTTTGTTTCTAAGAAAAATGAGATCCACATATGAGGATATTCATATAAAATTTCGATAGAACAGTAGCAGTATAATGTCCTCGTAAGTGGATATCAGGCCCTTGTAGAGCAAAATTGAGTATTTTGGTCTAAATAACCCAAAATGTGATGTCCACATATGTGGATGCCAGGTCCTAGGAGGCTAAACAATCAAACCTTTAAACAATCACAGATCTTGCTGTCCAAACCTTCTGTTTTTGAGAGCAGCCAATCAGAAGAAAGCTTGTTTAAAGAGACGGGTAAGGGAGATAAATCTGTTTGTTTAATGGAGTGGATAAATAAGGACTATTTATCCTTATCCTTGTAACCTTGGACTCTATTTGAGACCAAGGTTACAAATATGAACCTTGATAATGAGCATAACAGGGCTCCAGTATATTGTTAGTAATTCATGTTCCTACTTCTCTGACATCATCACCAAAACCAGTCATAATGCTCGGGTCTTATTTTCTACAGTTGACAGGCTAACAAACCCTCCTGTGTCAGTGGCAGCTAAACTTCATTCGACTATGGCCTGCAATGACTTCGCCAAATTCTTCACAGACAAAATCCAAAAGATTAGACAAGCAATTGGTACATCAACAGCAGATTCAGGATATGTACTGTGTCCACTGAAAAACTGTTTAAACACCATCAAACAGTTTCACCCTATTAACAGCAAAGACCTGGAGGACATCTTAGGTCAACTGAACACCTCCTCTTGCCGTTTAGATGTCCTGCCAACAAGTTTTTTCAAAAAGGTCTCAAAGACTTTGGAGTCAGACCTGAATAACTGCTATGATGCCTTCCAGTCAGGTTTTAGACAGAACCACAGCACTGAAACCGCTCTGACCAAATATGTCTGAATACAGACAGTGGAAAAATGTCAGTCTTAGTTTTGCTGGATCTCAGTGCAGCATTTGATACAGTTGACCACAACATATTACTCAAACGACTGGAGAACTGGGCAGGTCTTTCAGGAACTGTACTAAACTGGTTCAAAACATACTTAAAAAACAGGAAATACTTTGCATCAATAGGTAACTTCACATCTGTGCAGACAAGTATCACATGTGGAGTTCCCCAAGGTTCCATCTTGGGACCCCTTCTGTTTAACATTTACATGCTCCCACTGGCACAGATTATAAAGAACAACAAAATAAACTATCATAGCTATGCAGATGACACACAAATATATATCACAATGTCACCAGGAGACCGGGGCCCTGTACAGGCTCTTGGTAAATGCATTGAGGAAATTAATGACTGGTTATGTCACAATTTTCTCCAGCTAAACAAAAACAAAACTGAGGTAATAGTCTTTGGTGCCAAAGAAAAACGATTACAGGTCACCAGCGAACTTCAATCTATACATCTAAAAACCACAAACCAGGTGAGAAATTTGGGTGTAGTGATGGATGCAGACCTAAACTTAGAAAAACCCATTAAGACAATAACAAAATCAGCTTACTATCACCTCAAGAATATATCAAGGATAAAAGATCTGATGTCTCAACAGGACCTGGAAAAACTAGTCCATGCATTCATCTTTAGCAGGCTTGATTACTGTAACAGCATCTTTACAGGTCTACCTGAAAAAAATCAGTCAGACAACTACAGCTCATTCAGAACTCTGCTGCTCGAGTCCTCACTAAGACCAAAAAAGTGGACCACATCAGTCCAGCTCTGAGGTCTTTACACTGGCTGCCTGTCCGTCAGAGGATAGACTTTAAAGTTCTGATGCTGGTCTATAAAGCTCTAAATGGTTTAGGACCAAAATACATCAGTGACCTCCTGACCCAGTATGAACCTTCCAGATCCCTCAGGTCATCTGGATCCGGTCTTTTATCAGTTCCCAGAGTCAGAACCAGACACGGAGAAGCTGCATTCAGCTTTTATGCTCCTTATATCTGGAACAAACTCCCAGAAAGCCTCAGATCAGCTGAAACACTCAGTTTATTTAAATCCAGGTTGAAGACTCACCTGTTCTCAGCTGCATTTGAATAAAGCACCAAATCCACACTTTTAAGCTTAAATTTCAAAACTTATATTTTAACTACTGATTTTATCTACTGTTTTTTTAAATCAATTTTAAATCATGCTTTTTATTGTTTGTTTTTTAATGTCTCTGTAAAGCACTTTGAATTACCTTGTTGTTGAATTGTGCTATATAAATAAACTTGGCTTGCCCTCTGCTGTTTAGACTGCTTACATTGAACTCTGGTTCTCTCTCTCTCTCCCTCTCTCTTCGGTGCAGTTTGTTTGTGCAGATGTGAACATGGTGCAGACCAAAACTAAGAAGTTGGCAACTGACTGCTTCCAAATATGTGATGATGTGTGATGCTTTATTTATATTTGGTCAGATAACCACTTTTGTCAGCTCTTTCCTGCATTTACTTTTGTTGCGCCTTCCACAGATACATTAGGCTAATATAAGAGGACTGAAAGTCCATATTTGGCTTGTTCGCTGTGAGTTTTGTGAAGTAACCAAATGGGAAAGTTTACAAACTCATCCTCTGACCCCAGACCAGAGGAAGCAAACTATCGGTGTGAAAACACCCTTAGTTAGTCAGTCACCTGAAAAGAAAGCACTGGCTACACTTGTTGCACTAAACTCACTGGATCATCATCGTCATCTAATCGTCTCCTCGGGTCGTGTTTCTTAGTGAAATGCCTCAGGTTGTCGTAATTGTGGAAGTTAAAGCAAGACACGAGATCCTGATGAATCAACAAATAAAAGACAATAATTAATATGACATACATAACATGTGGTGAATTTGATCTTTAACTTTTTATCATAAAAACACAAAGAAGACATGAACATTTAGCTTCTGTTACAAAATGTAAATATTTAAGACTTAAAAAAAAAAAAACTGTCATTATGTTTAAGAAGCATACCTGACAGAAGTGAATGCCACGAACACTGTTTCCAAGACGATCTAATGGTGGGGACCAACACATCATACCCATGACATTGGGGACCACCAGCAGTACAGCACCTGAAACGCCAGATTTAGCCGGCAAGCCCACCTAGACAAGGACAACCAACAAAACATCTGAAATCTCGATGCAAACATCTCATGATTAGTACTCTATGATAAAAAAAAAAAAAATCAATTTTCTTCCTCCAGTACAGGGACTCACTTGGAAGGCAAACTGTCCAGAAAAGTCATACATGCCGCACGAATGCATGAGACTTAGGGTGTTGCGCACTGCCTCGGCACTCAGCACGCGGTCGCCTGTGATTGGACAAATACCCCCATTTGCCAGCGTGGCAGCCATGACGCTTCCTGACTCGCAGGTTACCTCTATGGAGCACAGCTGGAGTTTAAGAGAAAAAAAAAAAAGATTAAATACTCACAGAATTGGACTATATTGTTCTTACTGTATTATTCTTACATTACAGATTTCTTTTGCAACGTGGAAACTTGTGAGGGAAATATTTTGCTCTATAGTAGTTTTAGTGTTTAACCCTTCACTTTCTTGATCAGCTGGTCGCCAACTATGTCAGTTTCTTGATGCAGAAAAGATTGTGTGTAAAGACTGCTAAGAGATGAGTCCGTAAACTATAACAGAAAAAGATCAATTAGCTAAATCATGTAAATTTCAGGTGTTAATTCTGGTCGCCATGATTGACTTTTCATGGTGCACATTAAAATTTGATCTTATTATGACGAATCTATCGACAGTAAGAGATGAGGGTGTTTTATTTTATTTTTTAGCTAAATGCTAATGTTTCGCTGATGCTTAGCAGGTACAGTTAGATCCGTCATTTGTTGGTCAAAAACACAATTTCTGTAGTTTTGCCTCTGTGTACCACCACAGTGGATTTTAAACCAAACTTCAGCTTTAATTCAAGGTTTTTTACAAGAATCTTGCAATAACTCTTTAGTAAATACAATTTTTTTATATATAGGCTCTGATTTTCAATAGCTTAAAAGCAACTGAACAATTCACTGACAAGTTTCAGGGTCGGGTGAGTGTTGAATGGGTATTTCATGGCTTTTTACTGATATTTTAAATATGAGAGCTGCAGACTTGTCAAGTGAGGGAGGCCATCATTTGGCTGAAAAAGCAAAATTAACCTATCACAGAGATGGCAAAACTTTAGAAGTGGCCAAATAAAAAAATCTGACAGAAGGAAGGACGAAAGAAGAAACTAGCTTAATCGTTTCTGACCATTAAGGACCCTGAAATGTACTTTATAGGTTTTTTTGGTTCACTACAGACTTCTTGGCTTTAAATATATTATCTGCCCCTGCTGGTAATGCAACTTCTGCATGCATGCCCATTTCATGTTTCGGAGAGGCAAAGTATGACATTGACAACTAACAATATCTAACCAGGAGAAAAACATTTTGCAGGAGGTAGGAATATCATAATCAAAGTCTATAACCAAGAGACACTCAAGAACAGGAAGGCTAAACTTTGCCAAAAAAAACAAAAAAAAAAACTAACACTCAAGCCTGCAAAATTCTGCAAAAGCGTAGAGGGCTATGTTCTGATTCAGCCAAATGCTGCAAAACAGCATGACAGCACTACATAGAGCAAATCGATAATGACCCCCAAAAATGCTACATAATCAAACAAAACGTTTCTTAACGTAAAGAAATGGGATAATCTTCAGTAGCCAAGTCAATCATCTCAACGCTACAGAGCATGCTTTGATAAAAATGTCTGTAGTACCTTAACAGTTAACGGAAAATTGTTGTAAAACCCCTTGAAGTAAAGCTGGAAGTATGTACTTCAATCACATATTGATAGTTTGATTTAAAATTCACTGTGATGTGATGAACAGAGGCAGTGAACTGTAGCAGAGTGTAGATTTGCCCTAGAAAAAGAAGTTTCACTGTCCAGCAAATTATCGACCTATAATAATCATGAGGTTTCTAATTACACTGCTTACTTAGCTAAACATTAATATTAAAGCTGAGGTTAGTGGGAGTGATACTTATTTAAATACTTGCAAAGTGTCATAGATTATTGGACAATTGGAAACTTGAACAAGGGGTAAAAAGATTCATGACTGGTGCCGCCATCCAGCTGTGTTTAATCTGGATCAAATTGTTGGACCAACTGACAGGGAGCTGCTCTGCTAGCATACACATGCTAAAATATTGTTTCCAACAACTTTAAAGGACAATCTCACCTGAAAGTAAAAGTCAAGAGCTGCAATCATATCTGCATTTTCAGGAAAGCACTGCAAGGAATAAGATTAGAGTCAGCATATACTATTCAATTAAATTTAAAACCTCAATTCAATAACCCCTGAAGTAATTAATATTGTATGCAAAACACCAAAAATAATAAACGCACCTTTTTCTCTTTGAGGTAATACCCAATGGCAAAATTCCTGTCACCAGTCTCCCTCTCTGACTGGAAACTGCCGGCACACAGCGATATGAAAACCATCATTCAGGGCACAAAATGACAATAGTTTTTACATTTCTTGCAGCAGGCCACTCACGTTGCATTGCTGAAGCCCACATACTCTGTACCAGCCATGCTTTTCAAGAACTCCATCACCTGCAGTAACATCACTTTTAGAGACCATTGAGCAGGAAGAACAAATACCAAAAAGGGACTAGATATAAAAATTTCTAAAAATAAAACATTTACTTACATAGTCAAACCTCTCAGCCTTATTTGAATGAGGCTGTAAGAAGAGAAGAGGAAAAATAACTTTCTGTTGCCAGCTCAATAGAGTCAGTAAGTCCCTACAGATGGCAGTGTTTGAGTGCTTTGACACTGAAGCATACTTTTGATCTTGGGTGTGTGTCAATATCTGATGTGCACATGGTGTGTTTGAGCGTGTCAGCCCTCGTGGCAATGTGCTCGCTGTGACGTGAGGGCTGCTTATGGTTGTGCTTGAATTTCATGGACCAGCAGATGATCATTACCGTGTTGTAGAGGTACCAAAAGGGGATGGCGCTACATTCATATTTAATGGCCTTATCTCGAAAGGTTAAGGATGATAGCAGACATCACTGAGTTCAAGGAAAGACCTGAGGACTAAATCTCATGACCACTAAAAGAGTAGGCTTTATGTCTTTCAAGGGAATTTATCTCTGGTGTGCTACCTAATATGAAAAATTATTTTTGACCAAAACATACAGATGTTTGATGTTAAACTTTGATATGTAAACCTTAGCAATATTTATGCACTCCCGAATGTGCACAAATGTTGCATCTTCTATATACTTTGTAGTTTTAGCCTTTAATTTCCTTTTCTGTGTCTAAAATAAATGCTTTTTAAGTATATAATCTCCTCAGTGTAAATATAAACTATATGCAGATACACTGAATAAACTATGTTGACACAAGTATTGCCCCCTCTAAACACACTGAGCTGTGAGGCTGGCTAACACACCTTCAGTTCTGGGGGCCACAATTGGCCACAAGCATGCACACGCCATGTTGTCCGCCCCAGACCGATTCCCCTCCCTTGCAGCTGCACTTGGCCCACATATGATAAGAGTCAGCTGTCAGACTTCAAAAACCAACACAAGCAAAGCCTCTACGACCATATATGACTGTATGTTTTGGAGTAAAGGCAAAGATCACAGATAAGTCACTATGGGGGGCATATAATCTCAGCCAATAGATAAGGATGTCATGGCTGTTGCTGACGTTATCCATCAGGAGGGAGTTTGTTCAGTAAACTTCAACCTATTTGGTATAAAAGTGTTGCTTTCTAGAACTTTGCATTGTAAATAACATTACATAACCAATAGTTTGACCTTTAAGAAACCAGCAATCTGTGGCTTTCAGCTGTGTATTTCTTTAGCGCTTCATACCCATGAAAAAAGCAATTTTCTAAACTAGTTCACAACATTTAGCTCACAATTGTCTTTATATTGAATATTCTACCGTCCAAAGTACCACTAAAGGGATTTGCTTGCTTAGGTCACACACAGATTGCAAACTGTGGCACAATCAGGTTTCATAATGACTGCAAATTTTATAAGATTGCAAACCATACAGGGCTCGTCCCTAATCATGCACTGGCTAGAGGACTAAAAAAAGAGTTTGTCTATTTTTTTGAAAGAGTTATTTTTTTGGCAACTTCAAGCTCGTGTTGAGCCGGCAGCTAAAACCCAAGTGAAACCATACATTATGAAAAAATCTTTTGCAAAACCTATTTCACTCCTGCTTTGTACAGACTTTTAAACAGGTGATTACCCCTTTGAACTGTGAATCTCTGGAGAGGCTACAGAACACTATGCTGCACTGTACTAATTCAAGGGAAAACATTTAATAAGGACTGGGTTTAAAAATGGAAAGCCTATTTTTGGTCATGTCCAGCTGCCTCCTAAGAGACTCCTCTGTTTTGCCCCAACAACCTCATATAATGACCGACAACTACGTAGTTATTTTATGTGCATATTCTTAAACACAGACATGTGCATTCAGTAAGCATCTATTATCACATCAATGTATTCAGGGCTTAGATTTTACCTTAATTAAAGAACTGATGACAATAGCTCCAGCATTCACCATGGGGTTGTGTGGTTTATCTGCACAAGAAATGAGAGCAAGTTATCACTGATTTGCCCCTAACCACAAGAATAATAAACTGAGACTGCTGAGACTGGAGAATAAATTTCATCTTGGGGGCTTAGGATGCAGCGACGGCTAATGAACTGAAGACATGCAGTAAAATCCAATTGGCTTTAGAGATGAGCAGGTACTTTAATTGTAACCCAGCTGGCAGGAAAATTTCATACAACATTTGTAAATGTTATACCTACAAGCTCTAATGATGTTTCCGATTGAATGTTCAAGGAATATTTCTAGGTTAGAAGTTTAATGCATTTCTGACTGCAATATACATAATAAATATAATGCTTTGAAAATGTTCATTCATAATATTACATGGAAACATTAAAAATGCAAATATTCTCTGCATTCAGAGAATATTTCCAGGATGTTTTTGGCATTCCTTTAATGTGATGGAAAAAAGATAATAAGCAAAATAAAAACAAACAAAAAAAATACACAGCCTGTGTGGGTTGACTCTGGGTACTCTGTTGGGACATTAGGTTAACTGTGGTTCTTAACTGGAAATAGGTGGGAATAACCATCAAACCCTCTAACTGCAGCTAAATACACAGATAACTGTTTGTTTTCAATTCTGAAATTGCGTAGTAATGTTGTTCCCATCCACATAATGTCCTCACAGAGACCACGCACGTGCTGATCGCTGGGTCGGGCAGAATAATATGTGCAGCAGTGTCTGGACATTTGAAAAAATGGAGGGACAGATGTTCTTGTAAACTCTGACTCATGTTATTATCGCAGGGAGCATAAATGGGGTTCTTTACGCAAATCACTTGCCTTCCTCATTTAGGGACAGTTTG
This sequence comes from Aulonocara sp. 'chitande type north' Nkhata Bay, assembly GCF_057382095.1. NCBI lineage: Eukaryota > Metazoa > Chordata > Actinopteri > Cichliformes > Cichlidae > Aulonocara > Aulonocara sp. 'chitande type north' Nkhata Bay. Next base: position 34,049,694 of record NC_141363.1, read on the forward strand.
TTGAACTTGAGACCACTTGGCTCTTTGCCCACAAACTGGTGAACGTGCTCACTGCCAAACTCGTGCACAGCGATGGCGTACTCCAGAGGCTTCACACATGACTGCAGACAGAAGGGAACCTTGGTGTCACCCACAGAGTGTCTGCATGACATGAGGATGTAATGGAGAAAAAAAATAAAATAAAATAAAAAATAAAATAAAATAAAAATGGAGGCGTGTTAGTGAGGCAGTACACACGGTGGAGGTTTAGAGAATGGAAAGACGTAGAACAAGTGGAACTGATACTGCACCTCTGTCCGTCGATTGTGCACAGAGATACACCCCACAGGTCAGGGCTGAACTTAGCCAACTGTGGAATGTAGTCAGCCACCTGCATAAAGACAAGAAACATGTGAGTGAGCTAAAAAATGATGACGCACACGCTAAAATCAATACGCGTGTTGGTCTGGCACTTACCTGTCCCCCCTCCTGCTGATGCGCACTGTCGTACATTGTATCAATTTGGTGGACAAACTTTTCAAAGTCTGGGATGATAAATTTTTTTCTGAAAGCCTTAGTCAGCAGCATGATGTTGTTGCCCACACACCTACGAAAGGACACAATTACAATGAGGTCAAGAAACCCTTAAAAGGCGCGCTTTAATTAGTAAATTTTGATATTCCTAACTGTCACTGAAGCTACTTTGTAGCAAAAACACTGCCCATAAAACCACCCTTCAATAGGAGGAGCCAAATAAAAGCCTTTCAGTGAGTAAATCCAGGTACCGATCAGTGTTTTCATGGCAGACATTATGACCCTTTACAGTTAAAAGACATTATATATATTAATGCAAAGATGGTTCTGTGCCAGGGAGCCGTGTCAATGTGACAGAAATGCAGCATGTACAATTCCCACAACTGAACCAGACTAATGGATTTAATAAATTTTATTATTCACACCAGTGTGATAAAACAGGACTTTTATCCCATGTAATAAAGTGTAATGGAGACTGAGATGTTTTCATAAACAAATAAAATCCCTTTGCCTCTGCTGTGTTAAGTTACAGCAGAAATTGTGGGAAATATTGGCTTACTTGGATTATTAATATCAGACGTATTCTTTGTGATGTGAGACAGGCAAGCAACTACACCTCAGCTTCACACGTAAGACAACAGAAAACGCTGAACAGCAAACACCAATCATAAACAATTAACAATTACAGGGCCTCTTGGGTACTTCGCTAAGCCAAGTCGAGACGAGCTACGTGATTAAAGTACTAAGTTAAATTTAATGAAATTTGGTGGAGAGGTGGAGCTTTGTGAGGTTTTTGATGACTGCGGTCTTGGTCTAGGATATTGTTTCAGAGTGACTCTCAGGACGATTAATCAAACAAAGAGCTGTACAGCTAGCAGGTCCTCAAATGGAGCCATATAATACTGTGCAAAGGTATTGAGCTTTCACTCATGTCTTGGCATTTTGCTTAAAAAAGAAAAAAAAAAAAGAAAAAAAAAAGGGAAAAATATGTGCAGGATTTTACTGAAACTTGCAAACAAATCAAGGTACAGCACGTAAGGCAAAAAACAGAGTTTCTGCAATTCTAAATAAGCTTGAAAGCCAATATTTGAGATCAGCACCTTGCGTGTATTAAGCAGTAGCTTGAGTGCAGGAAGCTGGTGAGGAACTTTGTGGAGAGGTCTGGAAGAAATCACCTCCTTTTCAATGTCAGCAAGGCAAATTGTAGACTGCACTATTTTTCATTCTTAACCTGTTACTGTAAGACAACAACTTCCCTTGTAAGGATCAATAAAGTAGCTATCGGTCTATTCTTTCACATAGCCTGAACTCTCTGAGGCAAGCTTTTGCTTTAACTTCTTTAAGTAGTCTTCAGAAATAGTTATCCAGTCTTCTTGGCCAACCTGTGACTAATAGCGTTTTATTGTGTTTCATATTCAGGTATGCTTTTACTGCACTGACGGTGTTTTGGGGAATGTTGTTATGAAGCTGTTGCCCGTGAGACACTTTGTAGATAGTATTGCATCACAATGTGACTTTTCTGAGTTCATAATTAAATCAGTTTTCAAGATCCTCAACACCACTGGCTGAAATGCAATCTCATTTCAGCCAGTGGTGTTTTCAGCCATGACAGAGACTCTGCTGTGTTTTGAAACACATCATTCACTTTTGTAGTTTTCTAATGACCTTCCCATGACAGTGATTTGAACTACAAATGCACCTTTCTTAAGAATGTTTCTTCACGGCAGCTTCAGTGAACAGCAGATGGATCAACTGAAGGTCCAGATCCATCCATCATGTCTCGTATCAGGTCTTTGTTGGATTTCTGTCCCATTTCTTAAGGACATGAATTTCAGATACGGTTCATCTTTTGCAGATAGTTTTTCATGCCTCCTACTTCTTCTTTTGTACTCCATATTTCCAGTTCCCTTAAAAAAATTTTTTAAGAGCACACTATGCACTGTACATGCTTATATTTTCTACAAAAAGTCTTTGGGAATCACCTAGTTGGTGCAAAAACACTATCTTAGGCCAATCAAACTGTTATCATTAGCATTTTTCAAGGATTAATCTAAAGAAATATGAAGAAACGATTAGCTTTTGCTGCTAGTAACAGTAAAATCTTTATTTATTATGGGTTGTTATGTGTACACTCAACACTAGTTCATTACTTGAGCCTTGCATGATTTATAAGTCAAATGGCAAAGAAACAATTCCTCTGAAAAAGGTTAACGATTGGACTGACTCAAGACTTTTTGCACAGTACTGTATAAACTGAATGGCTTATACATCAGAATGGCTGATTGCACCTTTAAGCTAAAAGTTATATTAAGTAGTTTACTCTGAGTTATATGTAGTTGTATTACTACATAACCGTTTTTGAGAATTAGTCAAAACACTCCTCTGTAATATGAGCGTCCAACCTTAAACCCTTAAAAACCTGAACCATGAAATAAAGCATTTATTGAAACTTAAATAACATTAATTTGCATATATTTTAGTTCATCAAATGAGTATAATATTTGTTACGTTTGGCTTTTTTTGCAATTTTGTTTTATTGCAGAAAAGAAAAACTCATTGATGATGTAAAAGTCTCAAAAAAATGATACACTTGGCTTTACAAGATAAACCTTTGGCTTTTTTCAAAGAAAAGGAGTCCAGACATTTTCTTTAGCTTCTTTGATCCAAGCGGAAAATCCTGAAGTTATTGAGAAAGGTAGTGCCTGAAAAATTGTTTATATAACTAAAACATCAATCAATAATTGAAATCTTCAACACGCAGGCTTCAAAGTAACCTGTTTCAGGCCAACTGACATTTAGCTAAAAGGGTAAACAAACCTGCCCATACCAACTCATCCAGTAGTTATTATAGATTTCCATTGCTGTGTGTGTTAACTGCTCAGCAATGCAGTATGCTCTCAAGGAAAGGTATGCACATTCTGTCACAGCTCTGAACTAAAATATCTGGGCCCAGAGGCCTCACTAATCCAAGACGATGCTAACGTGAGGTTTGGGACACCAGGAAAAGAGAGTGGAGAGAGCTTCCATTATTCATACGGGTCATATCTTTAAAAAAAATAAAAGCTAGCTCTCTCCGTTTCTAGTAGCATATTTATAGTATGCTCTTGAGTGTTCTTCAGGAACAGATGACCTCACAAATTTTAGAAAACAAGCACAGAAAATCAGAAATGACCAATTAATTTTAACAGAGATAGTCAGACTATTTAACCCTGTGCTGTTCCAGGCCAAAGGAAGAGAGCGAGTGAATTACACAAGTCTGCTATGAAATGATATGTCTGGTCAGCAGCCTGCATAGCACTTACGGATCTGTTGGGCCTGCTAATGTAATTGCCACAGTCTGGAGCCAAACCAGAATGATGCCCTTTCATTAACAGCCCCAGAGACCCCCTGTCTTCCAGCACACTCCACTGCTTTGGCTGGCATGCATGCACGTGAATTTTGTTAGCTGCAGCTGTTGGCCATAAAACGCCCGTCTCTGTCAGGCCCTTGGACTCAAATAGCACTGATCACAGATCACTAACAAACACTCATGTGAAAACTCAACCAAACTTCATCATTTTCCTCCCATTTACTCAATCTTTATTTGAAAGATTATAATTAAATATATTTCACTCAAGGTCTTCTGACTAGTTTTCAAGTATTCAGCAACTGTGTCCCCAAACAAAATCAGTTTGGGTGATCGTTGCTCAAGAGTTGGCAGTTTGTCTTGTAATCAGAAGGTTGCCAGTTCGAGCCCCAGCTTGGACAGTCTCGGTCGTCGCCTACTGGTGACGGCCAGAGGGGCCGATGGCAGCCTCGCTTCTGTCAGTCTGCCCCAGGGCAGCTGTGGCTACAACTGTAGCTTGCCACCAGTGAGTGAATGAATAGTGGAATTGTAAAGTGCTTCGAGGGTCTCGAAAAGCACTATATAAATGCAATCTATTATTATTACATCACTATACACAATGTTTTTCACCTTCTGAAAAGTTTCTTATCCATCATGACTATCCCAATGGAGTCACGGGTGGATTGTCGCATCTGATGGACACAATCGCGTAGCCGAGGGTCAGATGTTAACAAGCCTGTTTTTCTTAAAGCCTGCAGAGAAGGGAAATAAGAAGCACAAGGGAGAAAAGAAGGGAGTGACCTACTGACATATTCTTTCACACACTGAAAAAGCTTTTTATGTAAGAATATTAAACATGTGTCAAGGACATGTACAGTGAAAGAGCTGCAAAGCTTCAGGTGTTGCCACAAGGGAGAGAGGCGGAAATACAGGCATAGACCAGATCACTGGAATCCCTCTCGCAAGTCACAGTGACAGCCGCTGTATGTGGGTCTATTTTGGGGACACCATGTGTACAACCCTCCTGACCAGTGAGACACCTTTTGACTGGTAAGTAATTCTGTAAGCAAGCACGCGGCTCCAAACATGCTCTTGCAGGAAGTGCTGAAATTAGACTGTTGTAGTGTTCCTGAGTCTATTTTAGAGTCGAGCCCTTCAGTTGACTGTTTGAGGGTTGGGTTTGTGAGCACAACAGACAGAACTTTTTATAAATATATGTTAGCGAAAGGCAACAGCTTTTAAATGAAGCAGATTGTTTTTTTAACAGCAACATGACGTTCAGTTGTGCATTTAACAGCTTGTTGAAAATAAAAAATAAAAAAGAAGAAAAAATTGGGTCAGTGGAAAACACACTTATAATTAATTTTTACAAGCTGTTCATCATCACACACAATTATCTCCTTTTCATTCACAAATGATGGCCCAGTGTATCCTTTGCTAAAGAAGGAAGTAAAGGAAGAACCAAAGTAGCTTTTTTTAGTATTTAGAAATTTCAAACATCTCTAATTATGGCTGCCATGCATATACTTCTGGGTCACTTTACTCACTTAGAAACCTTTCTAAGCAAATGTAACTATTTGACTGCACTTAAAGTCCTGACTCTGCCTTTTTTAGATCACCTGCCTTAGGTTTCCAGTGTTTTATGACACCCTGAGGGTCAATGTGTTTTGCAGTTGTTATTTCCATTGCAGGGACACCGAGTACCACTTTCCCGTTCCATCTCCGCTCCAGTAACCTCTACAAACACACCAAGTCATTTGTGCTGTCACCTGTGTTGACACACGTCTCTCCTTCTTAATGTACGTTCTGTTTTAAAAAGACTGAGTCGTCATAGACACCGCAGTCACCAGCTGTCTGTATAACATGTCCCATCACAGGAGAAAAGGGAAAAAGACTCCGAGTTTATGTTCTATGCTCTAAGTCTATGTTCTACTTCTCAGTAACCTGAGCTCTTGTGAGACTTTTAAGATATGAAAAGGTTCATATCTGTTCATAGAAGCATGACTTTTTTGAATGTGTGAGCTTAGTGGGACCTCATGTATCTGACAGGAACCTCATAATGCTCCTAAGATTAAGTAAGGAAATAGTAGGTGCTGGTTCCTAAATTAAATTCCTTTAATCTACTAATATTATTAAATCGACCAGTACAACATCTCAACTGTAAAGTCCTGTTGTAATTAAAGGCAAAATAATAATTAAAAATTAATGTGAACAATTAATATTGCTCTCTGATTCTAATTACTTTGGTCCTTAGTGCCACAGCTACTATATATAGTCCTATTGCATAAGAAAGTCCCTAGACACTTTTTAAACTGGACTCCTCAGTCAGGTGGAGATACTCTGGATTCCTGTTGTGGGATAACATGGCACTGCCAAGGGTGATTTGGTTAAAGTCAACGGTGTAGTCGAGTGTGTTTGTGTATGTTCACATGGGCCATGAAAAGCCAAAACAGTGCTCAGTGTGACAGAGGAAGTGTAAATGTGCTGCTGACGTACAGAGATGAACTGGGAGAGAGGGATCATCTCTTTGCCATCAGTGATGGTGTAGAAAAGCAGGTCCTCCATGCTGGACATCAACCTGCTTCTATAAAAACAAAAAACACACACGCAATAGGTTTTGATGTTTAAATGTGGACAAGCTTCAATGTCAGAACTTGAGCAATGAGTCAAAGTTTATGTCAACATAAAGCTAGTGTAAATACTGGCATTTTTCCAGTGATCTACTTTGATCCTAACATAAACTTTGTTTTAGAGAAGGCTTAACTACATGTATATTTTTAAAAAAATCTACATAAAATATACAGTGTAGTTTTTGGAGTGTTGCATACAATTAATATGCAGACAGATATTTTAAAATATAATTGAACTTATCAATTTTCATCTATAAGAAGGGCAAAACAATTAACCTGCTTGTCATGAAGTGTTATAGAGTTAGCAAGGGTGACTGAATCAGTTTCCAAAGAACCCAAAGTAACAGCACCATAGTCATTTTAAGATTGATAATGGTGTCACTCCTTTTTACAGCAATTTTTGCATCTTTCCTGCTGTAATTATATACATAATAGTGATCACTTGAGATTTACAGAATATGCACTTTAATATAGTGTTAATCACTGCACTTTTAATGTGTCTGTGTTTAGGCAATTAGCAGAATAAAGAAGGAAATTAACTGCTTTAAGTCTGGCAAGTAATTTGGTGCCAATTAAATAAAAAATACTGTTATATCAAATAATATGAATTCAGTGCCTCAATTATGCCATATTTCTCAATTGAGTAACTTTTATCACTAGCAAATACTTATTATTTAATCTACAAATTACTTTTTTGTATACACAGAGATTCTTGTTTTGTTTGACCAGGAGCCCAAATTAGAGATATTTAGTTACTCGCTATACATTCCTTACTTAAATCACTGAAGGTAAGTGAAAAGCATCAAATCAACATATTTAAAAATTTGAAACAGTGAAAATGTGAACAGCATAAAGAGGAAAAAGGGGACCAGGCAGAGTGATGGCCTGCTAATTAAACACAATATGTGTTATGGTAGCCTAGCTTTATATGTATTTTTTTACATTTGTTTTTTTTTTTTTTTTTTTTAATGTATTGGGTTTGCTCATTTCAGTTTAGCTTTTATTGTTTAAAAATGTATAATTTTAGTTTAGGATACGGGTCATGTCAAATAGGAACCCCAGTCTCAGTTAGCCTGCATTAAAGCCTCCTGATGTAGTAACCACACCGACAAAAGTTTCAAAATAGCCTTCAGTGTAGTTTTGTGGGAAGCAGATGTTATATTGTTTCTTGACCTGGCACACTGCCGTATTGTTAGTATTACAACTGTTTTGTCAAAGTTTGCTTTCCATGCATGTGTTTAATTGCTTTTATTAACCTCTGGACAAAAGCAAACCAACATTTTTTTCCAGCTATTAGCAAACATTAGCTGCCTGCAAGCTGCAGTTTTACATCTTACAGACTTCATTGGTGAATCTTCCCAGCTTTACATAAAAGGTAAGACTATTTACCACAAAATAAGAAACTTTTCTGACAAATTTTACTTTAGTTAGTGTGGCCACCTGTTACTACAAGCTTGAATAATGAGGGGGACTTAAGAAGCTAATGCTAGTAGAATTATTACTCTTATTGTGAGAGTACTGTAGTAAAAATAAAAGTACTGAATGATTTTTTGACTAATTAATGATGACAGTCTTCTGTGACCTACTTGGTGTGTCCTTGGTCCACATCAGGGCCCTGCTGGTGATGATAGGCTCTGTGGGTGTGGGGTGATGCTGCTGCCCAGCAGGGGAGAAGAACAGGTTGCTGAGTCCTGGACAAAACCATGCTGTCAGCTCCAACTCTAGCAAAGATCCCTGCATTTTTAAATAGCTGCAGGATTCCCGGGTTAGCTGTCCTCAGACTTTTCAGGCAATGCATTGTGATAAGTAGGGCTCAGCGTTTAATAATTCAAAGTAGTTTTTTTTTTCTTTCCTCCAGTAGATGATCTTGAGAGATATCTGTGACCTGCGCTCCTTGGTCCTCGGAGCTTTAATAGCAGCAGCTGTCTTACAGACGGGATCAAGTAGAGGCTGTTGCTCCGGGGCGGGGCTGTGACACCGGCAGCATGGTGGGGTCAACAACCAGTACCTATCGACATGAAACTGATGTAATTTCGGCCAAAGTTAAATCACTTCCATTTAAACAAAAGAAAAAAAGAGAAAAAGATATATTCTCTATACTTTTCAGGGATTTATATTTTCCCCCTCCATTGACCATCCAAAAATATTTATAAATTGATCTTAAATGGAGTTAAAACCTGAAATGAGCTCATAAACAAGCTTTGCTTTCGTTTTTAGGCATATATATATATATATATATATATATATATATATATATATATATATAACTTACAGAAGACAATCTAAAATGGTTTGTTTCTTACTGCATGAATAACACATCCAATATTGCCTAATATTGAATTCATATTTGATTGTTTATGCAAAATCTTACATATATTTCTCCTATTAAACTGTTATTTTTGTTTTTATTATTACTAATAATAATGTTGGTGATGATAGTGTTTAACAACAACAACAACAACAATAACAGTGTTTTCCACATTTTATATGAAGAATATAGGCAGTGTTTCATTATAAATGCGTCAGTAGGACAACTGGCTCTTCTATTAGTCATGATATGTAAATATGGACTGATGTAAATGACCAACTGTGTTGTGTTTGTCTCCTACATACTTCCTGTAAGGTTGCAGTCAGGTTGTCGCTACGGTATTTTCTAGTGTTGTGACATAGTGACACCACCTGGTGAGTTTCCCACGCTCATGGACTGAAATCTTACGGTCCTGTCCGCTAGGTGGCGTACTCACTCCAGGACCTTCAACTCAGGTCAGTTTCCCCTCTCTAACTCTGTAGTTTTACTGAGTACACATCACAGTGAGATCTTTCCTCTCCAGAGGGTTTCTCAGCATGTTTCCTGGTGCTTCAAAGACACTTTAAAAAGATCCCTTCTTATTTTTTTGAGTTTTGGACTTGGCTTCCTGTCTTTGATCTCAGCTGCTATGTGAGATGTTCACTGAAGAGTATCACCAAAACTTTTACTCCTTAGTAAAACTATTTCTCATCGTAGTGGAGGATTCTTCCGAATTGCAGACATCACATGAAAATATGTATATTTTCTATTTTTATCTATTCATATTTATCTATTTATTATTAAGGCAATCAAATCATTGAAATACAGTCTTTCTCACGCTTTCAAACTGTGCAGTAACACTTTAATTGTAGACTAAAGGGACAAGATATTATCTTTATTACCAAATAAACAAGGCCTTGCTAGGAATGGCCTTCTCCTTCGCATTTCCAGCCATATCAGTTCTCTAAAGAAGTATATGCTAACCCATGGTCCCTCTGTGCTACCTCTGCCGGTTGTAGCTTCTCTGTTTTCAGCAGAAAATGTTTTCCATTCCTGGGCCAATGAATGCCACCTTTGTCCCTTCATCCTCCGTGTTGTGTGAGAAAACCCCCCTCACTGCACTCACCAAGCCTGCACAAACTTAACCTCTTTCCCCCTCCACCTCACACAGGAAAAGAAACTTACCGGCTCTGGAGCTTTGATTCCATCTTAGTAATCTGGAGGTCTGGCTAAAGCCTTGCAATAGAGGCCACTTTGGACAGACGTTTTTAAGTACCTTAGGGAGGAAAAAAGGTGAAATGTGATTGGAACAATTGTTAGGATACTCTGGATCAAAACAACAAATATAGAATAAAGGCTGCTATATAAGAACATAGAAAGAGCTAGAGAAAGATGTTGGTTATAGCTGTTTCGTCAAAGTGAATTGTGTAGAGGTAGTTCATACAAAAAAGTGTGGTAATTAACAGGGTAGGAGATATCTATTAGTTCAAGGCCCTGGGAAATCCTCATTATCAGCCTGTCCTCACCACATTACCAATTACACTGCCATTTTCACTGGATTGGGGCATGCTTATTTTCCTGAATCACTCAAAACCGTCCAAGCCCTGAAACACATTTTACTCATGCTACCACACACCACTCTTGTTCGGATATTACCCCAGAAACAAAGGATGTAAAACGCCTTAATTTAATCCATTTCCAGTTCCTGTTAAACTCAAAGCCTCCTACACCGCCTGCATGGCAATAATATGATATTAGGAAGAGGTATTAAATAGGTATAGCACATTGTGAAATAAAGCTCCTCATTAGAAACTATTGAAACCTTGTAGAGATTTAATGCATCGTTTAATGCATCTCTCAAATGAAAGGATAAGGGCCATTATCCCTGTGCCACTCAGGGTGTAAGGAATTCCATCTCTTCTCTAAATTGAGTCTTACCCACATAGCGACACACACACACACACACACACACACACACACACACACACACACACACACATAGAGGGCATAAAACTGAATTATAATACATTCATTTCCTGGAGACTTATCCTAACCATCCAATCCAGTATCATAGGATGTCTTGTCATATCTGTTGCTCGTCTGTCTGTCATAATATTGCCCCCAAAGTGGCAGCAGTAACACCGGGATGTTGTAGTGAGCATAATACTCATTAAAAAGATATCTAAGTTGAAACTGTTTTTTTTTTTTCTTTCATTGTAATATTCTTTCTCTCTGTGGTGACCAAAATCAATCGCAGTCTTTGGTCTGTACAAAAACTACCAGCTTATGTTTAACTGAGGCTTGATCAGATGTATCTGGTGGCTATAATTAAAACTGACTATCCTTTTAATTTGAAATTCCTTTTTTGTGTTTCTCTGGGGTTTGTGTCCTTATCAAGCTACGCTGTTGGAATAGTAATGCAAAGTGAGGATTTTATTTAATTCAGCCTCCTGTTAGCTTATTGGCCGCATCACATTAAGAAGAGATTACTAAAAGTCCAGTATGGGTATGATGTTTGATTACAGCATTATTCAATCAGACTTGAACAAATCAGAGCCTGTCTTTTAAATCTGTAACTATAACTGTTCACCTTGAGCTCTAACCTTTAATAATAAGCATACTTTTTGACAAAGCTTATTATGACACTGTACCCTCCCTGATGCATTGACCGTTTCTTCTTCACTTACATATTTTCACTCACTGTTATTATTAAACTCTGGCTCTTTTCCACAGTCTACCTTTGTCCTGTCTTCCTCTCCTCACCCTCAGGTTGTGGCTGATGGCTGCCTCTACCAAAGCCTCGTTCTGCTGGAGCTTTCTTCCTGGAGAAAGGGAGTTTTCCTTCCTACAGTCACAAAGTGCTTGCTCACAGGGATCGTCTGTTTGTTGGGGTTTCCCTGTATTATCATAGGGCCTTTACCTTTAAATACAAAGTGCTTTGAGGTGACTGTTGTTGTGAAGTGGCCCTATATAAATTAAATTAAATTGAATTACTATAGCAACATACAGAAGTTCATATGTCCATATGTTCATTTGTCACTAGTTCAATGTACAAATGAATCACTTTAATGGATGTCTATACTGATATGAAATAAAATTATTAGTAGCTTACTAGCTTTGAATATAGCAAAAAGTAAACAAGAGATAGGAACGTTTGACTTCAACCAAAGTCCAGCAGCCAATCTGGCATATCAGTAAGCCAGCGGTAAAACAAGGCCAAGTTTGTTCATGTTCAATTCTTAATGACTTTATTCATTTATTTAGATTAATAGTACACAGCTGGAGGGGCTTGATATGAGCCATGTAGGTCTGTCCTTCTATGCTAACCACCACTAATGAGGTTCAACAAAAATAAGACCGCAATTTTCAGTCATCTAGTTTTTTGTCAATATCAAAGGGAACCATTAACGACGGGTAAAAAAGTTGCAGGTTTGATACCACTGGCCTAGATGTTAGACTCCAGTGATTTGTGGGGACGTATTGCAGTTTCTATAGACATTTTTACAGATTTCATGAATCGCAGAAATTCCTCATTCCTCTCTAAAATTTCTGATTGAATTTCTTATTCTCTCTACTAACTCATGACAAAGGTTGAAACGCTGGTTCAGTGTGCACAGACTAAAACCCTGTCTGTAAGTCTCAGATGAAGTAAAAACAAGATAAAGATTAATGTGGTAACTTTAACTCACATGTAAGCTTAAATGCTATACATTAAGGTCTTTATGAAGTGCACTGGTAAATTATAATGCACACTGGGGATGTGAACATCTCAGTATTCAAGAGTTGGTGCATAAGCACACAACTGGTCAGCTACAAAGAAGAACTTGAACTATTAAAAACTGAGTCAAGTCTGAGGCTGACAGGTTGGATCTTAATTGACCCAAAGTGGCCAGTGCACAGCAAATCTTTGTTAGTAGAAACATGACCCTTTCTGTGGCACCAGTAAAGCTACACATTCCACCCCAACGAGACAAAATCAGGTATGTAATGAGCGTTATAGCCCTGTAGGACAACTGAATTTTTGCTGCATATGTTTTTCCTCCTCATTGAAATTTGGCATCCTTTAGTCTCAACAATGGCAGAAACATTAAAGCGGAGTTTCTTGCAGCCACTACTATCTTATGTGTTCTTCACAACCAAATGAGGGACAAGATATGTTGTGAATAGGGCCTGTTCATACTCTCTTCTGCCCTAGGTGGGTGCTAATTATCACCACTTTGCCTGTACACAGGGCTACATCCACCCCCTCTCTTACGGTCACTGTGCCGAAACCTAGACACCCTCTAGACCCCAGGAGCCTCAGTGCACCCGTACAGTACTGAAAGATCAGCCCCCCATCACCACCACCTTCCGCCTTCCTTACCATCTCTTCCCCTTCCCTTTCCCCTACCCCAAAACCAACCCCTCCCAGTTTTCATCCTCCGAGCACCCACACCCTTCCTCACCCTCCAACCCCCATCCTCACCATGTAGCTATCCCACTGCCCTGCCATCTCGCAGCATTCCGCGGGCCGTGCACACAGAGGCCTATTGTGTGGGCTGGGAGACGGCAGGAGGCTATATACAGTCAGAGCACCAGAGAAAAGGCATGTGTAGGGCTGAACTGGGCTCAGTATTCCTGCTGTACTTTGAAACAGATCTGTAACTGAAATTGTGCTGGAAATCAGCGCTATTCCTGTAACATGAGTTTAAAGAGAGCTATATCAATGCAACACTGATGAATGTCAAATGATTGCTACACAGCTCTCTTCTGCGTTCGTGTTTGGAGGTTATACATACTCAGCACTTGTTGGATGCTGTAAATGGTGGCAGTAATTTCTCTAAACCACCAGTGTTGCTTCTCCTGGCATTGCATAAACACTTGATATTTATAGTTTTATCACTGGAGTTTGTTGTCTATGATTATGATTTGAGGGTTATTTAGAAGATGTAATATAAAAGACTCAGAGTTATTTTCCAAGTAACCAATGAAGCTTCACCACATCTTTCTCTGTGTGACACAGCAACATTGACTTGACACCACAGTGGATAGAGTTAGTGCAGAGTGGCACTGTGTACTCCTTCTTGTGTTAAAGACTGGTGATTATTGGTTCAGCTGGACCGTTAAATTCCTGAAATGTTTTTGTTGTTGGACTCATTAGCTTTATTGCTGGTTTGTCCTGTCCTGTTAAACTTGATGACTACATTTTAAAAATCATTTTAAACAAGCATCTGTTTTCCTAGGTATCAGCTGTACTATGAAAATCAAACTTTATAGTACAATGAATGCTTCTGTGAATACTTCTGCTGCATCAATTTTCTTCCTCGAGTGCAATTCCAATATACAAAATTGCTCACTGCTCACACAGGTCCAGGTAAGAAGTCAGTTTCAGATCTTTCTTTTCTCTGTGTGGAATGAAGTGGGGCTCTCTAGAAGGTCATGACCCTGGAATTACTGGTCCTTTGCTCATGACAGACTCCTTTTCAAGCTCACTAATCTGGGTCTATCCACCAGAGAGATATAGTAAAGATCATGCAGATCTTTCATCTCTATTTTATTTCAGCTTCACAGGAGATGCTGTAAATCTGGTATATATTGGATTTTTGCATGAACTGTTGCCTCAAGATCAGCTAACTCTTGATTGCAGAACCTTTTGCCTTAACTCAAAGGCCAGAAGAATTATCCATTTAACTGGATAGCCACTTGTTACTTGTCTTTGTCCGAAGAGAGAAGCCTCTCAGAATGTCTGACTGTAATGAGAGCGTGACATAGCTGCTGATTGGTCAGCTCAACACTTAAAGGTTGTCTAAAGTCTGCAGTTTAATCCATAATCCAAAAGGCTAAACTGACCCAAACAACCCTGCTGACCCACTATTGAGTTGCCATAAACTGAGAGTTTAACTGCAAGTAGCGGTTCATTACTCAGAAAACAAAAACATGTATTCTGTTCTCTTTTGCAAAGGTTAGATGCATTTCTAATATTGTATATGTTGTATTGTATATATTTTTCAAATAAATACAGCAGTCTGGTGAAACGTTACTGTCAAAGTGCTCACTAAATCACAACAATATGACCAGAGAAAATTCAATGTGGAACGCTTCATGACTTTATGGGATTATTCCCAGAACTTTTTGATTGCACCTTACGTGCTGAATGAATCAACTCTCTATTTACCTCCTCTCCAAAAATCTTATGATCCAAATAAAAACAACCGCAGGGCATCAATCAGTCACCAATGCACATGCAGAGCCTGTGCATTAAAAAATATGTTTTTTTGTGTGAATAAAAATAAATTTTTTGAAGAAGGGATTGCTGTATTGTTGATATGTACCAGGATGTTTGCAACCCCCTTAACCATCAAAATGAGACCCCCCTCCCCCCTTTGGATCTGTTTAATTCAGTTGAAGAATCATCTGAAGAAAATGCTATAGTTTGTGTGTAGTCATTTCCCATGTGACCAACATCATCATATATGTTCCTATTAAAACATTTTTGGTGTATATCCTGATATTAATTGATACTTTCTTTAAGTTTGTTCACAAGACAGAAATATGAGTCACTCTAAAACAGGCATTTCATAATGCCCTGACACAGTGGCATGTGACTGACCTGTGCTCTGCTTCATGCAGCCTCCTTTGTAATGTGAAAGTGTAGGTGCGTCTCCTAGCCAGGCCAGGCCAGGCCAAGCAGGGCAAGGGAAGAAGGAGGGCTTGAGTTAAAAAAAAAAAGTCCCAGGGAGAGTCGTCGGTGCTGGATTGTGGGGAGGGAGATGAGGTTCAGGTTACAGCCTGACAGGGGGTCTGGGGGAAGGACTGGTATTTTGGAATATACGAAGATCCATACAAGGCACAGTGACATAAAACCGCGGTGCCTGCACTGACACAGTGGGTGCAGAGTGCCAGCTGGGGCCCCGTGGTGGATTCCACTTAGATTTTGGAGGGTTTGACTGCATGGTGCCATAAGTCTCCGGGAACACACTTAACATACCACTGACTGAAAGCCTGGTCTCCTCCATCCCTTTATTTCTCACCCAAGCTCTTGCATGTCTAATTTTTAGACATGTTCAGCTTTGTGGACTCAAGGACTGTTCTGCTACTTGTAGCATCCCAAGTTGTTTTACTATCCGTGGTCAGATGTCAGGAAGAGGATGACCGTAAGTTGCAGTATTTTTCTTTTGCACTTCCTTATTTATAATTGAATTGTAATTCTGATTCCATCACCAGTCTTTTCTGTTTCTATCTTTGTAGATCCAGAAAATCCAATGAAAGTTGTCTGTTTTCACAAAAAGAACTGTGGATACATGTTTCTGTTTCTATGTACACTTTTTAGACAATTTTTTCAAAGCAGTAATTAAATGTTATTGATGCTGTCTGCTTGTAAAATATCTCCCCAACGAAGTTAATAGATTTTTTTTCAGTAGATAGGTAAGGTTGACAAGGTGCATCTGTGTGGGATGGAGGACCAGGTGAACAAGTGCCTGTTTGTCCTCACCTGGGTCCTACAACTCAGCCTTTCATGCTCTGTTTGATTACTTTGTAGTGAAAGTTTTTAGCAAAAAAATTAAGAAAAAGAAAAGCTAATAATATAGCATCTAGCAGCTGTTTTTTTTTCTAGTATTGAGCAGAAACACTTTGGTAACAACACTTAGCAAATAAAAAACTAAGTTTACTTTTTCTTAAGGACTTGTAGAAATAAACCTTCCCCACAGATTTTGGCCGGAGCAGTCTAAGATTTTTTTCCACTATGTTAAGTGACAGTGCCAGACAGTGCCTGACCCCAGACTAGCAGGCTCAAAGGGTAGCAGGACAGTGTGCACAGCAAGGAGTCAACAGATGATGGACATATAGGTGTATTTATAGCAAGACAAATTTCACTGTAACTGTTTTTATTTCGACATCTTCTTGTTTTAATAGCTTTTGCTTTAATTCCAAAGTTTCATTTTTTACAATTTAGTTCAGGAGGTTTCATTAGCAAGTAGCCAGACTAATCAATCCTGACTTAAACATTCATGTTACATATATATGCTATATATATACATATATATAAGTATCACTTTGACAAATAGACCTAAAACACAGATAGCAGGAGTTAGTAGGCCCAGTTCTAAGCTGTATAAGCTGCATGATCGAAACAAATCACCCATTCTTAATTCCCCAGCGTGTTTGCCCTGGCGCTTAACATAACTATGGGATCCAGATGGAGAAATGTAGAAGGACCCTCTGTTTACTTAAAGCAGCAGCGTGTCAATTGGGCATGCTGTCCCTATAAGAGAGGGTCATTCATTCGAGCAGCAGAGCAGGCCTGCAGGTTAAATATGCTCAGCCAGTGATGTGAAATGCCTCAATCAGGGCTTCAAACATAACGGCTAACTGTGGCTTGTGTTTACATTGCACTTTACGCTGCTATTACGATAACTTAGAGGCATTTCTTTACATACATTGTGTGTTAAATTGAAAACTCGTGAATTACTGTTGTGCTCCACAGCTACTGATTTACAACAGTGTGTTTTGGGGTCAAATCAGCACTTGTTCATCTGTAACAAAGGAGCAAGTCTTCTCACTCCACTTTTTTTTAAATCACTAAAGCACATATTTTTTTAATCCAGTTTTGACATTTTTTTAATGGTCAACCACCCAGTGTTACAGTGTTCAGAGTTTTTGTTTGCAACCAAATAACTTTTTTTTTTGCTTCTTCCATCTACGCCTATACTCAATAATCCCTCCTCTTCTGCTGTTACTCCTCCCACTTCCTTGCCTTGCCCCTCGATCCCTAACATCCTCTTATCCTTGTCTTAAACCAATTATTTTTTTTAAACATCTATTATGCCAACTCACAACATTGTTCAAATGCTGTTACCTCCCCCTGTCTAATTCTCTCTTGAACCCTCTTATTGCTCCTATTTCTGCTTTGCCACCTGACCCCTGCTGGCCACCACAGAGGAGTCAGGGGGTTGCATCCAGGATGGCCAGCTGTATAATGATAAGGATGTGTGGAAGCCAGAGCCGTGTCGTATCTGTGTGTGTGACAGCGGAGCAGTTCTGTGTGATGAGATAATCTGCGAGGAGATCAAAGAGTGTGCCAACCCTATCATCCCATCTGGAGAGTGCTGTCCCATCTGCCCTGCTGATACCAGTGCCCCCTTTGGTTGTAATTTATTTATTCACATACCCATAAATAAATTACTCTTTTAGCTTGCACTCATCTCTTTCCTGGCTAACACTTTTGAATGGGGAACTGCCACTGGATCCAAATAGTCTGCCTGATCAGGACTAGAGTGGTTACTGATTTGTGGCCAAGAGCAGCTACAATTTCTAGTTTTATAATTTCTATTTTTTATAAATTTTGACATTTCTAAAAAGAAAAAGAAATCAGTTGCCAGCCAATGTTCCCTGTTCCAGAGTGACTTTTTTTTTTTAGATGGTTTTATAGAAACTAGATAAGCAACATGATCAGGATTTTTTGCAGTCCCAGTGAAAGTCTTTTCATGTGGGATTTGAATCCTGTCATGTGCTTTCTGATCCACACTTAAACCAGCAGAGACACTTCTGCTCAATTTAACACAAAGCTGAGATGAAGTCCTCATATTGTGCAAGAACTCAATGATTCATTTGACCCATTTTGAGGCTTTCTACAAATTTCAATAGTCTCTTGAAGGTCTTTCCAACCTTTCATGTCAAAATGACTGTAAATATGTGTTTCCTCAAAGTTTCAAGTTTTTGTGAGCAGCTGCTGTACTCCAGCACTGTCTTCAAAAATCTGCTGTTAAATTCATATTGTGATCAAGATGTTGAAAGACAGAATATTTATGATTTTGTAGAATTGCTTCTTCTTTTGCTAAAAAGTTTGGGAATGTAATGGGCCTCTTGGGCTCTAATGTTTAAGGTCCTTTCCAGATTGGTTACAAATTTGCTATAAAAAAAAATACAAAATTTGACAATACAATGTAAGATATACATCTTAAAACAAACACACTAACAGCAGTTGCCCTTCTTTATTAAATAAGCTCACTTTTTTTTTCTATTATTTACATTTTGCATGATTGAGTCTAAACCTTCATTTCTTAGTCTGAGCTTGTTTCTGCTTCATCTCTTGCATCAGTAATATAATCTGGATGGGTTTTATGCATTTGGGTTTGGTAAATGTTATTTGATCACTTCAGCATCTTTGGATTTCCTTACAGGTCTCCTTTCTAAGAATCACAGAGTAGCTTTTAAATCAATCATATGTTTGAAATCTCACTTCAAGGTATAACTTTTAATAATGCTCTTTCTTTCCTCTTGTTCCTCCTTCTGCATCATCAGAAACAATTGGTGCTAAGGTGAGTCAGTGATCTCCAGCAACTTATGCACAGAAATTATATTTCCTTTGTAGTTGTGGTGCAGTGAACTGTCAGACGACTCATACAGTTTGATTCTTTTATCATTCAGGGCCAGAAAGGAGAACCAGGAGACATTGCAGATGTAAGTATGGACGCTCACGGATATAAAACTGCTAAATAAAGCTTTAAATAATTGTTCTAACAGTTCCTCTTAGATAATTCTACCTGACCAAACAAACATTTTGGGCATCTTTTGTTCACTTTTATTTGAATGGAATTACAGGATTTAAATATCTGATCAACTGTCCATCTATGTTCATTATGTTCAGCCTAAAAGAAAATCACGTTTTTATCACTGGTTCTATCTTTTATAACCCACTTTTGCTTGTACTTTCAATGTGTTTTCCCTTAAAAAATGTGGCAAAGTTTCTAATGTTTCTCATGAGTGAGAAACTCTGAGAAACTGTGAATGTTTCTGACTTTCTATTAAATGAGGAAAAATCCTGCATTCCTGGGACATAATGAACCCAATCAAATCCTCTTAGATCTTCTCAGCAACTTTCCTCCAAGTGCACATGTCAGAAGAAAAAAGCCAGCCAAATTAGAGGTTAAAGGAGGTGGTGGTCATACAAAAACTTGTCCTGTCAAATCAAATCCTTTTAATGTTCACCTCCTACGAAGCTGGAATGTTTTCTAATTTTAGGAAGTTCAAACTAGTACAAAATCATCGGTTACGACACCAATGTAGAGTCAGTTATGAAAACAGCCTCAAAAACATTTTTGTCTCTCTGTAGGTTGTAGGACCAAGAGGACCACCAGGCCCTATGGTAAATATCAAAGATTTGGCTATGTTCTCCATATTTATATGCTTCACAACAACGTGACCTTTCTTCTGAATAGGACGTTCAGCAGTTTTGTGAATGCTACTGAGGCTTTTATGTTTGTTTCTGTAGGGCCCCCCAGGTGAGCAGGGACTACGAGGGGAAGCTGGCGCTAAAGGTGATAAGGTAAGAAACAACAAAATGTGTGCAAAAAAAATCCCTTTTACCAATCTTTCAGCACTGGGTCCTTAGATACTGGGTGAAGCAGCATTATCAGAACTAGGAGAATGGCCTGTAGAGTTTGCACTTATCTTATTACTACTCATGTAAAATCTTTATTTATTTGGATGCAGCAGGTGGATGAAGTCACACAGATGACAGTTTTTGTAAAATCTGCTTTATTGCTTATTTTGGTAACTCCTTTTCCTTCCCTACTCTCATTTGTGTAGGGAAATCCTGGACCTCGAGGAAGAGATGGTGAGCCTGGAACCCCCGGAAACCCCGGCCCACCTGGCCCACCTGGACCTCCAGGACTTGGAGGGGTGAGAATAAGGACTGTAAAATATGGCATATGCAAAATTTGAGCAATAGCTGCTTTTTTGCAACACTTTATTGTTAATGTGTAAATCTTTTATGAAGCTTCTATTTGGCTGCACTTAACTTGTTACAAGAGCGCAAAACAGGCCACACAATTTATAATGCATGAAAGTAGAAAGAGGAAAAAAGAGGTAAAAGTCACAAAGAGGTGAACAGACAAACAAACAGGTGGGCACACTGACACCTGTTTTTGAAGCAAGATGAGTGAAAAATAGAGTGACGGTAACAGGTGTAAACCCCCATTCATGGCACAGATGTACCATTCACATTACTATTTGTGGCTCACTTTGCTTAGGCAGATAAACTGACTCTTGGTCTATTTTGTGTGTTTACAGAACTTTGCTGCTCAGATGGCTCAGGGTTTTGATGAGAAGGCTGGAGGAGCTCAAATGGGTGTGATGCAGGGACCAATGGTATGTATCGCTGGGTGCATCTAACAGGGTGACTGTACTGTATGTTTACAGTTTCATCGTGAGAAAAAACGTGAAAATTTTTTGTTGCAAATATTCATCTGGTCTGCAAATCACTGCTGAAAATAATTACTGAAAAATAACCAATACCTCACTCAGATTGCTGCAGTGCTGCCACCTTGTGCCTCAATAATTTCATCCCAACAGAGAGCCTTACTATAACCTTTTAAAATCCTGCTTTCTGAACTGAATGCTGAATCTGCACACAAATAGAAATAGATTATAAAAATAGCATGTGGGAATGAATTTGCCTCAGTGGACACATCACATAAAATAATGAAATCTTTCTATGAAAGGTTTTGAACTGGATACCAGTCTTTAACCTCAAATATTTTTCTTAGCTGGGACAAGGTTTAAATTTGACTTTACTCTTACTAGTTCTGAATGGTTAATGTGTAACTGGTGAAACCTTTATTTACTCAGGACACCTGTATTCATTTGGTAAATTTGTTCCACTACTTGTTAAAATAAATGATGCCAGACTGATGTTCTCTGTATTTGTTGTGTTTCTTTTGTAGGGTCCTATGGGTCCACGGGGTCCTCCTGGGCCTAGCGGAGCTCCTGTAAGTACTCTGATCACAGCCCAAATCATTATATGATTGGGTTTTATAATCAAATAGCTTATTTGAACACATTTCTAATGCTTTGCATTATCATCTGTTACAATAGGGGCCACAAGGTTTCCAAGGGTCCCCCGGAGAGGCTGGAGAGCCCGGTCCCGCTGTAAGTATCAGTATCAATCCCAGAATGGATCTGTATGCCTTACAAACGAGCTGAGCTGCATATGAGGTGTAAATCTTGGGGTTTGCCAACAACACATACACTGTCAAAAACAATACTGATTATAAATGTCATGATTGTTCATTGTAAAAAAAAAAAAAAAAAGATCTCTATTATTTGCTCAAAATTTAATACCAAATTGATGGCCTTAATGGCACTTTAAGGCAGAGATATATTTTACATAACATATGAATTTTTGTCTTTATATGTTGATTGTCAGTATTAATGCTCTTGCTTTGCGTTGATACAGGGACCTATGGGACCTCGTGGACCACCTGGACCTTCTGGAAAACCAGGAAGTGATGTAAGTCATATTCATAGCAAAATTCAAAACTCTTAAAATACATGCAGATTATATATATATATATATATATATATATATATATATATATATATATATATATATATATATATATATATATATATATATAGATATAGACATATACATATATGACCTTCTTAGACGGTCAGACCACATTTTTATTTGGAAAAAAACAGGGATAGCTCAGTAGGTAGAGTGGTTGCCCCATGATCGGAAGGTCGGGGGTTCGATTCCCCTTAACAGCTACCCTGGGGTACCCCTGAGCAAGGTACCGTCCCTACACACTGCTCCCTGGGCGCCCAATGGCTGCCCACTGCTTCACTGAGTGAATGGGTTAAATGCAGAGAGCAATTTCCCCACGGGGCTCAATAAAGTACAATAAAGTACACACTTTCTTCTTCAATAAAGTACACACCTCCATAATGTACTTCAGTTATACACTCCATGTGCCACCAGGGGGCACTGTGTATCTCCAAAAATTACCAACGAACATGGTGACTTCACAATACACAGCCTTCAAACACAGAACAGTGAAGGGCCATTGCAGCTACATCTTATCTTGCAGCTACAACGCTTCAGCATGTAATCCTGAATTTTGCTGCTGGTTTTTAGGGTGAATCTGGCAAACCTGGCAAACCTGGTGAGCGTGGACCGGCAGGGCCTCAGGTGAGCAAATAATAATTATTCAAATATTTTTTACTTCATACTTAAATAAAAAAAAAACCTTTAATCTATTGCTGCATGATTGTTTTTATTTCAGGGAGCTCGTGGATTCCCTGGAACTCCTGGACTTCCTGGCATCAAAGGACACAGAGTGAGTGTTTCAGTTCAGTCACATGTTTCGCAAAACTCTGGCTGCTCATTGATTGCATGTGGTGACTGACTGATGTCTGAGTCCTGATTATGAGCTTTCTTTGTAGGGTCACCCTGGTTTAGATGGAGCTAAAGGAGAGACTGGTGCAGCAGGAGCTAAGGTAAGGTCATCTTTTGTGACAGTGTGGGTTTTCCAGAAATAACACTTTTTCAGCTTACTTCTGCTATTTTGTGCTTACTCATGGTAATTTTGTTCCTTTCAGGGTGAGGCTGGTGCTCCTGGAGAGAACGGTGCCCCTGGACCCATGGTGAGTTGCCACCATCGCTTTTTCTAGTCTGCGATGCTCTGAACTTTCTGACAACATCAGTAAATTTGCATAGCATATTAGGCTCCAGCAATAAAATAAATAATGAAGATATTTATATATAAATCATTCTTTTATAGGGTCCACGTGGTCTGCCTGGTGAGAGAGGACGTCCTGGAGCTGCTGGAGCCGCAGTAAGTAACATTTCCGCAGCTGCTTAAGGCTATTCAACAGGAATTTATTTCTCATTTGCTATTTATTATGGTTTTGAATCTTTTATTAGATCATAACACTGTGATGAACCAAACTAAATTGACCTGTCTTTGCTATCCTTAGGGTGCCCGAGGAAATGATGGCTTGCCTGGCCCTGCCGGTCCACCTGTATGTATCATAGTCACCGCTATGTGGCCATTTCATGCTGTTGATTTTTCTTTAATCTGTTGCCTTTGATCTGATGATTCTTTTTTTATTTCTCTACAGGGACCAGTGGGTCCTGCTGGAGCTCCTGGTTTTCCAGGATCCCCAGGAGCAAAGGTTTTTACAGAACATATCATCCAGGAAACATTTGCTGTTGAAGAGCTTGTGTATTAAAATAAAACAGAAAAAAAGACTTACAAGAGCCACTACATCAGTCTTTGTTCACTCTGGTTGTAGGACACTAAATTCCAGTTTTCCACAACACTGTATGTTTAGTTATTGTTATTTTTTCATAGACAAATATACAACTATGTCAAACTTCTCTTTTTGCTAAAGAAGATAAACTGGCCTTCAAATTCTTTTTAAATTTAGTTGACTTATTTTGAATAACTCTCATAGACAATGAAACAACAGTATTATATTCAGCTCTATGGCAGGGAGGCACCAATACACAGCTCAAAGAAATCTACAACCAATACAGTTTTACTATGTTAATGATAAATTTGTTGTGCCTTTTTTAGGGAGAAGCTGGTCCTACTGGCGGCCGTGGCCCTGAAGGATCCCAGGGGCCACGTGGAGAGGCTGGTACCCCAGGATCGCCCGGACCTGCTGGAGCATCGGTTTGTTTGCCTTCACTGTTCATAAACATTCAGACTTTGATTTTGATTCATTTTCATTGGTTGATCAGGTTGTTGTTAATATAATGCTTCTTGTTCTATGCAGGGTAACCCTGGTACTGATGGTATTCCCGGAGCTAAAGGATCTGCTGTAGGTTTACACTTTTGTTAGTGGTTTTGATGCCTTTCTTTAGGTTAAATTTTATTCAATAAATATTTCTCTTCATTCTGATATTTGATTATTCCTTTCAATGAAGGGTGCTCCTGGTATTGCTGGTGCTCCTGGATTCCCCGGCCCCCGTGGCCCACCTGGACCTCAGGGAGCAACAGGACCTCTAGGGCCCAAAGGACAGGCTGTAAGTCAGCTGAGATAGTCTGAAGTTATGCTAAATTTAAATATTTTGTAATGTTGTGATTATTTATTATTGTGGCTGCCTTCTTTTCTTGTGTTGTTCAGGGAGACCCAGGTCTTCCTGGATTCAAAGGTGAAGCTGGACCGAAGGGAGAGCTTGTGAGTTTCAGTTTTTTGTGATCATAAATATACATGACCACATAAAAATTTTATGTGGAATTACTCCCTAGAGTAGATTCACTGAAATATCTTTATCTTTTCCAGGGCCCTATTGGTCCTCTAGGTCCCCCTGGCCCTCCAGGGGAAGAAGGAAAGAGAGGTGCCAGGGGAGAGCCTGGGGGCGCTGGACCAATTGGACCTCCCGGAGAGAGAGTAAGTGATCAGGACATGCATTACATGTTACTGGTCACATCTGACTAAAAACAAGGGTAAACATGGTTACTGTATTCACAGTCTAATCAAATATATCTTGATTTCTGTGATTCCTCCCAGGGAGCCCCTGGAAACCGCGGTTTCCCTGGACAGGATGGTCTTGCTGGTGCAAAGGTTGGTGCCTGCAAAATGAGATCTTTTGAAAAGTTATAATCATTTTATCTCAGTGATACCACAGCATGACAGTGCTGCATGAGAAAGATACTACAACAAGTGATTTTTCTATAACATATTTAAAGTTTACACCTTTGGTCTTTTCTTCTTCAGGGTGTCCCTGGAGACCGTGGTGTTCCTGGTGCTTCTGGGGCTAAAGGCGCTACTGGAGAACCTGGACGCACAGGAGAGTCTGGTCTCCCTGGAGCCAGAGTGAGTCTTGCAACTTTATGCAGTGTTGCACATTTTTATGGTTTTTGTAGGATGTTTACTGTGGCAGGTTTTTTATGACTGATTTGATTTTGATTTGAATGGAGCTGACAGTCTCTGTTGCTTGTGCCTTTCACGCAGGGTCTTACTGGTCGTCCTGGAGATGCTGGTCCTCAAGGCAAAGTTGGACCTGCTGTAAGTACAATATTAATTACAATTACATTGAATGTGATTTATAGATTTACTTCCATGAAATTTGAAATTAAAATAATAGAGCAGCTGATCCTGTTCTAAAAAATACAAGCTTTGCCTTCAGTAGGGTTACTAACACCATGATCTACAGTTTCATTGTTGCTTTATGGAAATCATAAAGATTAAACAGAGCAAAATGCTTACAACCTTCTGCTGCCTGTTTAGACTTAAGAAGAATTTTTCATGGCTGGTGCAATAATCCTCAGAGTAAAATCATAATAACATCCAGGTTTTAGCTTCCAGGCTAATACCTTCTGATTTACAGTGTTTATCCGTAATTTTGACAGGGTACCTCTGGTGATGATGGCCGCCCTGGCCCACCTGGTCCTCAGGGAGCCCGTGGTCAGCCAGGAGTGATGGGATTCCCTGGACCAAAGGGAGCCAATGTAAGAGTCTGAAGGTTTCTATAACAACAGACAAGCGGCACTTCCACATCTTATGATGCTGTTCTTATCCCTTTGATCCCCAGTGCTAAAGAAACTTCCTACAGTTTATAGTGTATGATTTCTCTTTGACAGGGTGAGCCTGGAAAGCCTGGAGAGAAGGGACTGGTGGGTCGCCCAGGTCTGAGAGTAAGTATAGCTCTCCATAAGTGCTTAACCATCATTAATTTCTCTCTCTAGGTCCTTTTTCCTAACTAAAGTGCTCTTAATTAGGGTCTGCCCGGAAAAGATGGAGAGACTGGTCCTGCTGGCCCTAATGGGCCTGCTGTAAGTATTCTGTATAATAACATGTTTTGAGACACTTTTATAGCCAGCAAACAGACTTTTATGTTTGATTGATCAAATGTGTTTGCGTTTATCATCTTAGGGACCTGCTGGAGAGAGAGGAGAACAAGGATCTCCTGGACCTCCTGGCTTCCAGGTGAGATAATTTTCTGACCCATCCCATCATATGACTTTTGGTAAAACCTAAACATGTGCACAATGTCCGTGCCTTAAACATTAGAAGCTTTAGTAATTATGAGTTTCAGCAAGTATTTAAGCTAAAGAAGGATCACCTTTTATGGATTTCGACATCACATCTTTCAAAGACACCTCAGAATCATGTATTATAAAAAACTTACAGATAATATTCTAGTCCATGCTTACTGATGGCATTTCAATAACTATTTTGCTATTATGGGCAGGGTCTACCTGGACCATCTGGTGCCCCGGGAGAAGCTGGAAAATCTGGAGAGCCGGTGAGGTTTTACTCTATCCAAATAATTTGTTGCACCTGCACTTCTCTGTTTTCTGACAAACATGTCAACAACAGTGTATTCTACAGTACATGTGACGCTGCCTACATGCAAAATACATTCAGTGGGAAACTTTCTGCTAAAATAACACAAAATGGCTTATTAAATGCCAAAACACTCGAAAAACAGATGTTGTTAATTTGTTTTATTAAGTATTGTAATGTTTTATTTAGGCTGTTTTTATAGTGTATAATTCAGTTTTTACAGTTAAGTGGCTGCTGTAACAACTTTTTCATGGATAAATATTCTCTTTATTTAAAAACCAGAGTGGTCTATGTGATCATTGGTCCTTTATTTATCGAGGTAAAAATCTAATTGAGATTAAAATGTCATTTCCAAGAAAGACCTGGCATCCTGGCAGCATCATCTTTAATTACGTAGCATTTTTAAATTTTAACGTGAACACGTAAAACTCGTTCTGTTGTCAGGTTTTAAGTGTTAAAACAAAAAAACAAACAAACAAAAAATGATATAGTTTGTCCTTTCTGCAGGGTCTTCCTGGAGAGGGTGGAGCTCCTGGTGCTGTTGGACCCAGAGTGAGTTTCCACTAATTATGTGTATCATATGTGTACATAGAACTAAAGTTTGCTGTTGGTTTCATACATGTAATCTTTTTGTTTTGTCTTTGCTGAGCTATTCCTTATATGCTTTGCTTCTCTTCTTATCCAATATCGCTCTGTCTTATTACAGGGCGAACGTGGTTTCCCTGGTGAGAGAGGTGGTGCAGGAACCCAGGGTCTTCAGGGACCTCGTGGACTTCCTGGAACACCAGGCAGCGATGGACCCAAGGTCAGTGGATGACTCAGACTAATTTCTGGTTGCAGGTTCAAGATTCTTAACTGCTCTTCTCAGATGCAGATGAATACCCACAATAACATCATCTGCTGATATTTTTATTATTCATGCCCATAGTCAATGTTCAGGTTAAAAAAAAAACCCACACAAATCTGTGCTGACTACATTTAAGGTTGTGACTCCAGAACAACATGATGTCATTGCTGTCACCTGTCTAGTCTCTACTATTTGCCTGACAGCCTCATAGCACCAACTAGACTGACAAAAGCTTTGTCACAACCCACATCAAACCAGGATGTGTCACTTTTACGTCACAGTTTCTACTCAGCTAAACAAAAGAGATATGATCTCCTGATTAGTCAAATTTGAATGTGCTGACGTGCAGATTTTCTTACCTTTGAACGTACTAACACCGTCTGTTCCTCCATATTTTCCAGTCTTGGTGTGATGGTATCACATTATACGTTTTCTTATCTAACTCTCAGCAAGTAACACAGTAAGCACTTTTCTCAAAACATCAACTTTTCTCTACATGAAATAAGAAGAATTAAATAAAAAAAAATATTAAAAATCAAGTCTGTTGAATTTCAGGTGGAAATGTTTAACATCTGCAGCCTTGGTCAACTTGTTTTCTGCAGCACAATATAATTTGAACGACTGAGACTTTTCCAGATGTTTTTTAATCTAAGGAGCTTGGAAAGTTTTATTTAATTTTTTTTTCATAACATCATCAAATAGAGAGGAAAGATGAAAGATTTGGATTGACAAGTGCTCTCCTAATTGTGGTCCATCTTGCTTTTATCAGGGAGCTATTGGACCAGCTGGCTCTCCTGGAACCCAGGGACCCCCAGGCCTGCAAGGTATGCCAGGAGAGAGAGGAGCTGCTGGTATCACAGGACCCAAGGGAGACAGAGTGAGTGATAGATTCTTTATTTTCACTTTGTGAATTGCTCTCTAAGTTAAAATGTAGCTTACAGTAGTAGTGCATAAAGTAGTGTAAAAAAAATACTGCACTGTAAATATTGCATTCTGTTCTGTATGATTAAAACAAAGCTTATCTTTTTGCCCACAGGGTGACAATGGTGGAAAAGGAACTGAGGGTGCTCCTGGAAAGGATGGTGCTAGAGTGAGTTCAAAAATATCTTTGATCTCTTCTTATGTTTGATACATCTTTACAGTTTAAACCCTGTAAATCATTCATCAAACAAGTGTAACATTCAGTGACACCTACACTATGTTCTAATGTGTTTCCTCCTCTCTCCTCTTTCTTAGGGTTTGACTGGTCCTATTGGTCCTCCTGGCCCAGCTGGACCCAATGGTGCCAAGGTAAGAATAATCCTTTGCTTTGTTATGTGAATAAACAGTGGTTTAAATTAGAATTTATATTGTATTATTAACCATTTTAGTTGTTTGAATGATAGTTTCTCTTTTATCCAGGGTGAGACTGGACCTACTGGGCCTCTTGGTGTTAGTGGTGCTCGTGGTGCTCCTGTAAGTACTTTTTCTTGAGTTTAAGTATCAGTATCAGTAGCACAGAACAAGTATACATCAGACTGATCAGGTCTGATACAGAGGCCTGGGTTTATAATATTAGAGCTCTTTCTCAATAAAAATTCTACTCTTCTAGAGAAGAGCACCAATAATAATAATGATGGATTGGATTTATATAGCGCTTTTCAAGGCACCCAAAGCACTTTACAATACCACTATTCATTCACTCTCACATTTACACACTGGTGGAGGCAAGCTACAGTTGTAGCCACAGCTGCCCTGGGGCAGACTGACAGAAGCGAGGCTGCCATATCGCGCCATCGGCCCCTCTGGCCAACACCAGTAGGCAAGTAGGGTAAAGTGTCTTGCCCAGGGACACAACGACCAGGACAGAGAGCCCAGGGATCGAACCGGCGACCTTCCGGTTACAGATGCGATTACCAACCCCCTGAGCCACGGTCGCCCTATTATTATAATAATTACCATCATTATAATAAGATAATGGGTGGATCAGGATGCAGGATTGCACATCAGAATAACTAAGCATCATCCTTCTTGTGCTCACAGGGTGACCGTGGTGAGGTTGGTCCTCCTGGGCCTGCTGGTTTTGCTGGACCTCCTGTAAGTAGAGTCCCCATAATTCATTCTTTACATATGGAATTTAAAAAAAACATTTATTGATGTTCAGCTTCTATCTTTTTCTGATGAATATATTTAGGGTGCTGATGGTCAGCCTGGTGCTAAGGGAGAGCTTGGTGAGCATGGACAGAAAGGAGAGTCTGGTTCTCATGGACCTCAGGGACCATCTGGTGCTCCTGGACCTGTGGTAGGTATTTAAACCAAAAATTAAGTCATGGAACTTGTTACTATGTATCTACTATCTGTCGAATCGAATTACATAGTGAAAGAAATACATTGCACAGTGTTGCACAAACACTTTTACACTATTTTAGAGCAGGGTAAGTTTTCATGACGGAGTAGCAATTTATGAAGCCTATATATGTGACTGGGCCAAACAGAAAAACATTGCATGTGAAATACTTGTATGCTTGTATGGTAGTTTCCATTTGTCACTTTTGTCACTTTTTTAAAAGTTATTCTACTGTGACATAAACATGATCATTCCCCTTTTTCAGGGACCTACCGGTGTATCTGGAGCTAAAGGAGCACGTGGCGCTCAGGGACCTCCTGTAAGTAACTCCTACATGTCATACAGTGCATATATATTTATATGTGTGTGTGTGTGTGTGTGTGTGGCACATTTGGGTTTTTTGGGGTCATAAACAAGAAGTAAAACTTAAAAAAATATGAAATCATTAAAGCTCCCAAGGTTTTAACTTGGCTTTTCAATCATAAATCAATCATTCAAAGGTTTTCAATGCTATCAATATTGAAAAAAAAAATCAACCTGACAAAATTAGTTTTCTCTACATGCCATCTTGGACACAAAAAAGACACATTTTAGATAAGTTCAGTTAGATCTTTAGTAACATCCCGTAGCAACAGATACACATATAATAATAAGACAAACACAAAACAAAGCAAATTGAAAAAAAAGTCTAGTAAGTTGTGATTGAAACTTCCTAAGATGGAAAATTTTGAACTCTAAAATATTCTTAAGAAGTTTTTATTAACAATCAGAGTTTGCTGGGAACATATGAATATTTATAGCAGTTACTCTTTATCTTTGTGCAGTCTAAAGCGTGAGCCTGAGGGCCAGATTGCTGTGTGAGAGCACAGTTTGATTTTAAACATTTCTGTCAAACAGATCAAATAGGCTTCTTTGTTTGTTTCCTATAATCTTCTCTCTGGTGAGACAATTTTGGGGGCTGCTGCAGCTGCTGCCTGCTGTGAATAAACATCAGATCAATAGAAGATTATAAAACAAAAACTGCAGCCTTAAATTTAAAAGTGATAAAAAAAAAAACTATTTTTTGGCCTAATGATAAAGTTTAAGAAATCAATCGGTTTTACGTGAAAAACTTTCTAACTACCAACAGAGATGTGCAAATGTCTTTGATATCCAGGCCATAAACATAATTCCTATTCAGTGTTGAGATGAGCGTATAGACTCCATCAAGTAAATATCCAGTTTGTATAAGAACTAAATCAAGTTAAATGAAGAGTATTTGCAAAACACACTGGACTTTACAGAGGACTCTGAAAAGCCACCCATCCATCCATCCATCCATCCATCCACCCATCTATCCATCCATCCATCCATCCATCCATCCATCCATCTTCTGAACCTATGGGGTCTATCCCAGCTGTCACTGGGCAAAAACAGCAAGACAGACCTTCAATTATACTCACAGTGACCTACAGCCAATGTAGAATCACCAGTTAACCTAAAAGGCACATTTTTGGACTGTGGGAGGTGGGCAGTTTGAGTGCCCAGAGAAAACCAACACAGGTACAGATAGACCATGCAAGGCTTGTTCTGCGTATACTTGTACCACCTATACCACTGCACCACTGCTGCCTGCCTCTGAAAATGAAGCATGACATTTCCTCTGAAGGGAAATATGGCTCAGCCATTTCTCTGTTTACTATTACATTTAGACCCTCAATCAATCAATCAATCAATCAATCAACCAATCAATCAATCAATCAATCAATCAATCAATCAATCAATCAATCAATCAATCAATCAATCAATCAATCAATCAAAACACAAATAAAAAAAAAACCTACAAAAAACTAAACAAAAAGAAGTTTGTGACTCCCTGTTATGGTTGATGATGGTGGCATGGTTTTTGGTCTTTGGGTTCCTTTAAATTGAACTTGCCTGATCACCAACCATGCCATCAAAACATGAAATGAAGGGAAGTCACTCAAATGGATATTGTTATGCCCTTTCAGCAGCATCCCAAAGAACCAATCCCAGAGTCCACTTGAGCTGTTTTGTTGGTCTGTGATGAACTGAATTCTACTCAGATACGATGCCTACATCTAATATCTATTTTTTACGTTAACTTTTCATCTGTCTGCCGCCAATACATTACATATATATACTGCCATGGAAATAAATGCCATGAAGCTCCCAGGAGACAGTTTTCGTGCTGATTTTAATGCAAGATGAAGTTTAGAACAAATTATTCAATCAACAGAGTAATGGTGACTTGTACACACCATGTGCCTGCAACTTTTCATGGTCTGCAGTTTGATGGCTTAGTTGCTGTTCCTAAATCTTTCTATTTTTACAATAATACCACTTAACCACAGTTAATTGTGGAATATCTAGAACAGAAGAAATTTCACAGACTGGTTTGTTGCAGCCGTGGCATCCCATTTCAGAACCACACCCAAATTCAGTTTGCTCATTATAACGACCGAAGGCAAACTGGGTGGTTTGGTGGTTGATTTTATAAAACTTTGGCAATGGAAATGAAATGGAAGCTCCTGTTAAATGTTTACTATCAAATACTTAATACATCATAAGAATTAGGAGAATGTTCTCAACCAATAAATCTTAACATTTTAGAAAAATTCAAATTTAGGATTACCATATTAGAACAGGTCAGTGGGCCAGGACAAATTCATGTTTATTGATCTCTTTCTCCTTGACAGGGTACCACAGGTTTCCCTGGTGCTGCTGGCAGAGTTGGACTTCCTGGTCCTAATGTAGGTATTTTGTCAATAATAAGCTGCACAAAGAAATTAGTCTCTTTTTGTTTGTAGATTATGTGTATTTTTGCTCTTACTCAGTGAAATTCTGTCTTTTCAAAGGGTAACCCTGGCCCTGTTGGTCCTCCTGGCCCCGCTGGTAAAGATGGACCAAAGGGTGTTCGTGGTGATGCCGGCCCTTCAGGAAGACCAGGAGATGCTGGGCTTCGCGGACCACCAGGCCTACAGGGAGAGAAAGGAGAGCCTGGAGAGGAAGGGAAGCCTGTGAGTTTATTTTTGCACTTCACAGGAAACCATAAGTACCCGACACTGAAGCCAACATCCAGTCTGAATCACCTGCAATATTTGCCAGATATTGACTGTATTTCATGACTCAGTCATCTCTGTCTTGACTCTATAGGGTACTGAAGGGCCCTCGGGTCCCCAGGGTTTGGCTGGCTCCCGTGGTATTGTTGGTTTGCCTGGGCAGCGTGGAGAGAGAGGCTTCGCTGGTCTTCCTGGACCTTCTGTGAGTGCTTTGGCTTGCACACAAAACGTTTAGCTATGTTTATCCTTCACGTAAACTGTGTGAAAAACTGACGCTGGTCTAATTTTGTAAATCTGGATGTACATTTTTCCAGAATTACAGCTATGGTTGGTTTTATTTAAGACTTGTCTTAAACTTGTCAAAGATAAAACCTTGTTATTTGCAGTACATTCAAATAAAGTGTGAGCTTTCTGATAACATAGTTGATTTTCAAAGTCAGAGGATTATTTTGGGCCTTCAATGTCAAATGCTAGATTGAAAGATAAAAATATATCCTGTGTGTGTAGGGAGAGCCTGGTAAACAGGGTGCTACTGGTTCTGCTGGTGACCGCGGACCTCCTGGACCAGTTGGGCCTCCTGGACTTAGTGGACCTTCTGGGGAGCTTGGTAGAGAGGTCAGGAACTGAACTTCAATAACAACAAAATAGCAATATTTACAATGCAGGAAATAATACAGTCATCTTCATCTATCAAATCAATGCACGTTAAATAACAAAAAACATGCTTTTATTTCTCAGGGTACCCCTGGATCAGATGGACCCCCTGGTAGGGATGGTTCTCCTGGACTCAAGGTAATGGACGTCATCCTCACTGAAATACACTAAATCAATTTAGCAACTCATTGTTTAAAAGACTTTTCAATGCTCGTTAACATAAATTGTTTTTAACCTGCATCAACACCTTCCGTTCATTTGCAGGGAGAGCGAGGTAACACCGGTCCTGCTGGCGCTCCCGGAGCTCCTGGCCGCCCTGGTCCCCCTGGCCCTGTAGGACCCCTGGGCAAGCAGGGAGACAGAGGAGATGCTGTAAGTATCACAAAACAACGTAAGAACCCCAAGCACAATGTAATTTTAAATGGCACCCACACCTATTATTTCCTTTTTAGGGTACTCAAGGACCTGCAGGACCCCCAGGACCAGCTGGAGCTAGAGGAACGGCTGTAAGTATCATTAAATCAAAATGTATTTTATCATTAAGTTGTTGTTTTTTTTTAGTTTCTGATTTTATTTGATTAAAACTGCCACATGTACAAATCCATGAATGTTAAAAGGTGAATCTTTACTTCAGGGACCTCAAGGACCACGTGGAGACAAAGGAGAAGCTGGAGAGGCAGGAGAGAGGGGGCAGAAGGGACACCGTGGCTTCACTGGTCTGCAGGGTCTTTCCGGACCCCCTGTAAGCACTTTAATATACATCTAATAGTTCATCCATTCGGTGCCGCTTTCCGTCTTTCTCCTGATCTGTTATCATCTTTGTCCCAATAGGGCCCCTCTGGAGATTCTGGACCTGCCGGACCTGCAGGACCAAGCGGCGCTAAGGTGAGCAAACGAAGCAGAAGAGATGAAAAACTATATTTCCATCCTGCACCTTTAACACAGAAACTATATGATGGTAATGAAGGGCACAGGTTAGCATTTTTGTAAATCTCCAATCACCAATTACCCATCGCTGTGATAAGATGGGCAGCTGAGGCATTTTGTAATTACTCTCTGTGAGGAAAAGTGGCAGACAGACAGGGGGGACTGTGATTTGTGAAACCCACTCCCACTGAGATCTGAAATGGGCTTCAATCTCTGTTCTTGATAAGCTAAGCACTGAGCATGATAAGAAAAATGAAGGGAAATGTCACCATACAAATATTCTTCATGCATAATAAGGCAAAGGGTCTGAGGGTAATAGAGAGAAACTGCTGGTGCATTTGATTTCCTTTATCAGATTCTCTTATCCAGACTTCACTGTGGATCTGAAGAAATAACAAAGTTTTACACTTTGAAAAAAAAAGCCCAAGCTCACTTAATGAAACTGCTTTTCATCCTCTCGTTCTGTAGGGACCCCCTGGACCAGCCGGACCTGCTGGCAAAGATGGAACTAATGGACAGCCCGGCCCCATTGGACCTCCTGGACCACGTGGACGCTCTGGAGAATCTGGTCCTGCTGTATGTAACATGTCACGAGAATAATAATCTACAACCAAATGAGTCTGTATGCTATTCTATTTCAGTCAGGTCTCATTTCTTGCTTTTGCCTTCTTCCAGGGTCCTCCTGGTAATCCCGGACCACCTGGTCCTCCCGGGCCACCTGGCCCTGGCATCGACATGTCTGCTTTTGCTGGCCTGGGTCAGGTGGAGAAGGGCCCCGATCCTCTCAGGTACATGAGGGCCGATGAGGCATCCAGCTCTGTGAGGCAGCATGACATTGAGGTCGATTCAACACTAAAGTCCATCATCAACCAGATTGATAACCTGCGAAGCCCTGACGGCTCACAGAAGAATCCCGCTCGCACCTGCAGAGACCTCAAACTGTGCCATCCTGAGTGGAAGAGCGGTAAGAAAACCAGACACTAAGGTCTGACCATATATCATGTATCATACGGTATAGGATCCCTGATTGCGACTCCATATTTTTATTATTTGGCTAAAGTAGAGTAACTTTGCACGATTCTCAATTTAAAATCATTGTTTTTTATTTTATACTGAGCCTCTCAGTCCATCCATATCTGAAACAAGCTGTTTTCCTTTCCTTCCTCTTCCTTTAAACCACTGTTCTTGTCATTGGCTGCCCCTGGCAAACAGGTAAGTAGGGCTTCTGGGCCTTCAGCTAGAGCTGTGTGCCTGAGATGATAACAAAAAACCACGGGAAATGATCCACAACTGTAACAATGACAGATATAACAGAAAATAAGGAAAAGCATAATAGGGTGGCCTTTAAGTGAAAACCCAGACTGCATGAACAGGTGTTATGCTGTTCGTGTAAAATCCTTTCAGTCCTTGTATTCCTAGATCGTAGCGCTGCATTTGGGTCAGTGTCTCTATACTCAAACACACATTCTGTCTGTTTTGTTATCAGTATGAGAGAAAGAGCTCAATTTGTGGCTTTCTTTTACCTTCAGTTCACCCCCCACTGCACCCGCCCAAATCATTAGTGACACTAATGGCTTAGTGTGTCAGGACAACTTGTTCTGCCTGAATAGGGACAAGAAGCAGCAGACCTTGATAAATCCTTCACACCAAGACGGGAGCAAATCTGCTTTTCATACTTTTTATGTATACTCTTTGATGGACCATTCATATTACAGCATTGCTCCTGAAAATGTCATAAGCCTGGCTTTAAAATCCTGCTGCATCACTCTTCTTTATGATAATTAACTTTTCTTCTTCAGATATGAGCAGTTGAACAGGCTAAATCTTACATTTAGTGATTAGGATTCTCCTCATTAACTCAACTGTCTCATTTTCTCAGGTGAGTACTGGGTTGATCCTAACATTGGCAGCACGGCTGATGCCATCAAGGTCTTCTGTAACATGGAGACCGGAGAGACCTGTGTCTATCCAAGCATCGCCAAGGTACCAAAGAAGAACTGGTGGACGAGCAAGCGCAAGGAACGCAAACACGTCTGGTTCGGAGAGACAATGAATGGAGGATTCCATGTGAGTGCACACATACATCATTAGTGAACATCAAACTCCTCTTAAAGAGTCTAATGTACAAGCTGCTAACTCTCCCACCTGTTGTCTGATTCCACAGTTCAACTACGCTCAGGATGGCATTGCTGGCGTCGCTGCCAGCGTCCAGCTGACCTTCTTGAGGCTTCTGTCCAATGAAGCATCCCAGAACGTCACTTACCACTGCAAGAACAGCATTGCCTACCTGGACCAGGCCACCGGCAACCTGAAGAAGGCTCTGCTGCTACAGGGTTACAATGAGGTGGAGATCCGTGCAGAGGGCAACAGTCGGTTCACTTACAATGTGTTGGAGGATGGCTGCAAGGTGAGTGTGGGAAAAGGACTGAGAAAATAACTGTTAATTCAAATCATGTTAGAAATTTTACTATGCAGTAAGGCTGAACTGTAACACATTCCTTTGGTCTCACTCAACAGACACATACAGGCCAGTGGGGCAAGACTGTCTTTGAGTATAAAACACAGAAAACCTCCCGTCTGCCAATCACGGACATTGCTCCTTTGGACATCGGAGGAGCAGATCAGGAGTTCGGAGTGGATGTAGGCCCTGTCTGCTTTATCTAAAGCGGAGTTTCACGATGGCCCCCCATAAAACAGGAAATAAATAAACTAAACCATGAAACATTACACACATGCCCACAATAAAGAAGACTGGAAATTATAAAAGAAAATTGATCGTTTTTTTCTCTCACTACAAAGTGCTCTCCAAGGTGTACTCCTTGGATGTTAGCACTGAAGGGCACCGGCAATATCTGTACACCACACCAGCACTCTCTGTCAACCCGCTTCCTGAGATCCAGTCATGTTTCCCATGGCCCGCTGTTGACAGGAATGAGTCAGAGCCAAGAGGAAGAGGCACAGAGCGAACAAGTTATGAACAGAAACATGGCTTGATGTCACTTATTTATTGTTTAACCTGAATAGGAAGAGCTGAGGTAGGACTGGACGGGTTTTCTCTGTAAGTAAGCCAAGCCCCCTTTTCCACTACAACCTCTGTCGCAGTCCTACTCCACCTCCCTCCCTGTTTCTCTCCTGACACACAAATATTGCATTTTGAATCCGTGTAGACCAATAAAAAAATAAAAATCTCAGTAGGTGAAAGTGTGAGCTCCAGGCCCGTCCATCGTGAGCGGGAGCAGAAGCTTTTACTGTGTATTATAAATCCTTGGTTCCATTGTTGTAAAAGTCTGTGTTTATAAACAACCAGATGGTTTTATATATATTTCCACATTATGTGTGTACATGTGTCTAGATGCGCACCAACACTTTTGGGAAAGTGAGGTTACATTTGGGATGTATGTTTCCAGTGTCCTGTACCCCTTGACTGGCCATCACAAGAAGGCCCAGTTTGTACCCCCCCCATCCCGACCACCACGACCCAAGAAAAAAAAAGAAATTTATTTTGAAGAAGAATTTGCTTTGCTTTTTTTTTTTCTTATTGTAGTCATCCAGATTGTTCAAAGCTACCTCACACTGACAAACAAAGTGAAAATGTTGAATTCAAATCTGAGCTGACCAAACCTTTAGCTTTCAGATGGATCTAGAGCTTGAACCGCCATCTTTGTTTTGGGTTGCTCTGTATTCGGAAGGTGCTATGACGACTCCTGCGCCTGAGACGATAACAAAAAAACAAAAACTAAGATCCATCACTGTAACAGTGACAGATATAACAGAAAATAAGGAAAAGCATAATAGGTGGCCTTTAAGTGAAAACCTGGACTGGACAGGTGTTATGTTGTTTGTGTAAAGTAATTTCAGTCCTTGTATTCCTAGATCGCAGCGTTGCATTTGGGTCAGTGTCTCTATACTTAAACACACATTCTGTCTGTTTTGTTATCAGTATGAGAGAAAGAGCTCAATTTGTGGCTTTCTTCTACCTTCATTCACCCCCCCGACACTAATGACTTAGATCTAGAGCTTGAAATCACCAGTCGCATCTCTGACCCTCCCACTAGCTTCACACCACACACTCACACTCCACCCTGAGGGAGGGGTGCAGTCAGGTAAAGACAGGAGAGACAGGCGAGCTCGGAGGCCTCCTGTGGTGTCCACACCTCCACAGCTGAATGTGGACCTCCAACAGCAGCCCCTCAGAAGCAGCCAGGGTGGGTTGTCTCTGTGTGTGTAAAGGGTGTGTACATTAAAAAAAATTTTTTTATAATGACCATGATCATTTTTGTTTTTATTTTGCTACACCTCAAATTGATGTAAATTGAATAATAAAAGGAAAACCGAACTGATGATGGCGTTTATTTTATTCAGTTGAGTTTCGAATAAAAACGCAAATGGCGCAGGGGATGGATTTCTTCTTTTAGCAGAGCCAGTCACGTGTGCTCAAATGTTATTTTTCCTTTTTAAACTTTTCGTCTGTGTGCGTGTGTGTGCGCGTTTTCGCATGAGCAAATCTCATAACACGAAGGAACAAAAGTAATGTATTTGTTTCGGGGTGGTGATATATTGTGAGGTAGTGGCACATTGCGAGCTGCATCACTGCCTCAGAAAAAATATAGTTTAGAGTTCCTAAAAGAGCAGACGAGACCTGATTTTACACAATAAAACCATTCATTTACCATTTAGAGTTGTTAGGATTTCATTTGTCATTAAAAATCCAAAACTGTGAGTTGAAAGTAATTTTTTTTGCTGCTTTAAATACAATTTAAGACCAAAAATGAGATGGGAATACACATCACAGTAAGTATGCGGCTGAGTGTAAGGACAAGCTTAATAATATTGTGATTTGTCCTGAATTTGCACAGCACAGCTTGCTAAATTAGCATATTCAGGTGCTAGGATTTAACCACCAAGAGTAACTGGCTTTCTCAAGAAATTTGTCCGTAAATCAAGTCAGTCTGGCCTGTTCCACAAATAGCATGGTCTCAGTGTAAGAGCTAATTGTGTAGGAGGGTGAGGAAAAAGCAGCTGAGAATAAAAAAACAAAAACAACAAACATCTAAAGTGGATTTCAGATCATATCTTCTGTTTTAAGACACATCTTAGACTTTATAAGCATGAGTGTGGTCGGACCTGTTTATTTACAAGAAATTTGCACAACTGAATGTCAATTATAATATTTCACAACTCTAATTTTCTTATTTTACACTGGACTTGAAAAAGTGTTTCAATTTTCTGCTGCCCATTACAGAAACCTCTTTGCAACTGATTTCACCCAGTGTCAGCCAGCTACCACCATACATTTAATAGTGACTGCTATTCAAGCCTGTGTGACTGAAGCCTGAGATGACCACAGAAGAGATCTTCTCTCAGTGACATCATTAAACTGGCTGGCAGCTACCAGTCCTGCCCATCGGCCTCCTAGCAAATGAGACTGTGGAATCAATTAGAAAATCTGAGGTGACATCTTTCTTGAACATCGCATTCACAGGATGTTTAGAAAACCTGAACTCGGACCTTGAAATTAAGGGCACAAAATTTTGAGGAGAGATTCATCTATGGTGTCAATTCAAAATCCTGAGTGACATTTTTCTCGAGTTATCATGTTGACAAGATCTAACCTTGACCATATGATTTATACTTGTCTGAGATCTGTAATACACACCTCTATAGCATCAATTTGAAGATCTTAGTTTGAAGTATTGTCTTCACAAAGTCATAGATCACATCATAGATCACCTTTAACCTCAGCTTTTAACAAATATTTGAGAAATAATGCAGCAAGCGTGTGTTTATTTAGCACTTTCAACATATTTATTAACAATCCACAACAAAACATGATGAGTGACCGTGTGATGGTGGGTGGAGGGCAGTCAGGAAATGAGCTCTGTAAAGAGAGACTGATTGGCAAAGTCGGCGGGCCTTTCCTGGACATGAGGCAGTGTCGGACTGCCGCTGGGGCCCAAACGCGGGATGCTGGCACTCAGGAAATAGAAAGGCACATGGGTAATTCTTCCACTGGACCAGCACTGAGAACAAAGAGAGAAAACATCAACAGTAACATCAGATACCTGGACTCAGATAACCAGCATCAATAAATTATATTTTAATGAACTTGATTGATTTTTTTTTGAGGAAATGGATTTTGATGCTTTGACTTTCAGGGACCGTAGGATTCCCTAAGGCTGACATGATCAAGGTGGAGTTTAAAAAATAAAGGATGAAAACAGCATAAAGGAACTAAAACAGGAATTTAATATTTTAAGACTGACCACAGTGAGCAGAGCTCCGTGTCGGAAATTTGGGTGGAACTGCATCAGTCTCGGTTCGGCTCCTGGCTCCCCTTGAACAAAACCGCTGAACAAGAAAAGCAAATCAAACACATGCAGACAGGAAGTACAGCAGTTTCACAGAGAAACACATTAGTGTGAGCTGTAATAAAGCTATGCAAGTACGACATGAATAAATATACAAACCACGGCAAAAGCTCAAAGATGGGGCTGACTCTTGTCTTGAACACAGCAATGATTGGAGACCGGTCGGCTGCCCGTGGATCACCTGAGAGGAAAAAATAAGGCTGAGATGAGTTACTTAAACGCTAACAAAGTCCATGAGGGTGAAGAGAAATGAGGTGATACCTTTAAGAAGCACTGCAAGCCTCTCTCCCCTCGGATCCCAGGCTAAGGACTGGATCTCTCCACCAACACTGGCAAACAAATTAGACATGAGGTGACCAACATTAAACTGCTTGGGTCACTTCCCAGTAGAAATATGTAGAGGCTGTATTTAAGTAAAAAGGGAATTACAGAGGGAACACAGTGTACTTGAACTATTAAAAAATATATATATTATGGAGAGTGCCGTTTGTCATTGCTGCACCAAATCATTTCTATGGATGCATATAACAAAGTACGTAGTGGATTTTTACTCCTTGGAATACTGCTGAGGAATGTAATCTGTAAAAAATGGATCATGTTTTATAAGCTGATCACTTGTTTTGCATGCAAAAGGTAATTAATACCTAAACTAAAACTATGAATTTAATATACTGCAGAATTGAACTATGGTAGCAGAAGAAGTACCAAAGATTGTACCTGACCACAGAGCTACATTTATGGTGAGAACTTAAGTAAAAAGGCAGTAAATGAGCATTATTTTTTACATTTAAAATACCAATAAAGTATAAAGCTACACTAAGGTTTTGAGCTCAGTCATTTTCCTGCTGGATTCTTCCTGCGTGCTAATTTTCACTGTTCTTTTTGGGTCTTTCAGGAAGATCAATGTACTCGTTTTCATGTAGTTAGACTGACAGATAGCCAATTAGCCACTTTTTTTCAGAGTTCTTACACGATGTCTCCATCTGGTGTGTTAAAAGTCGTCTCTGACAGGTCAGCCACCACAACTGCTGCATGCGGCCCTTTTGATGTGCCTGAAGGCACGGCTGCTGAATAATAAGAACAGATATTTTAAAAACTCCATAAAGTAAGCTGTCAAGTTTCAAAAGTTGTAAGAAGTATCTCATTAATGCCAACAGTTAAGGTAACCTGGTGTGTTAGTGAAGGTCAGAGCATAGATGACCGTCTCGCCCTGCACAGTGAAGAGAAGTCGACTCCCATCTGGACTCCAACAACCAGACTAACCAAAACAGACAATAATGCCTATAAAACATGTTGTATTAAAGAAATGCGTCACCTATTTAAACATCAAACATGATGACAATGTTTCACCTGGCAGCGCCCTTTTATACACGGCCAGCGCTCACAGGTCCACATTCTGGTCTCCCAAACCCTGGGAAGAGATTTTTTATTTTAAAGCTTTTGTCCTTTTATAATCTTGTATTAACACACGCTAAACTCCAACATATGTTGCTAATCCCCCACATGCTCATAAATATTCATTAGGATGAACAGGCCTCTATTATAACACAGCAGATGTACTACAGCAGCTCCGAATCAGCGAATGAGAGATGTGTAAAACTTCTGAGCTCTTAAGTTTTGTTTCGCACCTGAACAGGGCTGAAGGTGTAGAAGCTAGGACATGGCTACCGTCAGGAGACCAGGACAGGAAAGTAACCCCACCGCCGCCAACACGCTGAAGTGGTACGCAGCTTTCTGCAGCCACGTCCCACACCTGAAAGATGCATTTGAGGTGAATTTTAGTCATTTTGCGAATCACCGTCTGCAGTTCAGAGATGAAGTTGCAGCCTCGTTACCATCATTGCCGTGTCCATGGGCGAGGCAGAGAGAAGGAGAGATCCGCTGGGAGACCAAGCGATGGAAGTGACAGGAGCGTGACCGGGATGAGACAAAACATGAGCACACCCAGCTGAAGGCCTGAAACGAGATGACAGGAAGAGTAATGGGGTATATTAGAGAGCAAATACAGCTCCGATAAGGAAACAGTGAAGGTGCTTAATTCAAGGTAAAAATGAACACTATTAAAAAAAGGGCGACTTTAATATTACACAGGAAGGCAAATGTACAATGGACGGTCTTAAGTCCAAAACCGCAACACTGAAACTCTAATAGTCAAAAATGTAATTTAAGAGATTTAATTTAATGTACTAATATAGATTATAATGTACGGCTCCAAAACCACCATTTCATTCTTACTGAAATCCTTTTTTTTTTTTTGCCAGAACAAAGCACCTGAGTAATCTGTGATTTAAGTTTTTACTAAAACTCTTTTAACACTTAATGAGCCAGCCTCCTATTACAGGTAGCAGTATTGCTATGTCACAACATATCACAACAATGCCACTTTTAATTTTATAAGTGCCTTCCAACGGCTGTAGGGAAAAAAACAAAACAAATGTTTTGCTAGCTAACTACCAAAAAATTCAGCACCGCATTAAATGTAAAACTTGCTTTTCTGGCATTTTTTAAGAGACCTGAATTCAATGTTTCGTACATGACCTGAATTTACATACCTGGTTGACAGTGAGCAAGGGTCCACATGCCAAACCAGTAAACAGTTCTGACACCCGACTGCGAGGGCAGACGCACACAGCAGCTTCCACTGCACTACTGCAACGTTCCTCTGTAGTCGGTGCTTCAGTGTGGGAGTTGTGGCACTGAGGGAGAACAAAAGGAGACAAAGCAATGAGAATAATCTCACAGAATGACTCAGAGAACAAACCGAACATGGCTCGATGAGGTTGACACAGTTTAAGATTTCATTTTTCCCTGTAGAGCTTTGATTGACAAATATTTTCATCTTTGTGTGTGTGTATAGAGAATATTAAAATCCAAGAAACAACTAAAAGCATTTAGACTTTCGTTTACCACCTGAGACCTTATCTATGAGCTGGCAGAAGACAAGTATGATCTAATGCTGTAAAAAGGTTTTAAAGCTGATAAACCTGACACGACGCATTTGAAGATTGTGTTACTCTTTGATCTCGAACAAAATAATGAAAGCAAGTTGCAAAGAAAGCAGGAACATTTTGGTACCAGCGTGCTTTCCTCAGATCTAGTTTCGGTACCTTTTGGGGTTGTAGATCTTGATAGAGTCATCTAACAGGGCCACAGCAAATTTATCTGTATGTGGATGCCAGGCAAAGGCTCGCACCACACAGTCCGACCTGGTAAAGAAGGTTGAATATCAGGATTTGAATTAACATTTTTAGAGAGAAAAAAAAAATTCTAAATATTTATTAAGATGACATCGTTTTTTTTTTCAGAATGACACATTTACCATAAAAAGTGAATAAGTCAGCCAGGTCTTGTAGCTTTACATTTGTTTATTAAAACAAAAAATTATTAATAAAC
Source organism: Aulonocara sp. 'chitande type north' Nkhata Bay (assembly GCF_057382095.1). Taxonomy (NCBI): domain Eukaryota; kingdom Metazoa; phylum Chordata; class Actinopteri; order Cichliformes; family Cichlidae; genus Aulonocara; species Aulonocara sp. 'chitande type north' Nkhata Bay. The sequence goes on from NC_141363.1 coordinate 34,094,089, forward strand.
AATAAAAAAAACATAACTGAATGCTTTAACTATGAGAAAAATGAACAGTTCACCAAGTTGGTGCTTACCAGTTCAGCACTTGTGAAAATTCAGCAATCATGTCTTCACTGCTCAACTATTAAAATATAATTAAATAAAAACACTTAAATCTGAACCCAAAAGCGACTGATAATCAAGTGGAAGATAATTAACGAGCAGAGAGAACTTACTGTGAGATGAGGAAACAGGGAGCCGTGAAAAGAAGAGACCCATCGGAGCAATGCCAGGATACAACCAGAACTCATCGACAACCATTTGGGCACTGCAAAATCGCAGATAACAGGAGAGTCACCGTGTTTGCGCATTACTGTGTGTGCAGGTTTAGGGATGTATGTGCTAAAGCAAAACACGAGATTTTGGGGCATCACGTACCGTGTGGGTGGGAGTTGGTAATTTCATTCAGTAACCCTGTCAAACCGCCATCCCTCCTGGAACACACGGACAAGATCAACACATTTTCTTTGTCTGTCATACACTCAGTACAACGTGATAAAATCGTTCCTGAAACACTTTTATCAGCTGCTCTGTATCAAGTAAGAAATAAGGTGCGACTTTTCAGGCAGATTGAGATGCTTTGCATGACTATGAGGTGCAGCTGCTGCCTTCTGTTTAAGCTGTAGAGATGTCCTGTTTACTAATTCGTGGCTGTTTTATAACTGACTGACAGCACGTTCGCAGATTGCTGTTTGCTAAAGGTTAAACATAACTGATTACTCTGAAAAACACAGTGATTAAAAGCTACTGAATTAATTTGGTTGAGAATTTTGTCCAGAGCAATTTAATTGAACAGCTGCGAACAGAAATCCTTCCTGTGCCCTTGAAGCAGGAAGGTTTTAAAAACATCCTGAGGATGAGAGGCTGCGTTGATAAGGAGAGGTGAAGAATGAATTACAGTCTTTATTATTGCCCAATAAATGTATCTTTATTTAATGGGATGTCTGTTAAATAAATAAATATCAAGAAATATTTTACGGTGTCAATAAAGAAAGAATTAAACAATCTAATTTAAAAGGCTATACATTTTTTAAGAAGTTTGTGGTAAATTTAAAAGAAAAAAAAAAAAACATGGGTGATTATAAAGTTTTGCATACGAAAGACACACGGCACATATCCATATGATAATCAAACTCTTCCCATACTTCTGCATGTCTGGAGTCACTGCAGCCACCACTGCTGTTACGTTACCTATGGGCAACCACGTGAAATCCTCTCTTTCTAAGAATACATATTTTGATCATTACTGGTGAATGGCTGTGCATTTAAAGCACGCTGAAATCAGATGATTTTTGATACATCCTGTATATTGTGTAGTACATGTGTTGTTTTTAAGGAAGCCCCCTTTTGTTTCTAAAGCTTGGAGAAGACATCAGGTTAGACTATTTGTTTAGTTGCTCTGATTTCTTGCTGCTGCACTGACTGTTTCAGAGTTATTTGGGATTTTACTTATTGCTATCAAAACAACTGCATGTAACCAGAGGAGAAGAGCGAGCACACCACAAACCCTTTGGTTTAAAGTTGTGCCACAAAGATCAACTTAGACCTGAAATTTAGCTGCTGTGGCGATTCAACTACAACAGTGGTCCCCAACCTTTTTACACCACAGACCGGTTTAATGTCAGACAGTATTTTCACGGACCGGCCTTTGGTGTCGCGGATAAAAACAACAAAATAAAATGATACAACCAAGACAAAAACTGTGATATTTTGTAAATATAATAATAAACACGAACTCACTGTGTAATTGTGTAACTTTATTAGCAGCGTCCTCCTGAAATGCGCCGACAACATTGAGAGTAACATCCTCCTCTCTGCCCTTTAATGCTCTCTGGTCGCTATGGTAACGTGTAAATATTTCTTTCAAAATAAGACACAAAACTACAACAAAAGACCCAGGGAAACTGAGTTAACGATAAAAATCCCCAAAACCATAAATTTCACACCCAAGCCTCAACTCTCGCGGCCCGGAACCAAACAACTCATGGACAGGTACCGGTCCGTGACCCAGGGGTTGGGGAACGCTGAACTACACGATATATTTGCACGCTAATGTTTTCATTTTAAATGAGCTGTACAGCAATACACTGATTGGTGATTTTTTATTTTATTTTGCCCAATCCATTGATATCAATGAGCGTACACTAAAAAAAAGAAACAGTATTGGCAGCAGTTTAGCAGGGCTACAAAGGCAACACACTTTCAACAGAACTTGAAAAGTACAACCTTCATGAAGGTGCAATTTATTGCAGGATTGTTAGGCTTTAAGTTTATATATAAGTTTACATTTAACACAGGTGTACTTAAACAGCTGGTAAATGATTGCACGGCTTTGTTATCAGGTGGTCTATATGTTGGCTACGTACCATGCTGCTGCACTCCTCATCCACAGGGTTTCCGAGTGGTCCAGGAAAGCTGCCTTGCTGCTGTTTTCTGTGCGGCTGTGAAGTTTCAGAGACTCTCGAGGGAAAGACAGACTAGGAGGACTAAAGTCCTGCAGAAAATACAACAACATAATGGACATTTAGGAATGAGCTGCCTCTCTACATCAGCCTGACCCCAACAAGTGAGGTTTTTAAATCACATTTAAAAACCTTTAATGTGAATGAGATATCCTGATGGCAGTAGCCTTTGTGTATCGGTTAATTCACATCACTTCTGCACATACATGTAACTTGTTGAGTGTTAGTTTTTTTTTCTCTCTCTCTTATTTTCTTTTCTAAATGTACCTGTCTATTGTTTACATGCTTGAAATAAATTACCAATCAATCAATCAGTGTAGCTTACTTTGGTTATACTACTAGATAAAGTCTGTCAGTAAGGCAGTCCATTGTACTGCACGCATTGAGTTGAAGATGAAAAAATAAATTAATAAATTAATAAATGTATTTGCAGGTTAGTTATCACTAAGAAACCTAAATCAGGAAAATTAATTTCATTTTGATCTGCCTAAAAGCGTAAGTGATTGATACATCTCCTTTAATAGACTATGGGACTGTGTCAGAGCTGAGCACACTGAAGGGATTATAATTTAATTAAAATACAATGAAGCTCTTTTGTGTGAACACAAAGAAGCTAAATTTATATATTAACTTATGAATTCATAAGATTAATGATTAGAGCCAGAGTTGCTCTTTTGCCTTATTTGCACCACCTGTGTTTGCTTTGTTGTTATATTGTTTTTATAGATTTCTATTTCTCTTTACATCTGGTGCCTCTGAAGTATGGGGCACTTAAATTGTATATTTTGATGAAGACTGAAGCAACCACTCCTTTTTTGTGAGTACACACAGAACAGAAACAGAAAGTCGGAATTAAGAGTAAGCTGATAACCATTGATTTTACACTGCTTAATAACACAAAGAAAATCTGTACACAGTACACTCCTGTGGTTCAAAATGAGGATGAATAACAACAAAAACGCAATTAACCCACACAAATACCTACAAGCCTGAGCTAAAATGCTGTTAAACACTTTATTTTATGGGAAAGGAATTTTTCTTTATTCTTTTCCATCTCCAAACTATACATCACAACAGCTCTCAGATCTGGTATTTCTTCCCTTTCACTCTTGCTGCTATCCTTCAAAATCAGTAGTTGGGGCTGATTTAACTACTGATTTTGAAGGAGTTGAAGGAGCCTGCACGTCACCTCATTTGTGCACTTCCTATTGCTTTACCAGGTATTTAAACTTTCACTACCTCTACTTACTTGCAACTTCAGGGAGCACCAATACTAAGGTTTATTATAATGAAAATTAGAGTAAAATCTACTTGGGAAAAAGCAAACTATTTAAGACTGATATTAACTTACAAGACTTACAAGGAATCAGTCTGTCTTGAACGTCTTAAATCTTGAATGTCATAAGTTATATGGTAAAATTATATGGTAATGCTGAACCAAAAAAAACAAAAAAAACAAACAAACCCTAACTCTTAAATGTTTACCATTAATTGAAAGGGGCAAATCCTGCCGTAAAACTAACAAACTAAACTGAATTGAAAAAGCAATTACAAAAAACAAATAATAATTAAGACTACAAAATGACGCTTAATAAGTTACCCCACTGGAAACATGACTGTCTGTCTTAGCTGAGACTGATAAGTCTGTAGGTTTGAGTCGGACCTGCTTCAGCTGGTCTTCAGTGCTGCTCCCCGACAGCAACTCGTTGTTGGACTCGCACACAGTGGTCTGTCCGTAGGGCAACGGAGGGGGGAAAAGAGCCAGAGAGCACATCTTCTACACGGAGAAATTATTCCACCGGACCCTGCAAAAACACAGTGGATTCGTCAGGTAAAGGCAGACACAGAAGTAGTGGACGCTGTAGCTTTTAGAGCGTGGGAAGCTAGCTAACATCACCAGCTGAAGAAAGTTAACTAGTTTGTAATCTTATAATGCTTTGGCAAGAGCCTCGTTTGTATTTAGTGGTCCTTACCTCGTAGTGTGTTTTGTATAGTGCTGTCAATTCTCATTCGTTGTTTCAAAAACAAAGTCAAAGTACATGCTAGTTTGTTGTGACGCTCCTTCAAGTCAATCCCGCCGCGTAAGCTACGGCAACACGGAGGGACAAACAGTACAATTTTTCCTGCAGTGCACAAACTGGGAAAAAATGTCGCACTGCCCTCTTCAGGACAGAAAGCGACACTGGAACCATACACAGGCAAACAAGTACAATTTATTTAGGTCGGGAGTGTCAAATTCACTACTTGATCTTAACAAAAATGGCGTATTTAAAGAAGTATCATTTCAAGGCGTTTACCTGAGCCATGGAGCCTATATAGAGATTACAAAACAAAAACAAACATCAAAATAAACAAGCATAAACTCAAGTGAAAGACACTCCTCAATCCAGTCATCATAAAAAATGCCAGAGAACAGAAGGTAGTACTTCTTGGTAAGGTACTTTTCTAATTTATTCAATAATTCACTTACAAAATATATAAAATGCCCAAAGTTCTTTAGGCAAAGTAAAATTCAACAGTATCTCTGTTCTTTTTTCCACATTTATTTAATCTACTGTAACTACATGTGCATTGCAGTGTACTGATCACAAGGAAAAGGCACAAAGCATTCACACACAGTTTTTTCCAGACATTTTCACTCCTGTAATAATAATAATAATGATAATAATAATAATAATAATAATAATAATAATAATAATAATAATAATAATAATAATAGCGCATTTAATTAAAAACACTGGAGTAATTAATTAATGTTAACACTTTGCGCCATCCAGTGGGCCGAATTACGCCGTTTGGTGGGCCAGATGTGGCCCTCGGGCCGCGAGTTTGACAGCTCTGGGGATAGCTACAATACAGGACTCATATAGTTTGTCAGGAGAGGTTTTCACCAAACAGAGCACAGTTTATGAACAAAAACAAAACAATAAATGAATCAGGGCGTACGGTCTGGGGCAATCCAGAGTTCCTGGACTGGTCTTGCTCAAAGACACATCAGCAGCAGCAGCCTGGCTCGATGCTGCTCATACAGGACCTTCTTCCGGTTCAAACTCAAGCACAGAAATCAGTGAATGGCGTGCGTGCATAATTATATATTTTGGGAATGATAGATAAAAACTGCGCTTAGTTCCGTTGGTGTCTATGTGTTTGCAGAGGGAGGAGGTGGCAGCGCCCCCTTGCGGCGTAACACGCATTTCCGTGACGTCAATTCAGCACTGGGAAGGAGACAGCTCCCTCCCCCCCAAAAAACCCAGCGCGCCTCACGTTGCATGGGTCCCCGGTTATTGATAACACAATTTACCCGCTGGGATCTATCCCAGTAACGTGAAACTCGTGGATATCGGCGCTGGAAATACTAGAGACATCCCGGACCGAATAAAAAATAACGATCTGCTCATTATCGCCGGCAAATAGAAAGCCGAGCCCACCCCTTCACTTGACAACGCGACATCAACCAGGCAGAAAGGTATGGGAATGTCATACTACCCGGTTAAATGCTTAATAAATGTGATATCAGGTACGTTTAGGCAGGAATCCGTTGCTTGGTGGGGTAGCGTTCATGCCGCTCACACTGCACCACTGAAGTGATGCTGCCAAGAAGCGAATCATCGTCGATGAATGCTACAAAATCATATTTGTGCAAAGAGAAAGCTCACATTACGAAATACTCGCGTTGGTACCAGCGCTGAGTAAATGTACATGTACTGCGGCAGTTTGACTTGGCATGGAGCATAGTAGGCATCGGGCTTGCTATTCATGCACGTCGGCTATGATGCTGCTGAGTGTCATCATCACATCCTTGGTTATTTAAAGATTGATCTTCCTGCGTGTGTGTGTGTGTGTGCGTGCGTGCGTGTGTGTGTGTGTGCACTACTCCTTCGCACAGGCCTGGTGGTTGTTTATTGCCCGTCTTTTACGCTCTCATTTCGCCCAGCCGTTGTGGCTCTTCTTGTGCAGTGGTGCAGTACAAGACACGGAGCTGGTGTAGGATACATGAATTGGGTACATGTGGTTTCTCTCTCTGGCTCCCACTCTTTCCCCCTCTCTCCCTCTCTAACATACACATACATCCACGCACGTACGTACGTACACATGCACACGCGGAGGTGGTTATGCAATTCGTCATATTCTTCATCACACACAATGCTCTTCTTCACTCAGCAAATGATGGGCAGCATATACCAGCTGCTTCGCTTGCATCCTGTCAGACCCTGGTGCTGCTCAGAGGAACAATTAAAGCACAGGGGACAGTCATGGCTGTGGACTGTACAACAGCCTGTGGTCGATTCATTCATAAAGCCAGTTTCCACTCTGGGTGATGGCTCCACTGGGCCGGCTGGTTTTCCCATTCACAGACACAGAGATGAGGCTCTACTACATGATTCAGACAGAATTTAGTTGTGGGACTGGAGTGGCTGTGGATAGACTGGGAGACTGGCTCGCTGCCCAACTCACAACACGACTCCCTCTGTTTTGGTGTTTTGTATCGCTTGTAATGGAAGCCGGGTGCCAAGTTAGCCTTTAATTCAGCGCTGAACAGCTTCATAATGCCAGTGTATGGTTTAAGTCTGGAGCTGTCCAGTGCTGAAACGAACCTATACATCAACATTTGTTCTAATTCACTTCTTATCACAAATCTTCTCCTCCAGGCTTTCTTCTCATCTGTCCATCCTCCATCCACCCTGACCTGCTGTGTTGGGGAAACCCCTGATGAGTGGGACCTGTATCCATGAGCCCCGTGCCCCTTCCCCCTCCCTGTCAGGCTTCAGTACCCCCATCTCAGAACCTCCCTATCGAAGACTCGATGGAGACACCCCTGCCTGCACCCCTGAAACTGACCTGACCCCCACACAGTGTGTCCTTCGTAACGTATTGTCCATTGACACCGGTGGACAGGGAGTGCCCGGTGGAAGCAGCCCCACTCCCAGTGATGGACCCTCAGCCCACTTTGACAACAGCGTGCTAAAACTAAATGAACATGAGGCCTGCCAGTGTGGCGGCGGGGCCGAGGCGGGCCACAGTCCGGAGGCTGGTGCTGTTCGGAGCCAGTCGGAGAACATTCGCCTACAATCAGGAAGTGGAGGTTTTTTGGAGGGACTGTTTGGCTGCCTGAAACCAGTCTGGACCATGATTGGAAAGGCCTACTCCACTGAACACAAACATAATCATGAAGGTATGTGCAGATAAGGCGCCACTGTGTCTATGCTCTCTGTTCTTCCACTATGCATGTTAAACATGGCGATTCACCACAGAAAATGAATAGTTTAAGCCTCAACTTGACAGTGGTGGAGGAATGAACCACCAGAAGCAGAGCTGTTATTAGTATTAATTTTGCTTCTTACTTTTTGTTTTCTTGTAAAACATTGGATAATTTGTCCTGGGCCTCATCTGCTTTAATAAAACATGATGAGACAAACAGGTTGGTAGTTGCCGTGTTACCCTTAAACAGTGGATTACATAGCCTTTTCATAAGTTTCTGTGTCAGGTCCTTAACAGTAACTATGGCTGTTGTTAGTTAAATGTGGTGCAGGAAAAAAAAAAAAGATATTTTAGCCCGGGAAATCTAGTGGAGCGAAAGGGTAAAGTGGCAGAAAATAGAAATACTCAAGCATGAGTACCTCAAACTGTACTTAAGAACAGCACTTATAAATGTACTTTTGTATTTTGCAAACCCAGAACTCCATTATTTCCTGCGCTCCCTGACTGCCACTTTGTCCTGCTGGCAGCACGACTGTGCTCGAGTCTGTCAGCCAGGCTCACCCACAGTCATCAGCTAAACTGAGATCTCACAGCTGGTCAGGTGGGAGCATCATGTGCATCTGGCTCCACTGCTGCTGCTGCAGCTCTCAAGAGATCTAAACACTTCAGTGGACCTCATGAAGAATTGATCCAGCTGTCTCTTTTATTCTGTCAAGCTCGTCCATCTTTAGTGACCGTGCTTTCACAGTCGTTTAAGTAAAGTCAGCGTGACGGAGGACAGGCAGATTAGACTACAAGTGCTTTCCCCCTATTTTTCTCCTTATCTCTGGATACAAATGCAATGGCCTAGTGGATATGTTGTCAATATCCCACTTATTTGACCATAGCAGGCACTTTGTATGATGTAACTGTGTCCTGCCAGTTTATTCTAATGTGTAGCATGGATGCACCCCCCCCCCCCCCAAAACAAAACAAAACAAAACAAAACAAAACAAAACAAAACAAAACAAAACAATCTCTCTGTCCAAGCTGAGAGTAGGTTGCTTTGCCATTATGATGGGTGGAAATCATCTGCTGCAGTGTCTTTGGTATTGTGAATAACTTTTCTGCAGTTGCATACTTGATGAGGTTCACATTGTTTACTTGTTGGTCTGAGTTTAGAGTCCTGGGAGGTTCCATTTGAGGAAATCTCTGACCTGCAGTGGGTGGGCAGCGGTGCACAGGGGGCCGTCTTCCTTGGCAAGTTCCACGGAGAAGAGGTGGCTGTGAAGAAAGTGCGGGACATCAAAGAGACTGAGATCAAACATCTCCGCAAACTCAAGCATCCCAACATTATTACTTTCAAGTGAGGAAGCTACATCCTTTTTTTTATTATATATATCTCCCAGTTATTTAACTCTGATTGCACTTCCCTTTCAGGGGTGTATGCACCCAGGCTCCCTGTTACTGTATCTTGATGGAATATTGTGCTCAAGGGCAGCTGTATGAGGTGCTGAGGGCAGGCCGTAAAATCACACCTTCCCTCCTGGTTGACTGGTCCATGGGCATTGCAGGTGGCATGAACTACCTACACCTCCACAAAATCATCCACAGAGACCTCAAGTCCCCCAAGTAAGACTCAGAAGCACAGCTGGTGTACTGACAGTTTCTTTGATACTAGAGCTTAAATAGTTTATTATGTAATCTCACCTTTCCAGCATGCTGATCACACATGATGACCTGGTGAAGATCTCTGACTTCGGGACTTCAAAGGAGCTCAGTGACAAGAGCACCAAGATGTCGTTTGCCGGCACTGTAGCCTGGATGGCTCCTGAAGTTATTCGGAATGAGCCGGTTTCAGAAAAGGTGGACATCTGGTAAGTCTGGTTAACATTCACACTTTTTTTCCTATAGGCTAGAAAAAGTTGTGCTTCTTCATCGATTACATCGATTTAACAATTATCTTTAAAATACTACACTAAAGAAAATATGCAGATAGCTTGTTGGTATTGTGAATTAATAGTTGAGATATGTTTGAAGCTTGTTTAAAATGCCTTGTTGTGATTCGTATGCATGCATTTTATCTTTTCGTTAAGATATTTTGACTTCAGTGAGATTTCTTGAATAAATAAAGCTTAACTCCTCTTAAAGGTCCTTTGGAGTGGTGCTCTGGGAAATGCTTACAGGAGAGATTCCTTATAAAGACGTCGACTCATCTGCAATCATCTGGGGTGTGGGAAACAACAGCCTTCAGCTCCCCATACCGGAGAGCTGTCCAGATGGCTTCAAGATCCTCCTCAGACAGTGCTGGTGAGCAGCGTCTGGAAATGGGCAGTTGGAATGAAAAAAAAAAAATGAGCACAGCAGGGAGGAGAGGACAGATGAGAATAGTAGAGGCGAGGGTTGAAAGTAGTTGTACAGGGAGCTGTAAGTCTGTGGTTTAAGGATTTTATTGATTTTACAGTGCATTGTAAATGTGCACAGCTGTGTTTTCCCATCTTGGATTTGCAGGAACTGTAAGCCCAGAAATAGACCTTCTTTCCGCCAGATCCTTCTTCATCTGGATATAGCGTCAGCCGATGTACTGTCGACTCCTCAAGAAACATACTTCAAGTCTCAGGTAATTTTCAGCTGAATGGAAGGACTTTAAAAAATTAATTACATTTTAAGATACACATATATATACAGAGGTGTGAGCAGTTAAATGAAAAACCAATATAAAGTGCCTTAGTAAGGTGGTGAGCCATTATAATCCACCAGAACTGCTTTAATGCATCTTAACATTGATTCTCAGTTAAATAAAATTCAGTTGTATTTATATAGTGCCACTGTACAAAAGCAGTCTCATCAAAGTGCTTGATGTTGTAAGTTAAAGATGCTGCAATATTAGAGAGAAAATCTCAACAACCCTATGACCAAGCACTTGTGACGGTGGGAGGGAAGAACTCCCTTTTGACAGGAAGAGACCTTAGACAGAACCAGGCACAGTGAGGGGCAATCATCTACCTTGGCCAGTTTGTTGGGTGAAGGTAAAGAGAATAGGGAAAAAAAAGGAGAGGGTAGAAAGAGACCAAAGATTAAACACAAACTGTGGGAGAAATAATTGAGGTTGGTGAGATGCAGTAGCAGATTATAAACACATCATGAGTGCAAAGAGGAGAGTGAAATGAAAAGAAATGGATCATGGGACGTTCCCCAGCAGCTTAAGCCTATAGAGGTGTTAACTAAGAAACTGTTCAGGGTCACATAATCAAGTCTTAACTATAAGCTTTTTCAAAAAAGAAAGTTTTAATCCCTTTAAAAGCTGAGTGTCTGTCTCCAAGTCTCTTGAACTGTTTTAGACTGATAGAGCACTATTCTGCCAAAGATATTCTCTCATTCGGTGTTTTGATGATGGTGGTTGGAGAGGCTTGTCTACCACACTGGTAGCCCCTCATTGTGATGCTGTAAGAGACCACGTCTGTCACGATATAAATGTTTCACCATGCCACCAAAATGCCCATGCATAGCATAGCAGAACCATCAAATCCCTGCTGTAGGCATCAAGGGTTTGGATTTTTCTTTTAATTTGTAGCCCATCTGCATAGACGTAGACAAAGGGACACAACTACATGTGCTTGCAAAGCAATCAGACATTAAATGTACAAAAGAGACCTGATTTTTGAAGTCACCTCTGAGGAGACAGAGCTGGTTAACAGAAATGTACTCTCATCAGGCTGAATGGAGGGAAGAGGTGAAGCAGCACTTTGAGAAGATTAAATCTGATGGCACTTGTCTCCACCGACTCGATGAGGAGCTGATCAACCGACGCCGAGAGGAGCTCAGGTTTGCTTTTTACTGTTAAAATAGTTTCATGCAAAATCAAGGCTTTACAATTAGCAGGCTAAAGATACTGATATTTTACTATGTTAGCTGACATGCAAGAGGCCGCTTCCCCTCTGTCCTATTTCTCGCTGTCAGTCCTTAGTCTGCCCCTGTGAATGAAATAAGTGTCTTGCGTTCACATCTATTGTAGAGCTTTTAGATTCTCTCATGCGGATGCACAGTGACATCAGCAGCTTCTTTTCTTCTCAGGCATGCTCTGGATATTCGTGAGCATTATGAGAGAAAACTGGAGAGGGCTAACAACCTTTACATGGAGCTCAGTGCTGTCATGCTGCAGCTGGAGCTGAAAGAGAAAGAGTTGCAGAGGTGCAAATAAATTCATGAAACCACAGTATATGTTTTTGAAATGCGAGCACCATTTGCAAATAAGCCTTAGTGCATTTACACTTTGGTGGCATTTTCTTTCTAGGAGAGAACAGTCTTTGGATAAGAAGTATCCGGGATTGTTCAAGCACCATAGTTCCAGACAGAGCAGCTCGTCAAATTCCATGGACAAACTCATCAAGAAGAGAAACGTCCCACAAAAACTTCCCTCGGGAAAGAGGTGTGAGATTTCATTTTATTGGGTGAAACTGGAATAAATCAGTGAATATTCATCAGCCTTGTGGATTGTAGTTTTTGACTAATCCTTCCCACTCTTTCAGGCCAGACATTCTTAAGTCTGAGGTAATCATTCCCAAAATGGACTCCTCCGTAATGCAAGTCACTATTCCAGCCTGCCCTAACAGGAGCTCCACTTCTCCCAGCCGGTCTCGGAGGGTAAAGACCCGCCATCGTAAGCCCGGTAAGGGCAGCAGTGGGGACCTGGCTGGACTTAAAGCCAATCAATCCTCCCCTAACCGGGACACAACTGCCCAAGTTAACAGTTCTACCACTAACACCTCGAAGCAGCTCCTGGAGCCTTCCGCAGCCCTGCGGGGCCTCAGTCACGAGCAGCAACAGAGGCAGCTATCCTCCTCCAGCCCTGACCTCATCTGCACCACGCTAGAGGCAGACAGCCAAGGAAAAGGGGAGCCCTCTGTGGGTGGGCTGGAGAGAGGAGGGAGCCTTAGTGCCTCTGCAGGTTTAGGGGGGTCAGAGGGAGGGGCGGCCGGTCTGGATGATCTCACAGAAACCCCCCCACGCAGTGACACCCCCAGCGAGGATGCCGCATCATTCCCGTTCTCCAGCAGCCCGGACTCACCGTGTGGGAGGGGGGCGGCAGCAGGACGGGGCTCTCTGGGATCTCCACGCCTTCCTCACGATGGGGAAGATAAAGAGGAGGGAGCAGGTGTTGTGAGGCTGCCCCGGGGAGCATCAGGTGGAATCGGGAGTCAGCACCTCACACCTTCAGCCATTCTGTACAGGGCAGCTATCACACGCAAACAGGTACGGTGCAGGATACCGCTCCTTACTCCTCACTGTCCCCTTGGTGATCGTTTTCACTTGTGCATTTTTCATGTTTCTGACTACAGAGGCGTGGAGTGTCATCAGAAGAGGAGGAGGGTGAAGTTGACAGTGAGGTTGAGTTACCACGGAGACGGTGAGTAACTGTCCTTCATTACTTGAAAATTCCCTCCAGCCATCTTCCCTCTTTAACAAGTTGCTGTTTTATTCAGAGAGCAAATTTATGTCAATCTTTACCAGAATCAGAGATTCTTTTTTTGTTTGTTTGTTTTGTTCCTTCTTAATCGCTCCAGACGCCCGACCAGCATTACCAAGTGCCAGTCGGTGTCTACATTCAGTTCAGAAAATCTGTCTGTATCGGACGGTGAAGAGGGCCACACAACTGACCACTCTCACAGCGGTACTCCCGATGTTGTCAGCACTAACACCGACGACAGGTTGGATGACCGCAGCGACGACCTCCTCTCTCAGGGGTCGGAAATCCCTGTGGACAACACCGACCCTGCCCAGGCTTCTGATGGCCTGTCAGAGAGAGACGGAGCTCTGGGCCAGTCCAAGGCTCAGCTGGATGCCGGGCAGAATCCTAATGAGGTACAGAAGCTGCACAGAGGACCGCATGTGTCAGCTTTGGTCTTCTCCTTAGACGAGTGTAGCCACTGGTGAAAAGTACGACTCAAAACCTGTACTTGACTATATGCATTTTATTTTATTTCATGTTAGACTACCCTGATACAGTTCAGGGTTATATTTTACTTTTTGCGCAATACAGACTGCCAAAAAAAAAGTTAGAAGGTGAGGGGAACTGGAGTTAATTCAAAGCCACTCTAATAGAGACAAGAGCCAGAAATGAGCATTATAGATTCCCTTTAATTATGTTATGAACCTTCAGTTTAATGTGGTGACCCTGAGGATAGACCTGTTGAACACAATGAACACAACTGTCAGATTGTATCAGACGAAGAGAAACTCTCTCACTTTACCCAACTACACCAATGATATCTTACCATGTAATACAGTTATTTTTACTTTTCACCATTGATCATTTTATTTAAAGTTGCAGTTGAATACCTTGATGGATGAATGGATGCATTTTAAAACACCTGCTTGTGTTAGTGGCAACAACTAAATCTCATCCCTGGAAGGCTCTAATTGTTTTACTTTCACTTCATTCTTCTTGGCCTTGTTTGCCTCTTTTCAATTGTGTGGTTGATATTTTATGCCTGTTCAGGTTATTTAAGTGTCAACCATTTCACATACAAACAAAGTGCCATCCTCTTTCTCCTTTAGTTCTTCAATCAAGCTTTGATTTTGCAGGAAAATGTCACACCCAGTGGCAGTGAAAGCAAGGCAACCAGTCTCATCACTTAGCACTAAATGTGCGATCAACTTTTTCATCATAATGATCTAGTTAAATAAAACAAACACACAAAATGAAACTGTCTAAATACAGGGTCTCCCACCACTGCTAAAATTACACTCCAAATTCCGGGTTCCCATCTTTTATTTCACGCTTCCATTTTTGGATCGTTGACACTGAAATTAGGTTTATGCTCATGTCTGCTGCTGGTCATGTATCGCACACTTTTTTCCTCTTCCTGCTCTTTTTTTAGAGTCGAGCCTTGTGCGATGATTCTGACTGCGACAGTGCTGAGCTGGATCAGTCAGGTAGTGGTGAGCTCAGCCGTCCTCCCAGTGCCGGAGCGTGGGCGCCGCCTTCTCAACCTTATCAGGGGTCTCCACAGGCTCCCCATACAGGACCTCCATAGATCACTGGACACTAGGAAAGATCCAGCTACTCTACAGTGAGCAACCATCACAGGCGTACACCGGTCTGTCAGTGCAGTACATTACTGTTGTCATGAGGGATCACACCTACTACACCACTCAGACTATGACAAGTTGACTTATGGTGTCTCATAAGTTTGTTGGCTGGCAAACCTGCACCAGATGACATAGGACATTTGTCATATCCTGACTTCAGATATTTTGGCAGCTTGTGACATCAGATAAATATCATTTAGGTTCAGTAGGGTTTGATATTTTTTTTCTTTCAGGCAGGATAGTTCCAGTTTGCAAAAACCCTTCCACAGATGCACACGCACGCACAAGAAGATACCACACTCTTAGTCCTTTAAACACTCTAACCTTCACTCTGGGAGCATCCTCCATGGTACTCCACACACTAATGCATTAAATACTAATGAATAATAAATGTAAATATCCATGACATACCACATGAGAAATATCTAACTTTATTTTATTTGTAAGATAAAAATGTAAGACTTAACAGTATGCAGCCCTGTGAACAAAATGCATGACTACATGTTTATAATTTATGGTTCGAATGTGTCCGTTTTATATTTTGTGAAAGTTTACACTTTTTTAATCCTGAAAGTATTAATTGAGTTTTTTTCTCTTTTGTTAATAAATGTTATCACTAAAAAAAAAAAAAAAAAAAAAAGAGTCAAAAATGGAATGAAAATACTCATATTGATCGATCATGATGCATAATTTGGGTTCTCAGTAGCTAAAATTTTATTTATTTTTTAAACCCTCCTACTACTGAGTTTCAAATACACATATGACACACTCGAGGTTTTTATAGAGTTTCTAAAAATTTTTGATGGGGTGGGAGGTCTTTTGGTTCACTCGAAATGCACCTCTGCTATTGTATATACTCAGTTAACCAGCTTATTTAGTACATCGAGCTAAAATTCTTGCAAAGACTTCCTTGCAGCACTTTATGGGGTTTTTGTTGAAACTGTTTTCAAAGGCTGTGGATTCAAGTGGAATATCATTGTGGAGAATGTAATTTGTTTGTGGTGTGGGTAAACTATATTTCACTAAAGTTGTGCTTGTCATTTAGCCGGGGTGTATAAAATTATGTAGAAGCGTTTTGGAGGTACCGTCGCCACAAACTGACACAACCAGTTGAATCAGACCCTCCCTAAAACAGTTTTAATATAAACTCAACATTCTAACCTCCAGTAAGGTAGCATTTATTGCAGGACTGTTGCATAAGACTGCATTTGTTTTAGCTATTTGTTCTTAATAAACTGGCAACATATTACTGCTATACCATTTTATGACATTACTGGTGCTAGCAATGTCTGCTTTTAACCATTTCAGCAGTTAAGTGCAGAAGAAATCCACTGTTTTAACACCAAACTGTAGCGCAATGAATGGAGTCGGACTAGTTTTAAAATGTAATTAGTTCAGACGAATCATTTTCTATTTCTACTTCTCAGTTGTTAAAGGCTTATATTCCACCTTTGGCAACATAACAGTTGGCCAGAGAGCTAGGTGTTCTTGTTAGCAGCTGATACCTTTGAAATGAGTTTTCTGGCCTTCTGCAGGTATTTCTTCTTCTGTGTTCACATGACTTGCTGAACCAGAATTAGAATGACTACGTGTGATAGTTTTCTTTGATGCTAACTAAAAGCGCGCCCTTGAGGTAGTGTCTTGTTTAAGTATAGGATTCTGCATTCAGGTCATACTGAATAAATCTTATATGTGCAGACATGCATGGAAAACTCCTGACGGTTGACCTAATGTGGAGTCATAAAGAGTTTGATTTAAGCCTGTTGGTGTGACTGCATGGTTTAGCACCAGAGGTGGGGATCGCACAGTATATTACCGTAAGATACAATCATGATACCAGTTGTATCGTGAAACATTCTGCAATACTTAATATGTTGCAAGACAATCATCTATGATACAGGATCATATCTGTGTAAATCAGAAAGAACTAAAGAAAAAAAATACCCCCTAAAAAATATCAATCATTCACTTGTTTTTAGTTTCTAATAATTAGCTTTATTACTTTAATAAAGTGTCCGTTTATTTGAGTAGCTATATGATTTGCTTTCCTCTTCTGTTATTTCTCCTAAGTTTCTTTTCATTCGATAAGCGGCATCATGAAGAGTCACGAAGGACTCCAGTGTGTCAAACGACTGAGCAAAATCCAGTTACAGCGCCTGCATATGTAATTAAAAAAAAAATTCTGATATTTGTGGCGTTCAAAACGGGCAAAAATCTCAGCTTTGTAGTGCTTCTAAAGTAGCTAATGTTGGATCACTAAATAAACTACAAATAGTAGCCCGATGTGTGCACGTTCTGTGTGACAGATCTCACTATTCATTAGGCGGTCCAACATGCTGGCTCACAAAGCAGCGCACTTAAAAATAAATAAATCATCCATTACACACGGTAGCTTCTTTCAAACTAGTTCATCTTTGTTTAGCGTTCTTTCATCAGGCATAGTTTGCACAATACTGTACTATACCCCATGGAGGTTTGGTGGCAAAGTGCACAAGAGATTATATTATGCATAGATATAAAGGAAAATAAATAGGACTTATCACATCAAAAATTTAATATTATTGTTTCAAATACTGGTAAATATATTTTTGACCCTTACAGATGTGACTTTTTTTTTGCCTCTTTAAAGAGAGCCCCCACCTAACTCGAACCCAGGACATTTGGTTCCAGTGAATCTTTGACTTGTAAGAGAAAGCAATTTGATTTGTTGCTTGATGTGTAAATGCAGCAGAAAACCGAAAAGCAGCAGCTCTCATCCACGAAACCTAAATAGACTGATTTGTGAAATCGGTGGAGTACCATGCAGTAATGAACCAAAAGGCCTCCGGTTGTTCAGGATGTTGGCAGGCTTCATAAAAACCTCATCTGTTCCTTTTACCCTTTAAGATTACTGCAGAAGTACCCAGATAAAGAATAGAGCACTTCTCTGTGATGGTTACTAGTAGAACAGTAAGTATCCTTTGGAGTTTGAATAGAAATGTTTTGTTTTTATACAGCATTGCACATTGTACTTGTAACATAGGAATTATATCAAAAGCAAAATATTATGAGCAACAATAAATAATGTATTGGTTACAAAAAACAAAGCTGGGTGTGATGTTTGTTTTAAAAGACAGGTCATGCTATAGCTACAGTTTGTGCTGTCGTTGCATCAAAGACTGCTCAACAAGAAATAAATGACTTTTCAATCTCTTTGAGCATGTCCAAAGTGTGCCCGTGTTAATTTATGACAAATTCGCTTGCTCGCCTCTGTACACCACAGTGCATTTTATATCATAATGTAGTATAGACTCGAGGGGTTTAACAAAAGTATTGACCTCAACATCAAGGTGAAGAAATTTTGCAAATGTGATAACTCAAGAAGGATGTCACCTAGCATTTTGAAACAGATACCATAGGTGCTTCTACTTGGGAGGCTGAGGGGAAGCACTGACCAGTATTTTCATGCAGTCTTTTATTTCAGTGCATGGGAAGAAGACCATCAACGGGCTGAAAGAAAACAAAACTAAAAAAAGAAGAATGGGCACAAACTTTAGCAGTCGTCAAATCAAATCAAATATTTGGTCAAGAAAAAAAAAAAAAAAAAAAAAAAAAAAAAAATTGTCTTGAAAGAAAGAAAATTGGGCATTTATTAAGGCCTAAAATCAAGAGATCGCATTAAGGTGCAAAGCATTTGTTATACTCAAAAACAGCAAGGCCAGATTAGATTTAGCCAGAAAACTTCTAAAAAAGCAAACACTTTTGGATGGGAAAAAACAAAAAACCCAAAACAAAAAAGTCTGAAATGAAACCAACTTGCACCAGAATGATGGGAAGAGAAACAGGTGGAGACAGTGTTATGGCAATGACATGAATGGCTCCCAGTGGAACCGGGTCACCAGCGGTTATTAATAATGTGACTGCTGACAGAAGTAGCAGGATGAATTCTGTAGCATACAGGGCTCCACTCTTTGCTCAGAACACAGCACGGTATACTTTGTGCAATGACTCAAAAGTAAAAACACCCACAAACATGGGTCAACTGAAGGTGGCTGTAATAAAGGCCTCTCAAGGCATGACACATTATTTGGTAATGCCCATGGGTTCTAGACTTCAGGCAGAAGTCCCCCCCCCCGATCCACCCCTTTTCCCTTTGATTGCCTTGTATTTTAAAAAAAGTCTCAATCCCCATGAGATGGTACCAAAAAGGAAAAAGAAGAACAAAAGGACTGTTTAAGCATTTCACATCTTTTATTTCTGCATTTCATTTCTTCAACAATTTAATTGCACCCAGATCTACAATATTTCGAAAACGTGCACAAAAACGTGAGTTTCTTCATCCTGCAAAGAATAATAAAAAATAAAATCTGACCCAGGCAAAAAAGATAGCAGGAAACTAGTGTTAATTCTATAATTCTCCTTCTAATTAATCATAATTTAATACCTCAGCATAATATACTTAAAGACCAATATGTCTTGTAGTTTTGCCCCTTGCAGCATTCCCCCTCCCTGCAGTTAAAAAAAATATTTCTCTATTTAAAACAAACATTTCAATGTTATTATCATCACCACCATGGTCTTAGTAATTTAAGAGAAAAGAATATATTTTCCTCTTATTTAAGCCCACTCCTCATAACCAAAGCCCACCCACCCTTATCAGAATCCAATACACAACAATGCTCAAAATCCCAGGGTCTGCACTACGAAGCAGGTTCAGCATACCTACGATGCCTTCTTACTGTCCGACTATAACAGACATCATGCCACGATATCAATGTGGTAAGTCAAAGCTTTTTCTGAATATAGCAATGAGCCACAAAATTCTTAACTATAATCCCCAAACAAATATGTGAGTTTCTGCAGCCAAAGCCGGTAAAAGCTTTGTGTAAATGAGTAAGATAGGCTCATTAATATCACTGCCCTATCATTAAGGCACGAGTAGATCTATCATTACAAATGTTTATTCCAATAAACTGATGTGTTCCTCAGACGTCATCTTATGGCAAATGAGACATTTTAGCATTTTTGTTTCAAGCTGCAAACCTGGTGGCATCAACAAGCCTTGGAAGCATGTAAAGCACAAACAGAAAAAATAATTCAAACCTGTATGTGCGCTGTACTCGTCAGAAAACGCTACTGAGGTTAGACCGTCTCAGAACACCCCTTACCTCATAAGATCCAGTCTACCCAAAGGTATCTTCTAAAACCAGTTAATTACTCAAAACCGATTGACCAGTTGATGCTTTTATATATGCTGATCTGTTACCTCATGCATGTGTGTGGTCCAAGTTATCACTGCAATGTGTCCCATTAAGGAACTGAACTACTGTGTAACCTTCAGATCCCAAGATTACCTGGCGTTATGACGCTAACCACAAATCCCGCTTCGTAGTGCAGGCCTCTGGTTCAAGAAATAAAACGGATGGAAATACAGGAATGACACAAAATAATTACTCAGCAAATTAGAGGTGAGACATGATGTAGCTTAAAAAAATTCTCATCTGAACCCGCACTAGACAAGGGGTAAATTACCTTCGGACTAAAAGGTTTTCCCTGCATACACCTTCAGCTGAAGATCACTTAGACCCAGTGAGACCCGTTAAACCCACAATGCCTCATTCAGGAAGTACAGCCTCAAACAGAAGATGGCAAATACCAACAAATTCTACTCATTCGAGGAGCTGTGTATTAAATAAAAATAAATAGATATTTAAAAGGAAGGGAAAGAACAGTCCATCTATAATGTTATTGTGTGTTTTTTTTCTTCATTTTTACATTTTCTAAGAAAAATCTGACATAAGAAAAACATTATTTATGCCTTTTCAGATTTTTCTAAAATTTTACCTACAGTATATCAAGAAGATCATACAGATATACAGCAAAATAAGAGGGAAAAATACAACAGAAGGAGTCCTTAAAAACTATATGCAAAGGGAATTTAAAAACATAATAAATAAATAAAATACCAATATCATGATAATGGTGTAATTACAACTGAGTAGGTGTCTAACCAAAGCAGAGGAGAAAACAGTGAGTTTATAGTACTTGGTTTTTGCATTAAGTTCAATAAGGGACCTCTTGGTAAAAAGTAGGGGGAGGGGTTACGTTAGGTGCTGATGAAGATCTCCATGTCAGTTGGCTGCGAGTCCAGTAGCTTCAGATGACAGCCTGAGCAGAAAACAGAAAAATCCAACACTGTTTAAAACAAACAAGTTAGATTATCAGTAACACATGTTGCTGTATCTGAAAACTAATTTAAAAAAAAGTCTCAGACTTGTGGACAATCTGAGTGAGTGAAGATGGATGATTTCTGCTATCGTTTTACAGAAGGTCTTTTGACTGGCAGTTTGAGTTAAGCAGGATGAGATTTTTCCACAGAATACACTTGATTATCAAACTGCCCATCTATCAGGAAATCAACACCTGCTTCCAGCAAACTGATGTGCTATATGTCCTGATAATGAACTGTGTGACCCCACTTCTTACTATGTTCTTTGAAAACATAATAAACAGGAGCCACACTGGCTGCAAATAAAATGTTGGTCAGGCAAAAGCGAATCCATCAATAATTGTGTGGTAGTGATGGCAGTGATCAACCCAACTCTGCTACAGATTTTGTTTGTTTGTACATTTTAGACTACATACACTTATATCTCATGGGTTTGTGCACATAATGGACAAACAGCTGTTCGAATGGTAAAATCCTGTGTTTTTGGCCCGTTCTGTCAGCCCTAGATTCTAGTGGGACAGTGTCACAGCTGGAAGAGGGGGTAATGAAATTATTACGAGAGCTGTAGTAATGAAGTGACTGTTAAAACTGCCAGTAGTCCAATTCTAATAAATCTTCGGTAACCTAATTAAACGAGAAGCACTCCTCGTCTTTCCTCTTATGTGAGGAATCCATTGCTTCTGATTGATACTAGTTGGTCAAGTGGACAAATGGTAGGAAAACTCAATCTCCATTAATGTGTTTCAAAACTGACCAGCTGCACAATGTCAGAATTTAAAAACAGACAGCGAGAGAGCGCCATCTTCTTTCCATTTTGCTCTAGCCTGTGGCTATTTTCTTACCGGGCATTGATCAGGTACTCAGCCAGGCTGATACTGGCGTGGGAGCCAGTAATGGTGACCTGTCTGTCAGTTGAGCCCTCCACAGGGTTGGCAATCTTGATCTGAGCCCCTGACATCTGACGGATCTCATTGATCTTTGCGCCCTGACGGCCGATGATACAGCCAATGAGCTGGGGAAGAAGAATTACGTGACACTATGTCAATACTTTCACTGCAATAAAATAAATAAAAATAAAAGGTTGCCAATTCAAACAAAATGAGCTACTCAGAAAATCAGCAAGTTTCTCTGTTAAGAAAAAAAAAATTAAAGTCACATTAATTTTGACTTACATCGTTTGGAATGGTCAGCTCATGAGAGCCAGTTTGTGCAGAGGCATCCATCCCAGCTGAAAGAACACAAGAGTGAGTTGATTGCATGGATTAACAGAAACAGACAGCAATCAAATTCCTCCTCACAGGAAGTACACCTACCCTGGAAGCCCTGGTTGCTGTGTGCAATGGGGAAGGGGCTCTGCTGCATGGCCAGCTGGTGAAGTTTGGTGAGCTGTTGAAACAAAAAAAGAAAGATACGTAGAGCACAGACAGACAAGGATGTGTTAAGAAACACTGAAAATAAACTTTAAGACTGAAATGTTCTTTCCCTTGTGTAAGTGGTGGTTGTGATAATGAGTGGAAATCATGAAATTGTGAAATGAAAAATGGGATCAATGATTTTGCTTTAAGATATTTATGTTAGGATTTGAATCTATAATCTTTGGAACTGTTAAATGGATGTGCATCTCAAGCAGTGGTGGCTGTGGGAAGGGCAGCAGGGAAAAAAAAAAAAAAAAAAAGTCAAGAGGGATGAAATAAAAAGGTGGTATGGCTTCCCCGGACCGAAGTTGCAAATATATTGGATCACTTACAGAGGGCCCCTCACTTACATCAGGCTGTGGAATGGCGTGCTGCCCTTGGACAGCGTAAGCCTGCAAGGAGAGAATAGCACTTAGGAGGGTGTGGCAGTGTGACATGGTGCACTCCAATATCCATCAGTCCTCTGTTCTTGCTACAAGGAGCAATGCCAGGCATGCTACTAGAATAGCATTTCCATAACTAAACTCTGTTAAAATAAAAGTGTTTAAAAAAAGAAGAAAAGAAAAAAAAGTACTTTTATTACTTTACCTGACCACCTGCAAAGATGACAGGAGACCCTGAGGGTTTGGGTCTGTATGGGATGGTCACTCCTTTTGGTGGAGACTAGAAAAACAGAAATATTCACCTTTAACTATCAATAACTACGTAAAGTATCAGTGTCCAGAGCCCATTTACAAAATCATAAAAATCAGGATTACATTAAACAATGTTTGTACCTCAAGCATGACAATGCAGATCTGCTTGACACACTCAATAATGGACTGTGGAGTCCCTGCAACGGTGATGGCACGTTCTGTTGAGTTGGGTAACATGTCCCCTGCTACTTGTACCTGAGCTCCTGCAGACTACAAAGTCACAGCAAGAATTACAACACCGATCAGGGGAAAACAACAACAACAAACCCCACCCACAACAGGATCTGAAATTCATACAAGACTAAAATACAGCAGACAAACCTCTCTGATTTCTTTGATCTTGCAGCCACCTTTACCAATGAGTGAGCCGCACTGGCTGGCGGGTACAACGAGGCGCATGGTGACTGGTGGTTTGCTGGTGGCTGTACTGTTAGTCATCGAAGTGCTGATGTCCTGTAGGGGAAGCGGATACAACAGGAGGCTTTAGAAAGTGGCACTTGTATAGCCGCTACGTCTTTAACGTAAGATACAACAAACAATTCTAACCTCCTCCAGTTTCTCTATGATCATGGAAAAGGCTTTAAAGATAGAGGTGGTAGGTCCCGCGAGAGTTATGATCCTCTCTGGGCAGTTCCCCTCTGAGATGTTGATACGTGCACCACTCTGCAAAGAGACAGGGAAAAAAAAAAAAAAAATTGAATCAGTTGCTTTGTTGTCATATGATGCATGAGTCACAGTAAATGTTGACATGTTCTTTCCTGATTGTTGGAAAAAGACAGACTTACCTCCTCTCTCATCTTTTTAACAGACTCTCCTTTCTGTAGATAAAGAATACAAAACAATATTTACAAAACACACCAAGGGACATGCCACAGTTAGCATCGTTCTGGCAGTAAAACCAGCTTACCTTGCCAATAATGCTTCCAACCTCCTACAGAAGATGACAACAAAAGTTTGTGTTAAAACAATACTTTGCGGTTTTCTTTTTTTTACTACAGCTAGATTAATTTTAAGGAATAAATGCAGACTTTAAGATCCTTATAGAGTCTAAACCTTATATCAGTGCTGGAATGTTGGGGTTTTTGCACACCTGAATCACATGCAAGCCTTTACAGCCATATAAATAGTTACAATAATCCCAAAAACCTGTGCTGACCTACTTTTTCACCCAACACACCAAAAACTGATCTGCAATCAATAAGGGGTTTGATAACAGCTTTTGATATCTTTTCAGTCTATCCATAGTTGCATGCAGTCACACTCACCTTCCCATGCATGAGAAGCCTGATGGTTAAGGTGACATTAAGTCCTCCTTCAACCAAACTGGAGTCCATTGCTGCAGCTGAATCCAACACACACTCGCACGCGCTCTCAACACTGGCCAACAAAGTGAGTCTTTGGTCACTGGCTGAACGTCTGCAACAGAGTGGAAAAATTAACAGTCAGAGACAAGCGTAGTTGGTGGAAAGTGTGAGGCCATCTGCTGTCAATGCAAATCAGTGAAGTGATGCGGGCAGTGCACATCTTGTAGACTTTAACGCCGTTTTCCAGCCACGTCGAAAGAAAGACGTTTCAGTTCGGTAATTGACATTAGACTGGCCCGAGTCCACTCATTCACTGTGCACAATGACCCACTGTCTCTCGGCGGTCGTGTCTATTTTCTGGCATTCTACAGCGGTGGCGACATCTCTTTAACTCTTGTAGTCAACACAAGCTGCTCAAAACAATCATTTAAAAAAATCACCGTAGCTTTAAATAAACTTCACAACCAAGCTAGCAAGAGAAAGCTAACAGCGTGACGTTATGGCATCAAATCCTGTTTGAAATGAGCATCCCAGCTAGTCACGCAAACGAGGGTAAGAGGAAGTTAGCTGCACCAAAACATTTTTCCACTCAAAACACTCGCTTTTAGCTACATGTACAGATTGAGTGCTAACAGATTTAACCATTCTATCTTAAAAAATATATAGCATTTCGAAGCTAACTCCTGCTCCACCATCAAGCTAAAAATACAAATCAGTGATTTTCCATCCAGCACGCTAGCGTTAGCATTCAGCAACTAGTCGGATCCCGCGGCCTACGAACCGCACCGAGTTATCCCTGTCCTTCACTCCTAGGGGAAAAACACACATATACACAAAGCTGGAAGACTTACCGGAACCGTCCCTGGAAGTGTGTTCAGGGGGTGGGTAGGGTGGCAAGGGTAGAAGGGGAGAGGTTCGGGAGGGAGTTTTAAAAGGATCTGGGGAAGAGGGAAGCGACGCCGCTTTTCGATCGGACTCCACTCTCCTCCTCTGCTTCGCACAAAAGACAAAACGCGTTCAACTCTGACCCCTTTAATGCCCCGCCCCCTCAACTAGGTCAGCCCCGCCCATTGACGTGATATTCACTCCGTACAGTACAAAACAAAAATATAACTAAATAAAACGAAAAAAGCAAAAAATTCTTTTATACTACATATTTTCCCAAACGCAACAAATACCATTTATTTATTTATTTGTATACATTCACAATGTGTACATTTCTCATTCACAAATAAGTTCATATTGTTTCTGCCAAAATATCTATAAATTAATAACCAAAAGCAAAAATAATACTGAAAAAAAAACATAAATAAAAACTAAAAACTGTAGTAGTAGAATATACTGGTAATATCTTTGCTAATATGGTAATTACTGGTAATTTATTTATCCCATATTTGGTAATTTCCCTTGTCACAGAGGTTGAAATACTACTAATCCTACTAAATGTAATAATGACAACAATATAGGATTCATTTTCTCCTTCCTCTTTGCTTCGTCTCTCCCTTTAGTGAGATCGCCACAGTGGATCATCTCCTGCAACCTTATCCCTATCCCTAACATCCTCCTCTGTCACACCAACTGTCAAATGAAACCAAATTAACCAGGTAATTTAACCACATACTTATTTGCAATCCCTGGTTGTCATTCTTAGTAAGGAATTTGACCACTACTGTACTTGTTGAAACTTCGTCAGAATGCTGTAGGACTGGTTCTCAAAGTCTCTCTTCTGAAGGTGTGAACAACATTCTTCCACAAAACATTTTAGTGTTTGGGATTTTGATGATCAAGGCAGAGAGCTATGGGAGATCCAAAATCTCCAGCAGGGATTCAGCTGGACTGAGAAATTGTGAGTTTGAAGGCCACATCACATAATTACATGGTTTTTTATCTTTATTGATCTGCGCAGTGATATAAATGGCAAATATTTCCTTTACAGAAGAGGTTACTGTGGCATGTTTACATCGCAGCTCATTTTCATCAAATCTGATGAAAAAAAAAAAAAACCAAACCAGAGGAAAAGGTGATGTCTAACCCAGGGGTGGGCAACTCCAGGCCTCGAGGGCCGGTGTCCCTGCAGGTTTTAGATGTGTCCTTGAACCAACACAGCTGATTTAAATGTCTTTTTGTCAGCACCACCATTTCCAGCGATACAGTACCATCCTGTAAACTCTTGCTGCTATCATCCCTGAATCTTGTCTTCACCGGCTCCACCCGCTCTCTTCTGCACCTCTCTTGTGCACTGTGCATTGTTTTGGACAGAAGACCCCAGATATTTAAACTCATCGACCTACTATCTAACCTGCACCTGTCTCCCTCTCATTCACATAAATATTTTCTGTATTGTGTCTGCTGGCCTTCATTTGTCTTTATTGGCTCAGTTGAGGCAGATGTTGTCAACACCTGGCCAGTGCAAACTAACTGTAATGTGTGTATTCTAAATAGTGACTTATGGAGACAGACCCACGGGAGGTTTTGAAAGACTCTTCGCAGTTGTCTGTAAATCCAACAGATGGCACAATAACACTGTGAACGTAGCTGGTGGCCGTTCTCTTCAAAGTCCTGCATCCATTCTGCCATTGCTCAAAAAATACTCATTCATAGCTCGATGAGTTGACCGAGGTGTCGTGACTGTACCACCTAAAAACGAGAAGCACTAAAATTAGCCATGTGAAAAAGGCATTTTGCCCAGTTAGAGATATAAAATGAGCAAAATTCCTTTGCGAAATGAGTCAGCGCTCTAAATTTAAAAGAGGAGCTAGAAACTGCATGTTTTAGTTGCTGAATTATAAACATATCAACTAATAATTTATATTACTGCAGTGAATGTCTCACTACTTGACTCCAGCTGCAGTATTTCTATAAATTTCTTATTATGAAGAGAAGACTGCTAATAAATAGTGTGATTTGTATTTGCTGTGACAGATCATTAAGTGTCTTTAACAATCTGGGAATATATATGTATTCTTCGGCGTATCAGTCTGGTGTTTATACATATCTATCCTTTTACCTCTGATGATGTTTGAAAACCTGTCACAGTGGATTTGGCTGCTACACCGCATATTTTCTTTTTCTGTTGTCATGCATACATAAGCAGAACAAATAAAAACCAAAACGTCATGAAATGTGAAGACTTGAAAGCCTGACCTCTTGACCTGAAAATAATGAACCCCAGTCATTCATATATATTTTTTTCTATACGCAGAATATGATTGATGACTTTCTGCTTCACGATGGATTGCCTTGTTTTCTGCAAGTCTGTTATTTGGTTGAGATGATTGATGGGATAAAGAAGCATCTTAATTGTCTGCTAGTGTTTGTTTTGAATTAAAAAGAATACAATCAAAGGCACTGCTGTACAGTTAAATCCTCGCAGTTGTGATTCTTATTAAAGAAGAGTGCTATATATGGCCGGAAAGCAAAAGAGAACAGTATAACCCTATAACCATGTGTTCATGGTCTGGTTGACAGAGTATTCTGCCTGAACTCACTCACCACATGTTCATTAATCTGGTGCACATCAGAGCACCCACAATACAATTAGTCAATGGACAGAATAGCTCGCTATTGTCTGTAACCAACTTTCTATTCTCCTCATTTGTAAATCTTTAATAAATCCAATTCTCTGATGTCCCACACAGTGTGGCTTACACCTTTGTGTTTACGTGCATGAGTCATGAATCATGTCTGGCTCAGTTTATTAGGTTCAAAATCGCTCTGCTGTCGATAGATTGCCCCCACGCTCGATGCAGTGGAGCTCTGCTACTCTAAAAAACAGTTTGTCTCAACGTTTCCTGTTTTTTTTTAATTTCAAAAATGAATCCAGGCAGTAGATGTTTGCTCTCGCTTTAAGAAGCCATCTGTAGTGCTGTCTGAATGGTGGCAGGCTTACAAGGCTGGTGGTGTTTTTAAATTAGAACCATGGCTGACCAGATTTACTCCTATCCAGAGATTACGACACGCTGGCTGCGAGTTAAACATCTGATGTAGGCAATAACCCCTGCAGAACACATTAACACTGTTTGGCTTTTCCTAAAGGGAAGGTAAAGGGTAACTTAAAAACCCATTAAGTGAAAGACATAAAACAACTGTTTTTGTGTGAGGACAAAAATGTGTTTAATTAGTGTAAAAATGCCTGTCTCTTTGATCTGAAGCACAATCACTGAGAGCCGGATTATACAGAGGAGAGGAGGTGCGAGCTCTTCAGCCTTTCCAATCAGCACATGGTCTCCCTGGCCTTTCATGTGTGTCTCCCCCGTCGAACAATTGCTTACATAATCATCTGCTTACTTTAATCTCTGCATCTTTCCCACAGTTTGTGCTCTTTTATACTTCTCTCACTTTTCTCTGTGGTACCCCCATCAAATTCAGTGCATCCTCCCATTGTACACAGTGTGTCTCCTTCAGTGCTTTTATCTGACATGCCCACTGGCACTCTCACTCTCTTGTCCCTCTTCCCTCCACTGGTGAGTGTTCATTGATTATTGTACATGAATTGTATGATGAAATGCCACTCGCCCACCCGGCATCCTCTCGTCAGTGGCCCCTGACATCCCACTGCCTGCGAGCGATCCAGACTATCTTTGCCTTTGTGTTTAATGATCTGAATGTTAGATTACCTTTCTCTGATATTCATACCTGGATTAATCTTTTTTAAAATGGCGTGTGTTTTAGTGGTGTGGCATATGTCAGTAGTACGCCTTCGACTTTTAGCAACTGCAAATATGGAATGCCAGTGCAATCTTTTACGGTGGAAAGTGATCGTTTACAGCGATAAAAAGGGAGACTAAATCCAATTTATTCTCTTCAGCTGTAAATTGTCTGCACATATTAAAGCAAATTATCTGGATTACAGTGTGAAACCTGATGACACACTCGAAGCCAGAGAGGCGAGTATCCAATTAGTCACCTAATTAGCAAGTGAATGTTGTTGTTATAAAAATTAAAGGTCTTGAAAAGAGAAGGAAAACAAAAACAGCGGAGACAAACCTGGCGTCTTTTGAATATGATACCATGATTTAACTGATAAAGCGAGGACACCTGTCTTTCCATTTTTGATTTGTGACATCTGACGCACACGGTGTGACTGTGTGATCAAGGCATTCATTTTTTGACAGAGCCGTAGGCGCGTTGTACAGATCTGTTAACTCACTAAACTGGAGATGCGGGGTTGCACAGTGGGGCTGAATTCTCTCTGCAGGGGTGTGAACGGATCCAAAAGCCTGAGCTTGTATGGTGACTGCAACGTCACTACCTTTCCACAGCCAAAGTTAGATGGCCCTGCAGGGTCACAGCAAGAGGTGACATGTGACCATGTAAACTGTCCAGTCAGGAAACAGAAAGGATGTAGAACAGCTGTGACTTCCCACTTTTATTTTAAGACAATCTTCCGCAAATAGGTTGCCCCTGCTGAGACAAATAATTGGCGTGATATCTTGGGGGCACGAGCATGAGGAGCAGTCTGCATTTTAATGCCAGTCCTCCACAGGAAGAGCCCAGCTATGCATGCCACTGGGCATGATCTGTGGACTCTGTACATTCAGGGAAACGCATACTGTACTATTGAAACTTAAGACAGACTATGGCTTTTAGGTGAGTACAACAAAGAAAAAAAGAAAAGAATGACAAACAAATTTTTATGTGGTGAAATGTTTGTTGTTCTACTTTAAATGCATTTAAAATTAAATAAACAAAATGTGCAGATCAGTTAAAGATATTGTATTTTACTTCTTTATGCTTCTCCAGTTCATTTGTATCTTTTTGAGCATTAAGAGTACAGTTGTCTATGATGTCCCAGTTAATATAAAACTCTGATGGCTGCTAAAAACATAGATCTTACGCATGGACATCAGCTACCTTTGTTTTATTAGTAATGGGATTCAGACCTGTGGACTCCACTATAAAAGCTTTGCATGATTCAGTTCAATTCAATTCAATTCAATTCAATTCAATTCAATTCAATTCAATTCAATTCAATTCAATTCAATTCAATTCAATTCAATTCAATTTATACAGTGCCAAATGACAACAACTCAAGGCCCTTTATATTGTAAGGTAGACCCTATAACAATACAACAGGAGAAAATGGCAACAATCAGACGACCCCCCTATGAGCAAGCACTTTGGTGACAAGGAAAAACTCCCTTTTAACAGGAGGACTCCAGCAGAACCACCTTCAGGGAGGGGCAGTCGTCTACCGCGACCGGTCGGGGTGAGGAGAGGAAGACAGAACAAAAGACATGCTGTGGAAGAGTTCCAGCGATTAATAATAATAATTAATAATTAATAAACCAATTCTGTTTACATTATACATGCTTCCCTTAGGCAGTATCATCAGAAGACATAGTGTACATTTTCACTGCTATGCTGATGACACCCAGCTCTATCTATCTATGAAGCCAGATAACACACACCAATGAGTTAAACTGCAGGAATGTCTTAAAGACATAAAGACCTGGATGGCCGCTAACTTTCTGCTTCTTAATTCAGATAAAACTGAGGTTATTGTATTCGGCCCTGAAAATCTTAGAAATATGGTATCTAAGCAGATTCTGACTCTGGATGACATCACCTTGGCCTCCAGTAACACTGTGAGGAACCTTGGAGTCATTTTTGACCAGGACATGTCCTTCAGTGCACATATTAAACAAATATGTAAGACTGCGTTCTTCCATTTGCGCAACATCTCTAAAATTAGAAATATCCTGTCTCAGAGTGACGCTGAAAAACTAGTTCATGCATTTATTACTTCTATGCTGGACTACTTTAATTTATTATTATCAGGAAGTCCTAAAACTCCATGAAAAGCCTTCAGTTAATCCAAAATGCTGCAGCACGAGTACTGGCAGGGACTAGAAAGAGAGAGCATATTTCTCCTGTTTTGGCTTCCCTTCATTGGCTTCCTGTTAAATCCAGAATTGAATTCAAAATCCTGCTCCTCACATTCAAGGTCTTAAATAATCAGGCCCCATCTTATCTTAATGACCTTGTAGTACCATATCACCCTATTAGAGCACTTCGCTCTCACACTGCAGGCTTACTTGTTGTTCCTAGAGTATTTGAAAGTAGAATGGGAGGGAGAGCCTTCAGTTTTCAGGCCCCTCTTCTGTGGAACCAGCTTCCAGTTTGGATTCGGGAGACAGACACTATCTCTAGTTTTAAGATTAGGCTTAAAACTTTCCTTTTTGCTAAAGCATATAGTTAGGGCTGGACCAGGTGACCCTGAATCCTCCCTTAGTTATGCTGCAATAGACATAGGCTGCTGGTGGAGTACCATAATGCATTGGGTTTGTCCTTTTCAGTCACCTTTTTCACTCACTATGTGTTAATAGACCTCTCTGCATTGAATCATACTTGTTTTTAATCCCTGTCTCTCTTCCACAGCATGTCTTCTATCCTGTCTTCCTTCTCTCACCCCAACGGGTTGCAGCAGATGGCCCCGCCTCTCCCTGAGCCTGGTTCTGCTGGAGGTTTCTTCCTGTTAAAAGGGAGTTTTTCCTTCCCACTGTGGCCAAAGTGCTTGCTCATAGGGGGTCATTTGATTGTTGGTTTGTTCTCAAAGCACCTTGAGGCGACTGTTGTTGTGATTTGGTGCTATATAAATAAAACTGAATTGTAAGTAAATAAAAATAATTCAGTGCAGAGAGCCTGGTTGCTGCTAGCAAACAGAAGCTTTGAAAAGTAAGTAAGTGGAGCATCTGTGCTCACAGCCAGGGCTGTGGGCTTGACATGACCGTGGGGCGACCGTGGTTCAGGGGGTTGGGAAGTTCATCTTGTAACCGGAAGGTTGCCGATTTGATCCCCTGTCTGTCCTGGTCGTTGTGACCTTGGGAAACCCTACAACAGTGGTTTGTGAATGTGAGAGTGAATGAATAGTGGAATTGTAAAGTGCTTTGAGTGTCTAGAAAAGCGCTATATAAATGCAATCCATTATGACCATGCCATGGATATCTTAGTGACACTGCACAGATCTAGATGTAGAAAAAGGTGTCTGAAACTGGACATTGAGGAAAGCCTCACAATTGACTTGTTTATATATTCTGTTTATAAACATTTACTATTGCAAAAGTCCATCCATCCATCTTCATCCGCTTTGTCCGGGGCCGGGTCGCGGGGGCAGCAGCCTAAGCAAAGAGGCCCAGACCTCCCTCTCCCCAGCCACCTCCTCCAGCTTATCCGGGGGAATACCAAGGCGTTCCCAGGCCAGCCGAGAGATATAATCTCTCCAGCGTGTCCTGGGTCTGCCCCGGGGCCTCCTCCCGGTGGGACATGCCTGGAACACCTCACCCAGGAGGCGCCCAGGGGGCATCCTTGTCAGATGCCCGAACCACCTCAGCTGGCTCCTTTCGATGTGGAGCAGCAGCTGCTCTACTCTGAGCCCCTCCCGGATGGCCGAACTTCTCACCCTATCTCTAAGGGAGAGGCCAGCCACCCTTCGGAGGAAGCTAATTTCTGCCGCTTGTATCCGCGATCTCGTTCTTTCGGTCACTACCCACAGCTCGTGGCCATAGGTGAGGGTAGGGACGTAGATCGACCGGTAAATTGAGAGCTTCGCTTTTACACTCAGCTCCCTCTTCACCACGACGGACCGGTGCAGCGTCCGCATTACTGCAGCTGCAGCCCCAATCCGTCTGTCGATCTCCGGCTCCCTTCTCCCATCACTCACGAACAAGACCCCGAGATACTTGAACTCCTCCACTTGGGGCAGGAACTCATCCCCGACCCGGAGTGGGCACTCCACCCTTTTCCGGCTGAGAACCATGGCCTCAGATTTGGAGGTGCTGATCCTCATTCCCGCTGCTTCGCACTCGGCTGCGAACCGTTCCAGTGCGAGCTGGAGGCCCTCACCCGATGAAGCCAACAGAACCACATCATCTGCAAAAATCAGAGATGAGATTCTGAGGCCACCAAAGCGAAAGCCCTCCGCCACTTGGCTGCGCCTAGAAATCCTGTCCATAAAAATTATGAACAGAACCGGAGACAAAGGGCAGCCCTGGCGGAGCCCATCACCCACCAGGAACGAGTCCGACTTATTGCCGGCAATGCGAACCAAGCTCTTGCAACGGTTGTATAGGGATCGAATGGCCCGTAGCAATGGGCCAGACACCCCATATTCCCGCAACACCTCCCACAGGACACCCCGAGGGACACGGTCGAATGCCTTCTCCAAGTCCACAAAACACATGTAGACTGGTTGGGCAAACTCCCATGCACCCTCAAGTATCCTGGAGAGGATAAAGAGCTGGTCCAGTGTTCCGCGACCAGGACGAAAACCGCATTGTTCCTCCTGTATCCGAGGTTCGACTAACGGATGAACTCTCCTTTCCAGCACCCTGGCTGTCACAGGCTGGGTCTCCGACCCAGCACTCTGAGTTTTCTTTGTATTTTTTGATATGTTATTAGTTTGTGTTATTTCCTATTTTGCCTTTAGTTTAGGCAGTTATTGTTCCTGGGTTTTCTATGTTTTGGGGTTTTCTATTTATTTCATCACGTATTAGGTCTGTTAAGTTGTGTTGTCATTTCCTGTTTTATTCTGACAATGTCATGTGTTCTTTGTTCATTGTATTTAGCTTTCCTCTCCTGGTCCTGTCATTAGGTTTATGTCTGTCAGCTGTTTTCCCCCATGTGTCGCCACTTCCCCTGATCACCTCATGTCTGTATTTAAGCCTTTTGTTTTCTTCATGCCATTGTCAGTTCGTCTGTTTATTCTCACCAGAGTTACAGTCATAGTCATAGTCTTAGCCTGTTTATTTTCCACCTCGGTCATAGTTATAGTTTTTGGTCTTAGTACCTTTAGTGTTTTGTTTCTTAGTGTTTTGCCAGTTCAGTGTTTTGTTTCTTAGTGTTTTGCCTGTTTGCTTTGGTCTCTTGGTTCATTTCCTGCCGTCATCGCAATAAAGGTTCACTTTTCTGTTAATCATTACTATTCCTCGTCATCATCTGCTTTTGGGTCCTGTTTCCGCACACATCGGCGCACCCCGCCGTGACAGAACGAACTGACCAGTCATGGACCCAGCGGATTCTGCTCTCAACGAGTGTCTGGAGGAGACTGCTCGGATCCAAGCGATCCTCGACCGCTTCTTTACAGCGCCCGATTTGAAGAGCAAGCTGGTAATGATTAACGCTGCTGAAGCTATTATGGAGAGGGATCCCCGCCTTCTCCAGCTCCCGGACTCACCTGCCATAGTTGATGCCTTTACGAGGATAAAGGAGATGCTGCAGGCCCAGGGACTGTCGAGTCAGGAAATGGCTTCCAGCACCCACCAGTCACAACAACCCCACAATCAGTCATCTCCATTGCTGCCTCCGGAACCTGAGTGTGTTCGTGTCGGTTCGCTGAGATTCGCCGCAGCGTCACCACCTCTCAGCTCACCAGTTTCCACGCCCTCATCACAGTCTCGCCATACTCCTGTCACAGTTCAGCGCGAGGAAGCGCCGCACACCATAGACTTGGACGACGACGAGCGCCAGTCTATATTCTGCGCTCTCTTGGAGGAGGAGCTCCGGTGGAAGCCGTGGCTCATTCCGGAGCACGAGCACTCTTTCCGGGGAACTCGACTGGCTCTCGGGGGACCTCGGAGTTACCAGGGACTTCCACCCATCGCTCCGCCGTCTTCCACTCCTAAGAAAAAGCGGCGTGCGCGCCACCGACGCTCCGTATCACAAACGCAAGTGAGTGATTACATTTTGGCTCCTCATGTTTTCTCTCAGGAAGTTGTTGAAATTGACACTATTTTTCCGGTTAATGAGCCCGGCTATTTGTTTGCCCTGGAAAAGCTAGCCATCAGGCTCAGCTAAGCTGCTGTGGGACTGCTATCCAGGCCGGTTTGGAGCCGGAGACGGAGGTACAGCTGGTGCAGCCAATTTCAGTGTCAGCCGGAGGGCCCGGGGAGCCCGTCCGGCCTCATGTTTCGTCTGCTGGAGGTTCAGGAGAACCCAGCCAGCTTCATGCTTCGTCTGCTGGAGGTTCAGAAGAATCCAGCCAGCTTCAGGCTTCGTTTGCTGGAGGTTCAGGGGAATCCAGCCAGCTTCATGCTTCGTCTGCTGGAGGTTCAGGAGAATCCAGCCAGCTTCATGCTTCGTCTGCTGAAGGTTCAGGAGAACCACACCAGCCTCATGCCTCGTCAGCTGGAGGGCCCGGGGAGCCCATCCAGCCTCATGCCTCGTCAGCTGGAGGGCCCGGGGAGCCCATCCAGCCTCATGCCTCGTCAGCTGGAGGGCCCGAGGAGCCCATCCAGCCTCATGCCACGTCTGCTGGGGGGCCCGAGGAGCCCGTCCAGCCTCACGCCACGTCAGCTGGCGGGCCCGAGGAGCCCGTCCAGCCTCACGCCACGTCAGCTGGCGGGCCCGAGGAGCCCGTCCGGCCTCACGCCACGTCTGCTGGGGGGCCCGAGGAGCCCTTCCGGCCTCACGCCACGTCTGCTGGGGGGCCCGAGGAGCCCTTCCGGCCTCAAGCCACGTCTGCTGGGGGGCCCGAGGAGCCCTTCCGGCCTCAAGCCACGTCAGCTGGGGGGCCCGAGGAGCCCGTCCAGCCTCACGCCACGTCAGCTGGCGGGCCCGAGGAGCCCGTCCAGCCTCACGCCACGTCAGCTGGCGGGCCCGAGGAGCCCGTCCAGCCTCACGCCACGTCAGCTGGCGGGCCCGAGGAGCCCGTTCAGTCTCATGCTTCGTCAGCTGGAGGGCCTGAGGAGCCCGTCTGGCCACCTTCTGCTTCACCACCTGTGGCTGCCTCACTGTCACCTGGTTCTGCCTCTGCTACGCCAGGACCAGCTCCGGTCTGTGCTTCGCCCGGTCCAGCTCCAGCCTGTGCTTCGTCAGCCGCAGCTCCAGCCTGTGCTTCGTCAGCCGCAGCTCCAGCCTGTGCTTCGTCAGCTGCAGCTCCAGCCTGTGCTTCGTCAGCTGCAGCCTCAGGGCCTTCATCCTCGCCCGGTCCGGCCTCTGCATCAGCTGCTCCTGCTCCACCTGGTCCGGCTCCGGCTTCAGCCTCAGAGTCTTCGTCCTCGTCCTCGTCTGGCCCAGCCTCAGAGTCTTCGTCCTCGTCTGGCCCAGCCTCAGAGTCTTCGTCCTCGTCTGGCCCGGCTTCGTCAGAGTCTTCAGCCTCGTCTGGTCCGGCCTCGTCAGAGTCTTCAGCCTCGTCTGGTCCGGCCTCGTCAGAGTCTTCAGCCTCGTCGGGTCCGGCCTCTGCCTGTGCTTCTGCTACGCCGGGTCCGGCCTCTGCCTGTGCTTCTGCTACGCCGGGTCCGGCCTCTGCCTGTGCTTCTGCTACGCCTGGTCCGGCCTCTGCCTGTGCTTCTGCTACGCCTGGTCCGGCCTCTGCCTGTGCTTCTGCTACGCCTGGTCCGGCCTCTGCCTGTGCTTCTGCTACGCCTGGTCCGGCCTCAGCCTGTGCTTCAGCGTCACCTGGTCCTGTGCCCTCCAAGCCTCGGCCGGTACGCCTGACACTTGGGCGCCGCCGCCGCCTTCCGCACGGCCGGCCCCCTGAACGGTTCCCGCCCCGTCGCCTTCCGCACGGCCGGCCCCCTGAACTGTTTCCACGTCACCGCCGTCGAGGTCGGCCCCCTGAACCGTTTCCGTGTCGCCGCCGTTGCCGTCCGCACGGACGGCCCCCTGATCACATGAACTATGACTTTCTGGACCGTCACCCTCCGGGTCGGCCCCCTGAGGAGTCATGAACTGTTCCCTGCGCTCCTGTGATTTTGATGGACGTTTTGTTTTTGGGTTTTTTTGGCCTTGTTTCTGGCCCTCCGTCCTGGACCCCCACCGCCCGCCCTTGGTGGGTTGTTTTTGGTTTTGTTTTTCGAGGTTTTAGGGCGTCTGGAATCCGCCCTTAAGGGGGGGGCTCTGTCACAGGCTGGGTCTCCGACCCAGCACTCTGAGTTTTCTTTGTATTTTTTGATATGTTATTAGTTTGTGTTATTTCCTATTTTGCCTTTAGTTTAGGCAGTTATTGTTCCTGGGTTTTCTATGTTTTGGGGTTTTCTATTTATTTCATCACGTATTAGGTCTGTTAAGTTGTGTTGTCATTTCCTGTTTTATTCTGACAATGTCATGTGTTCTTTGTTCATTGTATTTAGCTTTCCTCTCCTGGTCCTGTCATTAGGTTTATGTCTGTCAGCTGTTTTCCCCCATGTGTCGCCACTTCCCCTGATCACCTCATGTCTGTATTTAAGCCTTTTGTTTTCTTCATGCCATTGTCAGTTCGTCTGTTTATTCTCACCAGAGTTACAGTCATAGTCATAGTCTTAGCCTGTTTATTTTCCACCTCGGTCATAGTTATAGTTTTTGGTCTTAGTACCTTTAGTGTTTTGTTTCTTAGTGTTTTGCCTGTTTGCTTTGGTCTCTTGGTTCATTTCCTGCCGTCATCGCAATAAAGGTTCACTTTTCTGTTAATCATTACTATTCCTCGTCATCATCTGCTTTTGGGTCCTGTTTCCGCACACATCGGCGCACCCCGCCGTGACACTGGCATAGACTTTCCCAGGGAGGCTGAGGAGTGTGATCCCCCTGTAGTTGGAACACACCCTCCGGTCCCCTTTCTTAAAGATGGGGACCACCACCCCGGTCTGCCAGTCCACAGGTACTTCCCCTGATCTCCACGCAACATTGTAGAGGCGTGTCAACCAGGACAGCCCTACAACGTCCAGAGCCTTCAGGAACTCGGGGCGGACCTCATCAACACCAGGGGCTCTGCCACCAAGGAGTTGTTTAACTGCCTCAGTGACCTCGCCCCCGGAAATTGGCGGGTCATTCCCCTCATCCCCAGACTCTGCTTCCTCCTCGGAAGACGTGTCAGTGGGATTAAGGAGGTCCTCGAAGTATTCCTTCCACCGCCTGACAATTTTCTCAGTCGACGTCAGCAGCGCTCCGCCAGCACTATACACAGTGCAGGTAGAGCACCGCTTTCCCCTCCTGAGACGTCTGACGGTTTGCCAGAATCTCTTCGAGGCAGTCCGAAAGTCTTTTTCCATGGCCTCTCCGAACTCCTCCCACACCCGAGTTTTTGCTTCAGCCACTGCCCGAGCCGCATTCCGCTTGGCCTGTCGA
This sequence comes from Aulonocara sp. 'chitande type north' Nkhata Bay, assembly GCF_057382095.1. Classification (NCBI taxonomy): domain Eukaryota; kingdom Metazoa; phylum Chordata; class Actinopteri; order Cichliformes; family Cichlidae; genus Aulonocara; species Aulonocara sp. 'chitande type north' Nkhata Bay. Next base: position 34,132,516 of record NC_141363.1, read on the forward strand.
TACCCGTCGGCTGCCTCCGGGGTCCCACAGGCTAACCAAGCCCGATAGGACTCCTTCTTCAGCCTGGTGGCTCCCTTCACCTCTGGTGTCCACCATTTGGTTCGGGGATTACCACCACGGCAGGCACCAACCACCTTGCGGCCGCAGCTCAATGCAGCAGCTTCGGCAATGGAGACGCTGAACATAGTCCATTCGGACTCAATGTCCCCAGTCTCCCTCGGAATGCTGTTGAAGCTCTGCCGGAGGTGTGCGTTGAAGATCTCGCGGACTGGGGCCTCTGCTAGACGTTCCCAGCACACCCTCACTACGCGTTTAGGTGCACCAGGTCTGTTCAGCGTCTTCCCCCGCCACCTGATCCAACTCACCACCAGGTGGTGATCAGTTGACAGCTCAGCCCCTCTCTTTACCCGAGTGTCCAGAACATATGGTCGCAGGTCTGCTGATACGATTACAAAATCGATCATCGACCTACGGCCTAGAGCGTCCTGGTGCCACGTGCACTTATGGACACTCTTATGTTCGAACAGGGTGTTCGTTATGGCCAAACTGTGATTAGCACAGAAGTCCAATAACAGAGCACCGCTCGGGTTCAGATCAGGGAGGCCGTTCCTCCCAATCACGCCCCTCCAGGTCTCGCTGTCGTTACCCACGTGAGCATTGAAGTCTCCCAGCAGGACAACAGAGTCTCCAGGTGGAGCACCCTCCAGCACCCCCCCCAGGGACTCTAAGAAGGCTGGGTACTCTGAACTGCCACTCGGCGCATAAGCGCAGATGACAGTCAGGACCCGTTCCCCGACCCTAAGGCGCAGGGAACAAACCCTCTCGTCCACCGGGAAAAACCCCAACGTACCGGCAGCAAGCCGAGGGGATATTAGGATACCCACCCCAGCCCACCGCCTCTCACCAGGGGCAACTCCAGACTGAGACAGAGTCCAGCCCCTCTCCAGGAGACTGGTTCCAGAGCCCAAGCCATGTGTAGAGGTGAGCCCGACTATATCTAGCCGGTACCTCTATTGCAAAAGTAAATATTATATTTAAGAAAAAAAGAAAAGAAGGCTTAATAGGTCCTTTTTAATGTCCCAACCTCTTTTATCTTCCATCGTCTTTGAATGCAGCACATTATAAGTGTATTATTTAACCAACTTCAGGATGCCTGTATGTTAAGCAGCTGTGAAAGACACAAACACACCTGGAGACAAGGCTTTCTGAAAGACAGTTTGGTATATGTTATTCCTAGACGCAGTACTGTATACAGAGATTGTTACATAAAACAGATTGTCAATGAGGGAGCGGACTGATCTGATCAAGCTCGCTGCAGAGCTTGGCAGCTGATGGACGAACAGCTTTCTCCCTCCTCCAAAACAGTCACTGTATACCGTACTCTACTCACTGGCTTCAGTACACACAAGGAGGCCAAGACAAAGCAAAAACAATCCCAAGTTTCACTCGCTTTGCCAGCAGTGTGTCACGATTTTGTATGGGTTAAAATGCTGAAAAGAGCCAGTCACAAACTTCATCTTGTTACAAACTGCATGGTTGGTTTCTGTTTAAATTTCTCCACTAGCAAATCAACCAAAAAAAGCACATCAAGAATGGCAAATGGATTGTGAAAGCTATTCATTTTTCTGAATTGCCATTGTCAAAAAAGAAGGAAAAAAGAGAAAAGAATGGTAATGCTTTGCTTAACATCATTATCTTTCTTATTCAAACAAATTCTTTATTGTAACAGACTGTAAAAAAATTAAACATGGTCTTTGTATCTCTTAAGTGTTTCGGGAAAACCTTTATTGAATAAGAAAATAATGTACCACAATAAAGCTGCTGGACAGTGTCTAACATGTTTCTCTCTTTTTACTATAGCAAAAAAAATCTAGGTCTGCATCACTCTTTATTATAGCTGCTCTTGGTTTTATTATTCATACAAAAATAGGAAAATAATAATTTCTTGCATTATTATTTCCTTATGAGTAGTTTTGTCTTTACAGAAAAAACAGCATTGCAGGAAGTGTCACTGTTTGATCGACACTTATTCACAGATATGCACGACAACATATTCCAGTGCTACAGCACTAAAAAATGTTTGGGAAAATTGATTTACAAACAACAGCATACACGTACACAGATATAAAGTATATATAGGTCAGGCCAGGACCCTTACTGGATACTGGGTGGAAATCAAACTTGCGACTCCCGCTCCAGAGGTGTGTAGTTTTACCACCACACTATCCAGCTGCAGCATTATTTTAATAAATAATGCTGTACATATGCAATATCCAGACACTATGCAGTAATAATTCCCCAATGAAGTGTATATAATAGACATAGGAGAACATTTTAAGATTCCATGACATAAACGTTATGAAATTATACATACATGAAAATATAGATATCATATCGAACAGCAGGATGCAAACATATGGTGTTACATGATATATGGTATTTTTGAAAGGGTGTATTTTGCCTTTGATTACTTTCATTACTTAAAGGCATTAACAAAATGCAAAATTATGCCATGACTGTTTAACCCCTAGAGGGCTCAATTTACCCCATCCTTGTGCTCATTATCCCTCTACATCGGGGCATGTTGTGCAGTAGGACTAACTTTTTTGACAGGTCATTGGTGTAAAACTATAATAACTAGAATTTGATAGATACAACAAAAAAATATTATTATTTGAATATTATTTTTATTATTTTTAACAAATGCAATTTTATTTGGCATCAAAATCAACTGTAAAAAGTTGCTCATCATACCTTCTTTTCTATAGAGATAATAAGGCAATGCAATGTGGATGTATCACTCTGGTGACTGTGGAGATGGTTGGTTTAGGACAGTGGTGGGTGGAGATGCTCATTCTCTCCTCACATTGTCTTTGTTTTCACATAGTCATACATTCACCTATTAAACCACAGTGACATGACAAACACACAGCCAAGTGGCCATTTAATTGGCTTTAGTCCATAGGTAGGATGGTACACATGCCACTGATCCAAATCCTGTCAGGCCTTGTAGGGTGTTCAAAGAAAAAACAGATGTTTCCACTAATATCTGAAATATAATCGAGCAGGTAAATTTACAGTCCATTATGGTTGAACTGGGAACTAACTAGCCAACTTGTAAAAAAGCAATAAGTCAGGGATTACTGCCAGATACCTTACAAAGAAGAAGTACACACAAAAAAAAGCATTCAGTTTACAACACAACCACTGGCCGCCTCTGTGCCCCCTTTGGATATCCATCCTTGGATCAGGAGCAGAGTTATTAGTCATGGTTTTATCCAATCAGCCATCCTTAATGCTTTTGCTACTGGGCATTACTCTGGAGAGGAAAGATTGTCTTTCATTGTCAGTTTGATTTCAAACTGGAGATTAGTCGTATTCTTTCAGTTGCTTGTGGCACAGACCTATGTGTATTTGTGTATGTGCGTGCTTCTGTGTGTCTAATAATGTTTGCATTTGGGCATACAAACATCTGTGTCGAAATTATTCACTTCGGGAAACCTTCATGAGCTCTTTTTGTGTTACATTCTGTACATATGAAGATTAATATCTGTCAGTCAAACTGTAGCGGTGGGTCATCTCACAGGCAAAAATCTGGTAGTGATTCAGAGACTCCCCAGAATTTGGCTATAATCATGCGTATTTTATATGTGAAATTGGAGACATTAATATTTAAAACCTGACCTTCATATAATTATAATTCACTTAATTTAGGATCATAAACAAAAAGTTATTCACCACTTAAATCACCATGATTATATACAGTCTACATATTTTAAAAAAAAGGTTTATTACAGTAACGATTTTAGTTAACAACAGTGGGCTTGCTGGATAACAATCTGTGAACACAATTTTAGAGCAACATTATAATACATCCGGACTTTCTGTCTCTGAACTCTCTGAACTCTCTGAACTCGTGAGGACTCAGTTTCATATATTGAGACTGGGGATAGCTATTTAACATGTTTGAATCAATTTACAGCTGTTCTGAGGGTGTCTTCAAAGTCTCCAAAGACCTTTCTAAACATCTGGATTAAAAAATAATCCAGTGCAGTGAATGACAATAAGAGATTTCCCAAGATAAGCCCGTGTTTGTGAATCAAAACAAAGAGGGCAACACCATGGCTCAGACAGAAAGCAGAGTGGCAACATGGTAGATGGATTTTGCATTCATACAGCTAGAAGTGTCTGACATTTATGTAAGCATTATCAGAATAGCCAGAGAAACTGGTAGTTTCCAGTGTGAACTGAAACTATGCTAATGCAGAAAGGCACAGACTATGTGAGTTAATGTCTTTCTTTGGTGAAATCAGATACTGGAAGCTGGAAATAACAGTGTGACTGAACCAAAACAGCATGATTAAGGCCAGAGAGTACAAACAATAGGCTGAAAGATGCTATAAAGAGCTTCACAGTGGAGTAATAATTTAATATCAGAGTTCCCGAGAGAGACCAGTCTCTCAAGAAATAGAAAAATTAGATATGATTCAAATATTGATTATAGGCCTGCATGTGCGTGTGTTTGTGCAAGTGAGCTGAGTCCTTTAAGAATCTTTGTATTTGTTTATATAAACAGTTCTACAGCACATGTACTGTACAGGTATTTTTTAACTAATCTCCAAATGCAATTACAGCTGAGAAAATGGTTTGCTGATGCAGCTTTTATCGTGTTGTAGATGTGTACCTGTGTCTTTAAACTCTCATTTACACTGAGTTAGCCACTCCAATAAAAATGAAGAAGAGTCATCCTGGAAGTGAGAAAAGAAAGAAAATAAAAAGGAAGAGGATAAAAAAAAAGTGAGACAGAGGTGAGTGGCGTAGATAATAATGATTAACACCAAATAACCAAACGCTGCACATCTGATCCTAAATGTGGGAGAGACTTGACTAAAGTATCTTACTGTGGCTTAACTCGACTTCTTTTGTGTATGCTGAAGTTTAACATCAATTAACTTAGACGGCAGAGCAGCCTATGTGCCCAGCTCTGCCGTCGGTGACATGACCCAGTAATATTATAACTGCGATGGGAGGCTGGTTGGAGGGGCCCACTGTGATTTTTGTTGAGGTCCCCAGCAGACTCTGGAGTCGCCACTGAGCTCATCCATCTAACTTGGATGTAGCAACTGTAAATCAATCAGTTGATCAACTGAGACTAATTGATAATCCGTTTATTCTTTCAGTCACTTTTCTAGGAAGAACTCTAGGTCCAGCATCCCAAAAATAAAGATTTTCCCCCCTGTTTTCTCTTTTTAATGGCTGAAAACAATTGTTTTCTGTCTTGTGATGTTAACAAATTACGTGGATATTTGTCCTTTGCTTTTACCAAATCAGAATGGAAAATGAAAATAATCGGCTGATTAATCAGTGATCGGAACGATCGTATCTGCTGTTTCTGACCAACTTTAAAAAGCGTCATCCGATAAAATCACCAACTCGATGTCAGTCAAAGCTCGGGCCTGCGGTCTGCTTTTTGAATGAATTTTTCATTTAAACTCCCTCTTCTCTCTCCTTGAATCATCAAGGAGCATCACTCCTCACAAACGGAAAGAATAGACATCCAAACGCACGCACGCACTCACGTGGCCTCTCTCTGCGCATAATGATTCATCAACCACCGTTTGCTCATGAAACCGTGATTTCGGGTCCGATGAGTTCATTTACGGAGCTGGGTGGTTTGTCGTGGGCCCTCGGATGCCCCCACCCCCACCTCTCTCATCCCGCGTCTCGACGGACCAAACGCTGCTGCTGCAGCATCACCGGCAGCCTCCAAACTGCGTTTTCCCTGCCGCGATGGATCCCTGAGTAAACCGGCGAGCTGCTGTCAGAGAGACACCGCTGTAGCTGCTGTGGACAAGGACCGACACGCAATGACCGCAAAGAAATGGTGCCATAGGCTCCAACTAAGAGATAAAGAAAGACAATTTTATTTTTAGCGATGTTATAGGATCGCCTTGTTTACCTTCTCGACAGATAAGCAGCCGGGTGACTGTGATATTACGGCATGTAAGAGCTGGATAACTATTCCTGTGTGACCGACACCCTTCTGCCGCTGATTACAGTGAAATGAAAAAGGTAAGCTTGTTGACACGTTCAGGATTTACATCGGGCGTTGCGGGTTTCAGTGAAGAAAAAAAGAAACAACAAACAACAAAAAACCTGACAGCTCAAATGGGAGCTCATCAGGCTGCATTGTTGCATCGACAATTCCAGTCTTCTTGAGTTGAAATTGACGATTGATTTGGGTGTTTGGATTAGGTCGATTTTCACCTGTCGAAATACGAGTGTGTTTTTAGCGCAAAGAGCCCTGTAAGTAACTTGACATAAATCAATGTAGGTATTATGCCAGCAGCTTGATTTATTGTGAATGTAACAGTTATTCACCTCAGGATGCCTGGACTACCTGGCTTCAGCCTGCCAAAGCCAAAGTCGGTTTATCCTGTAAGATAGTGGTGCCTGAAATCTTTCTTTCCCCTTTTTAGTCTTATGCGCATGATCTGTGTTTGTCAAAGTTATCAAATCTTTGCTTTCATCATTCCTGCAGGGAGAAACAGCCACTGAATTCAGAGTTTGGATAGGGAAAAGCATGTCTTTTGAGAACAATTAGGTGAATCTCTGTTAGCTTTTAACTCAGATTTTGAATTAATCAGAACCATATATATATATATATATATATATATATGGTGGCATTGCTTTTTCTTTTTTTCTCTTGATCTTTAATGAGTGGAAATAAAACCCCAAACTAGCAGCAAAAACTCAGGCTATCCTCGAGTTTCATCATTCTCGGTCCTAAAATATTGCAGTTTTTATTATCGAGTGTGTGAAAGACATATTTCTAAGGGGCCCTGTCCTCTGGAGGGAGCAGGAGCTGCCTGCTAAATTTTTTGTGTGGACAGAAACAAGCTCTCTTCTACTGTAAAGCTGCAGATGAGTCCGTGGGGGATGATCGATAGCCAGTTTGTATCAAGGCTCGTGTTTCAGCTGTCATTGTCGAACAGTGGTCTCTACAATTAAAAGCCCATTTTGTTAGTGAAAGACTGATTAATAATTCATCCGCAGCTCAATGGAACCACAAATCTGTGGATGGCACACTGAAGGATGCCTGTGGCTTCACAGTGGCTTCAATCTAGTGCTGTGCAGGCTGGAAGGTTTACACATCACTATATAGGCTGGATGGTAAATACACACTTTACTGTTTGCTGACTTTTAAATGTGCACTGGATTGTTTGCTCTAAGCAGAAAACTAAAAGCATACACACTCAGTGTTGAGCAGTACAAACAAGACATCTCTGGGTATCCAGTGTCAAACAGCTCTGTTGGTGGTGGACTGTAGCCTCTAACTGCGGTGTCAATGTCATATCTGCTGCCAGGGAGCCAACAGCCATGATGATACTGTACCACGGAGTTTGAAGGAAACCCAGCTGGCTCCGGTCCAGGATGGTGGGTGTTTTAAAAACCGGCTTAGTCAGGGCTACTGCAGGGAGTGATTAGAAAAGATAGCATACAGTATCACACACATCAGTGTGACGTCAACAGGACGCAGAGCATTAGAAGTATTTTCACACCAGGACCTGGACGAATCCAGAAACTGAGCCAGAGTTGCAGAATCCATCACACTGAACCCATTATGTGAATATTTAGAGAGCTGTCATGCAAACTATCCAGGCATTATTATTTTTTCTTAAATCTGAAACAATCTCAAAGATGAATATTTGTAGTATCTCCTAGTGAAAGAATGTATTTAAGTGCACGGAGTAGCGTGTAATCTTGAGTTCAACTTGTATGCTACATGAGTGCTTCCATTTTAAGTTATGTAACATTTCTACTCACCCACATTTCAGTACGAAACATTGTACTTTTTACTCCACTACATTTATTCACTGGTGGAGGAAGTGCTGAAATCTGTTACTCAAGTTAAAGGAGCAGGCTGGAGTGTAGAAATATACATCCCTATAACTAAAAGTACTGCAATTAAAATATATTTCAAGGTAAAAATGTCAAAAAAAACCCCAAATGGCTTTTTTTTTTTTAAAGAATAACATAAAATAGTCATTGGTTTGATGCATAAATGGGTAAATATCACCTTAAAGGGGTTGTTCACTCCAAAATCAAACAGATATTTTTTCTGTCACCTGCAGTGGTTTTTCCCATCTATATTTTTCAACCTGTATCAGAGATATGTGCTATAGAAATGTTTGTATTTTCTTAAAAAAACACAATTAAAAAAAAAACAATCCACAAATCGTGGTGCGAGCAGTTTCCTGTAGGAACATTTTCCTTTCTGCTCTCTCCACTCTCCAGCCAACCAACTATCCAGAAGGAAGCCGTTCACCCGTGATCACAGACTTGTACTCGAGACAGTGTGACAAGATACAAATATTAATGGCGTTTATTTATTCTGAGCTGTATTGTTTGCCAGCATGGCTTGTGTTTTAATGCGGTAATCTGATAAATGTAGTGGAACAAAAAAGTATCTGGTCATTCAGGTCAGCTTTCACAATAAAGCCCCGAACAGTAGATGTAGAGATACTAATGAGTACTTCCTTAGTTAATAAAGGTAAAGACCAATACACCAAACCAAAACAGTCCAGTACAAACAATAAAAGCTGGGCCTAACTGCATTTAACAGACACAAAGCAACATTTTTTTTTATCTCTGTTTTGGTCTCTAGCAGCTTAAACATCGAGCAATTAACCTGCTAAATGTTCAGCCAGCTAGTCGCTAATCATCAGTTTTCTATTGCAGAAGAAATAATGTTAAATAATCTTTTAACCTGAAAATAGTTGTCTGCTGTTGCTGAAAGTGTCTGGGAGTAAGAGAGGTGGGAGTAAATCAAAAATGAAGTTGTGGACAGGGAGCTTCACCTCACTGTAGAGCTACATAAAACAGTGGGAGCCTGGAAGCAAATGGAGCCGATAATTCTCTCCAGTCTCTTTTGCTTACAGTTCATAAGGTTTCCTGAAGTATGACTGGCCGTGCTGGTCATTACCTGTATCATCAGAAGAGACAGAAATATCATATAGCATTGGCCTAAAAAGCATTTCAATGCACAAGCAAAACAACGTTTTCTTATTCTGTCTCCTTTGTTATTCATTTGGCTGGATTTCCTCCTCTCTCATCTCACTCTAGATTATCAGCTGTATGTGGTGGGAGTAAGGTCAGGTGACAGAAACAACAAGTTAAATACAGTATAGCAGCTTCACCAGCCTTTATGTCGCACTGTTATATTGACTGATGTAGTACTATAACTGACAGCAATATAGTTTGCTGAATTTAATATGTCTGTTGTTATTAAAACTACTGTTTGAGGTAGCCTATTGATGCTATTTGTTCCACATTTGTAATGTCAGTAAAGGCAAACCTGTAAAGGGAAAATGCACTCACTGGACCTGAATTCTAGAAATGGATGAATTTGGAGTTTAGATACAGAAATGGACTACATTTAGACTGTTTTAAACTATATAAACAAGACAATCTTAGTGAAAAGTTACTTATCTGTTCGCTGTAACCTCATCAAAGTGAAGTTACTGAGAGACTTTTTAAAAATTTTGTTTACTTGATCCATTTCAACATGGCAACCTATACCAAGTGCAGTCATAAAGTTAAATCACTCCACCAGACAGCTATACCTGATTTACATTTGGCTTATGTTTACTCCAGGATGTTTTCTTATTCACATCTGGACTGTTTTGAACACAGCTGCTATTTTTAGATTGCTCAGAAGAGGTCCCATTCTGTCCCCTTGCACTTTTGTGAGCTTCTCCGGTGTGTCAAATTGATGATTGTTCAGTTTGAGTAACAGAATGAAGTCTCGTGGAAGCAAATCTGCTAAACAGCGAGTGAAGATTGTATTTAGCAGCTTCATATTTTGTTGGGGTTTGTTGAGGTAGCTCAAGTTTGGTTTGGTTTTTTTTGGCTGCTCTTGTGCATGCTGCGGAACTGAACACATGGCATCATACATTTTTAACATAAAAATTTATATGGGCGTCATCGTAGATGGCATGATATATGACAACCCGTAGTTTGGACCCAGCTCTTATCACCAGCGATGATCCTCAGCATGTGGGACCAGTTAGAAACACAAGCTGATCTTTTGCCCTTGTACAAGTTTGAGGTCCACAATGAAAGTGGCTAGAATGGAAATTCTCTCCTTGGAAATCTTTGCTTATACTATTTAGTAAAAAGGCAGGGATTCATGAGATCTTCAAGGTGAATTCTGTGTGAAGTCTGTATGTTCTCCCCGGACCTACTTGGGCTCTCTCCCAGTACTCTGGCTTCCTCCCACATTCCCAAGGCATGCATGTTAGTTTAACTGATAATTAATTGGCTGTAGGTGTGACTGTGTGTGAATAGTTGTCTGTCTCTCTGTGTTAGCCCAGCAATTGACTGTCAACTTGTCCAAAACGTACCCCACCTCTCACCTAAAGGTAGCTGGGATACACTCCAGGCCCCCTCTGTGATCCTAAACTGGATCAGCAGTTAAGATAATGGAGTTTTTGTTAACATTTTGATGGGTAAAAATCAGTCAGACTGATGGATGAAAATCATTTGATTGAATATAACTTGAGTACAAAAAAAAATCCTCATTGAAAAAAAACTCGCAAAAAACAGACATGGATAAAATAAGAATTCAAAAATGTTCTTAAATGAGACCCGTTGTGTTTGCTGTCTGACCGGGAGAAGAAATCCCATACAGTATTTCAAGCTGTTGTTTCTTTGTATTTACCATAGCAACAAGCCACCGGTGTAACTTCGGTTCATGCAGAAGAATGGCGCTCTCAAGCCAGCCATGTGTACAGTTCCTTCTTATCATTGATGAAGTGTCTTAGTGCTCCATCTGTTCAGCTATTGTCTCATCATCACCCTCTTAAATTTTTTGAGAAAGACGGCTAAAATTAAGAGCAAAGATGGCGTGATTTCAGCTCCGAGGAGAGTCGCTCATCTCATTCTGTACGTCCGAAACAGAGAGAGATTTTATGACCTTGGTAATGCTTCTCTCGGTCCATCTCACACAGGAGCCGATGAAGCGGCTGAAGGTGATTAAAGTCTGCCTCCATTGATGGTCCTCTGTGCTGCTGAGTCAGTGACCTTTCCTGCCATCGGGTCACTGTGCTCAAATAGCTCCTCTGCTTTCCTCTCCCTGTCTCCTACCCTCTTATCCCTCTTATCCTGTTCGCTTCCTTTGTGCCCTCTTCTGTTTAGCGGCTTGTTTCACGCAGCAAAAACAACCCCCAAGGACAAATCAAATGAAATGATAAACATTCCGCTACATCGCACCAAAAAAGCTCTCTTTCCTCGGCATACTTCAACTGTCTTTCAGCGTTCATCAAATTCAAGTTGAAACATCTCATACTTTCCACTTCTTGCGAGCCCCAAAATAGAAATAACCGTTTTACAGTATGCCCCTGACAAGTGTCTTGTTATCTTCCTGCATGTGTCATTTTACAATAAGTCCCTGCCTGGGCTGCGTCGCTGAATGGATCCTCTGACACAAATTTGCATGTTATGCTTAACGTTTTTCACCAGGGACAATTTATCAGAATGCAGCAATTAAGGAGTCTGTGTCCCCTGGTGATTAATTATGTCTCATGTGTCCACAGCAGAGACAATCCCAGGAACAGTTGTTTGTTCAGGCCAATGTGTGTGCATTTTATTTTTTAATTTTTTATGTGAAAAACAGTTTTCTTGGTGTTGAACAAACATTTGCTTTGCTTTTTCCTGCACAACCAGTTTGCAGCTGGATCCAAATAAAAGCTAACAGACAAGGACAATTGACAAACCGTGATCGAGAGACGTCTTCTGTGTGAAAGGTAGAAGCAATACTGTAGGAGACAGAGAACAGGAATAATGCAGGGTGACATTCAAAGCTCAGGGATATTTTGTTTTGGAACTACAAAGAGAATTTCTTCATTCTTCGCTTGCATTTCTGGGGCAGCTCTCGATGATTGTGTCTGTGGGTGGTTTTGTGTATGTAAAAATACTTTTTTTGGATGAGGACTGAGCTCACGGGTATTCATTGTAATATCCACTGCCCTTGAATCAGAAGTCAGCTTTAATTACTTCTTTGTAAACATAAGAAAACTGGTGTTCAAAACAGATTTTGCCTTTTGGAAACCTGCTACCCTCCAGCAGGTCCAAACCAAATGCATAAATTCACTTACATATTCCAGAGAACAGTGGGATAACAAATGCTCATCATGCTCTAATGTGTTGCTGGACAACATTGTGGTAAACAAACACAAGCATGCAGAAAAAGTGTTAGTTGCATTATCCGGGGAAAGATCCACTCCTACCTTAAAATGCCTGCAGCAAGATTTGTTTGCTTTAAAGCCAGTGTTAAATTGATAGAACTATTATTAACTTGCTTTACTAGTATACAATTGTTTGGGCCTTGATATTCATTTTACTGCAAAACAGTGGACAGACAGTGAGCTTAATAGGGAGCCAGAGAGCAGATCTAAGCCCTCTGCAGATTAACACTATGGGTTGCCTGCCTTCTGGCTCTTGCCGCCAATTACATTCACTCAAACCGAGACCTGACCCCGGGTGCGTGCTTGTGTCACAGTCTTGGCCCCCGGCACCATCTCTCCCTGTTCCTCACACCTCGGTATTCACCACTCATCCAACGTGTGAAACCTGCTGTGAGGACAATTAAAGTGTGGCCAGAGGGGACAGACGCAGTGCTCCAGGACAGATTTAAAAACACAGACTGGAATATGTTCACCCACACAGACCTGGACCAGTACGCCTCATCTGTACTGGATTACATCTCCAAAACCACAGACAGTGTCACCACCCAGAAACGGATCACCATGTACCCCAACCAGAAGCCTTGGATGAACCGGGATGTTCGTCTCCTCCTGAAGGCCCGCAACACTGCCTTTAGGTCAGGAGATGCACACGCCTACAGTACAGCCAGGGCTAATCTAAAGAAGGGCATCAAAAAAGCCAAACACCATTACAAAAAGAAGGTAGAAGAACACTTCTCCAACTCCAACCCCCGACGCATGTGGCAAGGACTCCAGACCATCACAGACTACAGGACCACCAAACCCTCCCCCGCATCCTCTGATGTCTCCTTCCTCAACGAGCTCAACAACTTTTATGCTCGTTTTGAGCGAGGGAACCCCACAACCACAACCAAAGCAGACATGACGCCAGACCACCAACCTATGACTCTCTCCCCCACCGATGTAGGAGCGGTGCTGAGCAGGATCAATGTCCACAAGGCTGCAGGCCCTGATGGCATCCCCGGGCGTGTTCTCAGAGCGTGTTCTGGGGAGCTTGCAGGAGTGCTCACAGACATATTCAATCTGTCCTTGGCCCACGCTGTGGTACCGGCCTGCTTCAAATCCACCTCCATCGTCCCGATACCCAAAAACTCCAACCCATCTTGCCTCAATGATTACCGCCCAGTAGCACTCACCCCCATCATCACTAAGTGCTTAGAGCGACTGGTCCTAGCACACTTCAAATCCTGTCTCCCCCCCACCCTGGACCCCCACCAATTCGCATACCGCCGGAACAGGAGCACAGAGGATGCAGTCTCCATCGCAATGCACTCTGTCCTCTCACACCTGGACAACAACAACACCTACGCCAGAATGCTGTTTATAGACTTCAGTTCAGCGTTCAATACAATCCACCCCTCACAACTCATCAGGAAACTGACAGACCTGGGTATCAGTTCCCTCATCTGCAAATGGTTACTGGACTTCCTGACCAACCGCCCCCAACATGTCCGGCTGGATAACCGCTGCTCATCTACAATCACAATGAACACCGGTGTACCACAAGGCTGTGTGATGAGCCCTTTCCTCTACTCCCTCTTCACCCACGACTGCAGACCTGCTGATGGTTCCAACACCATCATTAAGTTTGCAGATGACACCACGGTGATTGGCCTCATCAGTGACAACGATGAGGCCGCCTACAGGGAGGAGGTGGATCGTCTGGCTGAGTGGTGCGACAGAAACAACCTGCTGCTTAACACCGAGAAGACCAAGGAGCTCATCGTGGACTACAGGAGGAATGCTGACCCACATCCACCCATCCACATTAAGGGGACGGCTGTGGAGCGTGTGAGCAGCTTCAAGTTCCTGGGAGTCCACATCTCCGAGGATCTCACCTGGACGACCAACTGCTCCAAGCTGGTCAAGAAGGCTCACCAGCGCCTCTTCTTCTTGAGGACTCTGAGGAAGAACCACCTGTCCTCAGACATCCTGGTGAACTTCTATCGCTGCACCATCGAGAGCATCCTGACCAACTGTATAACAGTCTGGTACGGGAACTGCTCTGCCTCGGACCGGAAGGCGTTGCAGAGGGTCGTGAAAACTGCCCAGCGCATCGCCGGAGCACCACTTCCTGCCATAAAAGACATCTACAGGAAGCGGTGTCTGAAAAGGGCTGGGAAAATCATCAAAGACCCCAGTCACCCATCACATGGACTCTTCACCCTCCTGCCCTCTGGGAGGCGCCACAGGAGCCTCCGGACTAAGACCACCAGGTACCGGAACAGCTTCTTCCCCACAGCTGTCAGACTCCTGAACTCTGCCTCCTGACATCTGACCCACGTTAACTCATGGACTGAACATACACACACCCACAATGGACAACTGTACCCTCAAACACAATAATAACATGGACTGAACCACCACTCACAACCACTAGCACTTTATATAGCCTCTGTAGAAACTATCTACACCCTCACTTATCTTAACTGCACTACTGTATAGCTCTGTGTAAATAATCATTCTGTACATTCGATAATCTTTAATCCTACAACTGTTTACAACTTGCATAGTTCCCATTTCTGTATAGCTGTATATCCCAGATTCTGTAAAGTTATTTATTTCATTTCATATTCTGTATAGTTTTTCATATTTATATCCTGTTCATATCCTGTACATAGCTTGTACTCACTACAGCCTGTACATACTTATAGTTATAGAATATTCACAACATACTTCATACCGTGTACATTATAACATACCATAATAGACCCATTTCTGTAATATACTCACATATCTATATTATTGCTAATATATATTGTAATATATCTATATCACTAAAGCACTTCTGGATGGATGCAAACTGCATTTCGTTGCCCTGTACCTGTGCATGTGCAATGACAATAAAGTTGAATTCTATTCTATTCTATTCTATTCTATTCTATTCTATTCTATTCTATTCTATATGGACATGGCATTGCATGTTATCACGTGTGTTGCTAGCACTGCATCTCATCACCTAAACACAAGATTATTTTGACCTTTTGGCATGCATGGCTTCCCCTGATTTCATGCATGCAGCATCAGGGTCCGAGTGTGAATAGAGATAATTAACACTTCTGACCAGGACTGATCTCTGCAGCATCTTTTTAAAATGTAACAATTAAGAATGCTTGCTGAAATAAATACTCGACTGGACTCTAATTTATTCAACGAGATACTAGAGATGAAAAATTCATTACTGACGCCAAGCTGCAACTGTTTTGTTTATGGTCTATTAGTGATAAGAAGAAAAATGGAGCCTCTATTCTTTGTGAAATTTAGACATCAAATCACCTATTCTGCAGCAAAGTTTTGCTTAAGTTAGAATCATTTAGTCCTGGTGAATGTGGTGACACTTATGGTGACAGCAAACACTTACCCCCGAGAGCACACTGGGTGCATGTCTGTGTTGTCACGTCTCAGACGAGGTTCGTTCCGTTCTTTGCACGATTTCAAATTACACTTGGAGCGTTTCAGAAGCGTTTGGTCTGTAGGAGATTGTTTGTGCTGTTTCTGTTCTGACATCCTGCTCTCCTCATCTGCTGTTTGGGCAAAAATACAAAAGAAGGAAAGCATTTGTGTCAATGCAACCAAATAAGCATACAGTACATTGTTTAAGCGCAGAAGTCGGTCATAAAATAATTTCAAACATGATCAGGTTTGCAGATGATTTGCATGCACACAGTACAGTTTTTTTTTCCACACAACAGCTGAAGACAGTGAAACCAGTTGGAGGTGTGCAGCCTCTTGCCTGCAGCTTTTCTAGCAGCTCATTGTGGCTGTCCATTCTGTTTCATGACACTCTTTCGAAAATTAGAGTGTATCGATTCATGGACTAATGCCACAAATGATTGTTGTCTTGTTTCGTACATACACTTCTGGCAAATGATCACGGTCACCCTGTTTTTGACAGCTGAGTGCTTTTTAATGTGATCCAGGAACAGTTTTTGGTCCACCGCACAATGCATGACGTAAAGAGAGGCTAACTAATAAGGCTGTTATCAGGGAGATTTAATTCTGCTAGATCACATGTAGATATTATTAAGTTTCCCTTTGTTTAGGTAGGTTATCTTGTTGTAGTGCTGGGAGGGATCATAGACTGCTGCTACTGTGCCAGTCAAAGCTGCTATACAAAGGTTGCATCCAGTTGATAGTGAATATTTACATTCTCTTTCTGTAATTATTACCGTTAGAAAACAAATGGTAAGGTTAAGGCACCTTTAAAAAGCCATTTATTTCCACCTGTTTTTGTATCTGATTTTATATATGAAAAAATTATTTTAAGATTTTAAGAAGTTCAAAGTGAATGAGCTTAACTGTAGATGTGTCTACCTTCCAAAAACGATTTGGACTTCCAAAACTAGCATAGAGCTAGTTCCACTGGGTTTGTATTTGGATCATTTTGAAATATTTCCAAGTATATATTTTTATAAAGTTATCATGTATAAGAACGGCATGTAAACTTTAGTCTACTACATAAAAGTCAAACATGTTACACACCAAACCAACATTCCAACCTCCTGCACTGTTACTGAAAGCAAATACTGCATGTTGACCGTAGAGCATATACTCTTAATTTTGGCCATTAAACATAAGAAAAACATTGTTTTTCCCTCTAAACTGGACCAAATAAATTAAAAAAACAAAACTTCTTTATGCTCTTGTAATTAGCCATTCCCACCCACACGAATCAGGACAGATTGTTATGGTGTTTAAACAAAATCGAGGTCTTTCTGTGTTCAAAACACTCTTATTATTAGGTTTGTAATTGTATAATTCTGTTTCTCAAGGAGCTCGTCGACCTTTAATATGTTAATATGTCTCCGCTGCAAAGGCAGTCAACAATATCCAAATGGTAGTAAATTATTTACCCCCCCAAAAAACACTGGCACATATAAGAGTTTCACATGGAGGCTGCGCACAATGTGCGTTTCCCACACCATGACTGTACAAAGGCTGCATCAAGCCAGACAGAAAACATTACATCATTCCAAGTAATATTTTCTGTCCACATAAGTGGTAATGTGTGCACTTTCACTGGCACACACGTTCTCATTTAGGCAAAGGATTTCAGGAAGGAATACTGTAGCCTTTTGTGTGATGCAGATTAAACTAAGCTCAAGTTGGAGACTGGGAAATCACACCGTGGCTTTGCTTTGGCTTAATCCTGCCTGTGCATGGTGTCAAGATTTTGAATAATAACGTTAAGTCACTCCCACAGCTTGAGATATAACAGAAAAGTTAGAAAACTGTAGCCATATCAGAACTCAAAGTGCAAAGCAGTCAACAATTAAGCATGTGACAACCGTGTCAGCTGGAAATCACATTACAGACTTCTGATAATTTGTTAAGCCAAAAAAGTTTTAGTGGAACGTTCCTACCAACCAAATAATGCATAGACGCAATGTTTTAGCTTCATGTGCAAGTCGTAGCTGGATGATGGTCGATATAACGTGCAGAACTGGGGCGACAACACTGTTGTTTTCATTGTGAGTTCCATAAGTGTTCAGTTTAGGCAACAATCAATGATAGGTTTGATAATTTATGATAATCTTTTTAAAAATGTAACATCTTTACATCTACTGTCAAATATGGAAAAGAAATAGTAAAAACTTATATGTGATTACTCATGAAAGTAATATCGATATCGAAGGGAAAAGGTATATGGCGTTAAACGTGCTGTGTACATGGTTGATGTGAACATGTTGTGACTTCAGACTTACTCAGGTCCTATATGCTAGTTACTGGTATTCATAATTTGTCCATGTTCTTTACTTTAGACTACATGGGATTTTTTGTACCCGTAGTAAAGCATTGACTTTCAGAAACCTGTATTTTCCTACCACAGGGCTGGTTCATCAGAGCCTTTCTGCTGAAAACAGCTGCCTGTTGTGGCTGAGAAATGATGTAATGTGAGCAGAGATGGTGAAATGAAAACAAATGAGTTAGAGGATATAAAGCTCCGCAGAGAAACTTTATTTGTACATTTGTCATTGTAAGCTAGCACTTCAGTGATTATGAACATAATGAGGAAATGTGTCTCTACTTATTTTGATGAAAATTAACCAGCTGGCTTTAGGCTGCTCTAAATACATTTCTTTTACAAATTAGTCATATAATATATCACTTTCATTTAGTTAAACGACATGAAAAATCCCTTTTAATTGTTTTCGTGCATTTACTTACTGTAGCAGGTTTCTGTGTGTCTGGCTGCACTTCGTTTACTACTTTCAAAACTTACACCTACTTTGGGTCTGGAGAGACGTAAACGCACCCGCACTGCCCGTTTGCTGTCAAGGCCGCAAAGAGTCAAGAACAACATTCAACCTTGTGACATTACACACCTGCATCCCCTCAACCCACACATGCACACACACTCACGCAAACTTTGACTGTAGCTGGAAGGAGTGATTGTGCGCTGTGTCATCCTCAGCAGTGAGGCAATTTGAAGCCTGTCTCCCTTTTTCACAGATAGATGCAACACGTCTCCCAGGATTGCTGAATACAAACACACTTCTGATCACTCATCCTCACTATAACCTTGAAGCTAAACAGAAGGGTTTATCACATGACACGAGGTGTGCTACTACATTTTTGCTGTATTAGAGCTCTGCTACATTGAATCCTGCTGTTGTCCTGAATCCTGCAAGTGTATTTATCCCACCTATGTACCAAGTTACAACGCTGCCAGTACCAAACCTATATAAATAGAAGCAGCATTTTCCCAGGTCTACCAACGAATGGCAGCCTGAAAGTGTTTAAGTGTATTATTAGTGTATTCCATCCTTTCTTAATTTTTAAAGGGTATAAATCCTCCTAAACTAAGCTGATACCATATCTAGTGTTCCCTGTTTTATCTTAGAACTGCAAGAGATTTGCATGACAATGTGGTCACGTCTTCACACTATTAAACTTAACAAGAGCATTAGCGCATGTGACAGCTGCCCTCATTTCTCTGCGTCAGTTTGATGTCTATATATTATTTATCGTGCATTCATGGACATTCGCACTCATTGCGCAAAGTGGAGCTTGCAGCACTCCAAGTCACACGAATAATTGTTAAAACACAGTTATGTGGGATCTTGTCATAATAGCGGTACATATTCATTATGTCATGACCATCTGTTCATATAGAGAGTATAGCGCAATATGTACTAGATAAGTATTGGAGCAAACATATTTGAGTAGCAGCCTATCAATTGATTATCGTGGGCTAATGGACGGCAGTGATGTGTTTTCACTAATTTCATTGGATTTAGGGAGAAAATGTGTGATGTCATAGAGACACTTGTGTTGCTCTGTCACTGCGGCAGGATTAACAACACAGGCAACGAACTGACTTCTGCAGTTCCTCTGCTGTCTTGTGTTTGTGCATATTTAAAACTCACAGTCGCCACAGCAGGCTGTCTGAATTGCTTATGTTTCTTGAACATGGCTTGACCTCTTGTTTCACTTTTATCCTTGTATGTGGGGCGTCAACTGATGGACAGGTCACCCTGAGCTCGATGTTTTAAATCCCTGTCGTGCTAACTGTAAAACACCAGGAACAGCAGAACAGCAGCAGGGAGGCAGCTGTGCCTTGAGACTGCCAGGTAATGGGGCAGCAAGAGGCTCCTGAGCCTCACAGGAGGCTAGAGGGCAAATCCTGGATGACTTGGAGATATATGGCAGAATCAGTCTTTCCCATGGGGATCCCGTCTGGAAGCACGACTGTGATGTAGGTCTTGGATAAAGGAGTTGTCTCAGACCTCCTCTTGAATTCTGCACATCTCTGTAGCTTAAACTTACAGAACTGACAGCTGAGCATTAGGAAGTGACTAATGTCAGAACCCGGATTTGCCACCTGCTTGGAGAACATCTGTCTGTCATCACAAGGCGATCTCACTCCATTAATCTATTGGATATGCTAATGAATTTCTTGTGGAGAGTTGCAAGGATTCCCAAAGGTCACTGTGTACTCTTATGCATTGCCTTTCCCTTCCATGCAATGCTCCATCCTTTAGCTTCATTTGTATATCACATAGAAGTACACAGTAGCAGTAAGCAACCCTGGCTCCTGCTGTCCTTAGACATTGTTTGTTGATGTCATGGAAGCATTTTGTTAATTTTTCAATTAGCCCTTTGTATTTCTGATCATTTGTAGCATTTGTGAGTAAAAATCTATCTAACTATATCTATATCTGCATATAGATATTTATATGTAGATATCTGTGGTTGTAAACAATGACTGATGCAGGGAATAGGAAGTCTTGAACCACATATCCTTTATTTGCCACAAAGATATCCTGACTATAACAGAAGCCTTGAAAAAACAGCAGATGGGATCCCAGATAGCTACAACTTTTTGCCTCATGCTTTACTTGAGTAAACTCAGCTGTGACCAACAAAAAGGTCCAAATGAGATTTGGCACATTTGGCCTAGCATCAGTTGCTGTAGGTAGGTCAGCAATAGCTGAAACAAAAAAATAGTAGAAAGTGTCTGGAGCATTGCTAAAGAGTCTGGATGTCTGACTTTTAAGTGTTTTCTTCTTTCTCTGTTGCTTTTGTTTTGTTTAAAACCCCTCCCTGATCACCTGAACCAAATGCCAAATATCTCCATTGGTGTGTTTTCTTTGTTGACAAACAGCACCTTGTCTTCTTGGTGCCACTCTACATATTGTCACTACAGTCCAATATATTTAACGATAACATTTTAATTCCATTCAGTTCAATATGATTTATACAGCGCCAAATCACAACAACAGTCACCGCAAGGTGCTTAAAGATCCTACAATTATGCAGAGAAACCAAAACAATCAGATGAGCCACTATGAGCAAGCACTTTGGTGACAGTGGGAAAGAAAAAAATCCCTTTTAACAGGAAGAAACCTTCGTCAGAACCAGGCTCAGGGAGGCCTGTCATCTGCTGCGACCGGTTGGGGGTGAGAGGAGGGAGACAGGATGAAAGACATGCTGTGGAAGAGAGCCAGAGATTAATAATAACTAATGATCAAATGCAGAGTGGTGTATACACACATGGTGAGGGAAGAGGTCCATCCATCCAATTTCTTATGACCAGGAGGGTGAAGCCTATCAAGTTTATAGTTAACTAAACCTAAATTGCGCCTCATTTTTGTTGTTCAATGTTTCATTGCTACAATGACAATAAAGATTCTGAATCTTGCTATGAGGCCACAGTGCCAATCACTGCATGATCATGCTGAAATGGTAAATGGACTCAGAAAGCTCCTTTCTACTTAATTTGAGTACTTAAAGCGCTTTCTACTACAAGTCTCATTCACCCAATTACACCCACACACAGCACATAAATATAAATATTTTACCATTTTTATATATTAGCCGTTTTTAAACTCCAAAATCACATTTCATGCAGTAGAATGCAAGATATTAAGTTCATTTGAGACACACAGTTTATACAATTTATAAACAATCGGTTCCTTTGCATAGCTGTACTAGTGCTTTTGGAGCCTGATCTCAGTACATGTGCTTCAGCGTTTGACAAAGAAGATTTTTAATACATCAAATAAGCCATGACGTTAACTGAATTCTGACTTTGTTTGTCTTGTTTGTTGTGCTGTAGAAGCAACGACAGTTCATCTCTATATCAAATCCAGCTTGTTTGACAAAAAGGAAATATGGAAATTTAACTTCAGCAGTCAGTAATGAGATTTTAAAAATGTAAAGCTGAACAATGTAATATAGCAAACAGTCTGTTCTCAGTCTGCTGTTCTTAAACTAATTAACCAACAGTGGTTGCTGTTTCCACTGTGAGATCAATGCTTGGTCCTTGTTGGGGCTGTTGTGAGCAGTAGTGTGTCAAAATGTTTCAAAGGTTGAGAGGTTTGAGGTGGAGAAGAGAGAGCAAGTAACTTTCTTCTTTAAATGGTGGAGAGAAGGTTTTTTTCAAATGCTCTCTGGAAGCTGTGTGATTGTTTCTGCCTGATCCTCCTGCATACGCTTGGTCACTGCGCTGTGTAGAGTCTCATTAGTATGGATGTCAGCGCCTCTCCTTCAGCTGAACCTGCCATGCCACTACAGTAGTAGAGCTGCCTGCCTGCCTGCCGCATTGTCCCTGGATGGCCGATGTGAGGCTGCCAGCTCTGTCTCCTCCCAAGGATGACTGAAATGTGGGCGAGCGTCAGAAGCTGAATGTCATGATTCAATCAAAGGCGATGTCTGTGCCTGGATGTACAGAACAGGAATTCATGTTTCATATGGCTGTATAAAGAGAAGGGTACATATAAGAAGGCACTATCATTGCAATAAGCCTGCTTAAGAACAAAAAATTACAGCTGAGGTAAGACTGGGGAAATGGCTGTTTGGTGATAGTGATTCAGTCTACAGAGCTTCTGTATTTAGGTTGTACTGCAAGCATCAAGCAGCCCATCAAGTATTCATCTCTGGATTTAGGCTGTGGTGGCAGTTTCTGTAGCTTGGTGTGATACCTGACTAACTTGATTTTGTTGTGATCAGGGATTTGTTCTTCTAGTCAATAAAAATATTCCTTTATGAGCCTGACTGTATGATTGGGCTTCTTATCATGCTGCAGAATAAATTTGGGGCTGATTAGAGGCATTACTGAATATACTGGTTAAAACATTTAAAGTGTCCAAAAGCTTTGCACAGCACTGTATTTGTAGCAGTTATTTCATTTTTCTTGGAAAAGGTTTCAGATCGTCTTGGATTTACGTAGTTGACAGCCTGGCTTATTGTTTATTTACTTTGACACTTCTGGCTGTAGCTCTTTCGTCTTGTGTAGCGAAATCACAGGTGGTGATGTTCAGTACAGGCTGACATTGAGGGGAAAAACATATGACACTTCCAATATCTTTCTTGAAACAAAACAGATGTTTGTGAGTCAGGGTAAGCTTTTGGATGTAGGAAATGTGTGAAACTGAGACTTCTGCAGCACAAGCAAAGAAGAATCAAATGAGCCAAGAAAATATAAAACCAGAGATCACAGATTTAAAAGGTACCAGGGTAAGATGAGCAATGGTAAGACAGAGAATATCTACAGAAATGTGGAAAGTGCCCCACGTGACATTAAGCCAGGACGAAGCAGCTGTGCACAAAGGTGAGGTTCTCCCTTGTCTTTACAAAAGCTGCTGCAGGCTGCGAGGAAAGTTTACCCACGACTCAAATGGGAAGTTAGACTAAACACAAACATGAATATTTGGGAAATACACTAATTCCTCTTTAAGTGTCATAATGAGAGAAAGAAGCGCTACATACGTTACTCATGCCTATATGTTAAATATGAAGCTACAGCCACTAGATAGGTTAGCTCGGCTTAGCCCAGTGGTGTCCAAACCCAGGCCAGTGTCGAGGGCCAGTGTTCTGCAGGTTTTAGCTGTGTCCTTGATCCATCACAGCTGATTTAAATGGTTCTCCAGAGGCCTGGTAATAAACTAATCTTATGATTCAGGTGTGTAGACCCAGGGTGAGATCTAAAACCTGCAGGACACCGGCCCTCGAGGCCTGGAGTTGGCCAAGCCTGGCTTAGCCTATCTTTGCATAAAAACTGGAAAACGGAGGAAATAGCCAACAGTGCAGGTAACTGACTGATTTTATGGGTTTTTCATGTTTCATTAGCTGTTGCTTGTTTGTTACTGTGTAACTAGCTGTCACTTTTTAAATTGTTCTACTTTTGTTAAGACTTTTTATTATAGGCTATCTAGCCATTTTGACTGACAGATGGGTACTAGTAAAGAGCAGTAGATGCTCTGTAGCTGTTTGCAAGGCCTCGCTTCAGCTAATTCAACTCACAGAACTGCACCTCTCTCATACTTACAACTACCACAGCTTGCTGTGTGGTTAATTGCACTAACAGAATGTCCAGGAAGTCAGTTTGGGTGACAGGTATTCTAGTTCAATTACTTAACTAATAAATTAGCAGTCCATCTGTGTTCTGCCTTGCATGCATAAAGTCTGGGGAAGCTAGCTTTAAATCATGACTTAGGACTCCTCATCTAATATGGTTAATTCTGGGCCCCAAGAAATCAAGATGCCAAAATCAAGGCTTTGAAATTAGTTTTCACAAACCACTGGGATGTCACAGTGACTGTGTTCGTCTTTTACATAGGCTACAGTACATGCTTGAAAGCCTCCAAAGGACTTGAGCCTTGACTTGGACTTCATGACCAAAACTTTAGCACTATCTCACAGAAAACTCAGCCTCAACCTGCTGGGCTTTTAAGTCTTTTACATTTTCTTGTCCCAGTGTTCAAACCATTAAATCCAAGTGATGTTTATACTGATAATGAATGAAGGAAGGAATGACTGCATAAGTGTAAAACAACTACCCAAGAGATGTTTATGTATTCCTTCTCTGTGCACCCATGGCCATTCCACCTCAAGGCCAGAGGATAAATTCTCCTCCTCTCACTTCGTGCTGCTTCGTCATCACTCCTGGCCTTCAGTCAATCGGTGTGACAATGAGATGAAACTGCACTGCCTTCACAAAGTCACCTGATTATACAATATTCTGTTTTTAGCCTTCACAGCGTCACCTCATCTATTCACATACCGCCGTGCTTCAAAACGCTTCCAGGAACCAGAGATGAAACTTTTTATTATTAGAGCTGTACTTTGAGGTCCATTGATGTAGCCTAATATTACATAAATTGGTTGACAATGCTGGGCTTTGTTGAGCTGTGATTGCACCGGGGTCCTGCTGCGTGTGCTTTGCCATTTCCCACTAAATCTAACTTTTAAGACGTTGCATTTCAGTCGTCATGGTTTCTTAGCTTCCCCTCGCACCTGCTCTATGCAATGCACGCCACAGGAGTGAGAGTTTTTCCAGGCATGACTCAGAGACAGTGACACCCCCGCCCATAACACTTTTCCTCCTCATGTGCTCACAGTAAGACATATTGACATGTTGTCTCAGTCTTTTTGATAATGCATTTGGTCCTGCTAGATAAGAGGCCCATACATCAAGCTGTCACAGGTCTGTCGAGCAGCAGCCTCACCTCATCACTTATATTCTCTCTTTCATTCTGTACACTTTGACTGCGGTACACTCCCACACATTTCTGTTTACCTACTTTTATTTTTCACTCTTTTCTGGGAGCTTTTAATTCTAAAATAACCTTTTCTATAATTTCTTTCTTCATTGTGCCTTCATTAGTAGCCATTCCTTTCTTTTAAAGGGACAGTTCAGCTCAGAGTAAAATCCACATATTTTTCCTCTGGCCTGTAGTGCTAGTAATCCATCTCGATTGCATTGGTGTGAGCTGCCCAGATCTGGAGATATTGGCTGTAGAAATGTCTTCCTTTTCTTGAGTGTAATCGAACCAGATGGTGAGATGGTATTTTGATTGTGGTGCTTCAAGTGCAAAAAAAAAAAAAAATGAAAAGAAAATTGTTGAAAAAAAGAAAAAAAAAGTCTCTTTCCAATAAAGATGACCCAGTTTCTTCAGATAAATAAATAAATCAATTTAGAGATTTTAGAGATTAACATGTGTGCAGGAAATACTTTCTTTTGCCTATATCCACCAGACTAAAGAAGATTGGAGCTAGTTTTTAGATGAACTGGCCCTTTAACTGTCCTGCATTTCTGACACCAAGAGCATTTGAATTGGGCTCCTTGACTCCTTCCCTCCTCCTTCATTTCATGGCAAGTATAAATGTGAGTTTTGACAAACAAAAAAGTAACGCCTCACTTGAAAGCAAGAAGAGTGGGAAAAAGTAAACAGCTGATGGAAAATGTATTTAAAAATTAGGAAGGCTTGGGTTTGAAATTAGAGGAATGACCAGCTCCTGAGGGTAAACAGGGCAGAACAGGCTCATTTATCACAAAGCGAAGCCTTAAAGGCAGAACTTAGCCGAACAGGTGAGAGGAAATGTCAGTGAAACCGATGGCGGCTGAGATATATGCAGGAGCTCGTTGGTGGTGTTAGCAATTAATTTTTTGTTCATATACTTGACAGTCATTCATCGATTTAAATTATGCTGCCAATCTTGTTGCTGATGAGAATCAACATGGTGAAAGGCACACATCAATCTCTTTTGCTAAACCCAACCAGTGAATGTCCAGTAACGAGCCGCTCCTCATTCTCTCAGCACCAAATAGACCCATTTGTCCCGGTGCTGAGTCTGGTGACCCAGTGTTTGTGTTTTTGATTTGATATTGTTTGATTATCGTTATTCATGGTTTTGGTTATCTTTATTTCTTAGTGATCTTAGTTTTTCCTCCCTCAGTGTTTATCTTAGCCTGTGTATAGTCTCTGTTCCCGCGTCTACTCTGTGCCTTTCCTGTGTTCCACATTTTATGTCTAGTCACCCTTGTCTCTATGTTCCCTATGTCTCCCCAGTCACTTGCTAAGCTTGCATGTCTGGAGTCTGAGTTTCGATCTGTGTGTTTCCTGTTTTATTTTGATAGATCCGTTGGGTCGTACATCCTGCCTGCCACAGCACAAACCACGACACCACTTCCATTTTGTCAAGCTCGTTCCTTTCTCAGTGAAGTGTTCATATTGTCCTTGGTCTCTGTGCAGCTCTTGCTCCCAACTTTACAGATATAGATTGCTGGCCAGGATCCCTTGGCATCACATATTAATGTGCTGGGTACTTTTATGCATAATTTGTCAAGGTGCAGGACGGAGGCTGTAAATGAGTGTAATGTACAGTACCAGTCAAAAGTTTGGACACACCCTCTCATTTAATGTTTTTTCTTTATTTTCATGACGATTTACATTGTAGATTCTCACTGAAGCCAAACTTCAGCTGTCAAACAGGTGGCATTATTTTAAACTCCTGAATACTTTGGTATGCAGAGTTCATGGCTGACTCAGGCACTGCCAGGAACCCTATTCCTCTGCCTTCAAAACAAGCCCATTACTCCTCCACTGACATTTGGTTTGCTGTGTTTGGTTTTCCACTATAGAAAGAAAACCAAATGTCCTTTGGTTACAGAAGTCTTGTCTTTTATTCAGAAACAGCTTTGCACGCCTAAACTGCGCTGCCATGTTCTGCCGTGAACTTTAACATTTAACGTGCTAACTCAGGCCTGTACACTGTGAGATGTAACTCTTTGGTTTTCTGCAGTTTCTTTGCGCATTGCACGATCATGTGTTGAATTTGCAGGGACATTCACTCCTGGGAAGATTTGCAACTTTCCTGAATGTTTTTCACTTATGATGCAATGGACGACCTCAGATTCTTTGACCTTATAACCATTCCCAGACTGATGTGCAGCATTAATTGCTCTTCTAAGATCATTCCTGATGTCTTTTCTCTGTGGCATCGTGTTAACACACCAATGAATGCTCCAGACCATCAACCTGCTAAAACGTCTGCTTTTATAGAGGTGTTCACTCTTTGTGGTGATCGGTTAAGCATGTACATCTAATTGGCAGCACTGTGTCTGTTACTTACCCTTTAATTTCTATGGAATGGTGTACTCGGTTTTTCAAAAGACAGTATAAATGTGCAGTGAAAACTTTCTTTTTCACGTGTCTGTAGTTATCATTAAAATGTTTGTTTTCTTGCTGTAAATGAGAAACAAATCTTTGATTTGTTCAGTGTTTCAGAGGATGACACCTCTGCCACTGTTGGCACTGTCAGTTTCTGTAAATCTCCTTGAAGCTGCACCTTGATTTAGCTCTTGTAAGCCTTTTACTTTAATAGGCCACACGTTGGAAAAACGCACATGTGAATAAACTCTCCAGAACTGATAACAGTTGTTTCTGTAGCTATTTTTATTTTATTTTAGGGCGAATCCTCTATTGATTGGGCCTTTCTTGTTCTGAGATCAAGGCCTTTCCTCCAGCTCAAAATGTGGTCAGGATTTTCATTCAACATTTCAAAGTGTTCTCAGGGCACTCTGGCACCAAAAATGCTGATCCCTGGTTCTGAGTGATGTATCCTTGAACAAAACAACTGTACTTTTGCATTATTTATGTGCTTGGTGTTTGGTATGCTAATAGTGAACATTATTTTATTCCTCCAATGACATATAGCTGCTCTCATCCTGGTGGTACACAGCCCCAGCTGACCAAGACCATCAGCGACGCTGTCAGCGGAGGAAGGGCAGCTCCTTTCCTGTGCTGCTAGTGAAACTTTTGGTTGCAATTTAACTAAAACACCAGAAGTCACCTTGTAAAGACAGTTTTATAGTTTTAAAAGTTTGTTTTGAGACTATAGCTTAATTCACTCTGACAGTCTAAAATATTTTTATGCTATGTTGTTTCTCTGCTTTATTAATTTACTGTCAGAGCAGCTTAACTGAGTAACCCTTTTATCTTATCAGCCGCCCAAAATCCCATGTTTTATCATTTCATTTATCATCCTCTGCATCCAGCAAATCTGCACATCAGCAGAAACCACTGCAGAATATACATGAATTTTAAATTTCCCTCAGACGCAAGCCTGAATCATGACCATCTAAGAAACTAACTGCCTAACTAGCTGACTCACAGCAGGTTTTTTGATGATCACCGGGTAGTGGTGATGTAACAAGCAATCCCTGGAAGCCAGAAAAACACTCTGCTCTGTATGCTGTAAATATATCAAACAACTTAAGAACATTAGTGTTATTTAAACATACAAATTAAATCCAGTAAATTGAATCCACTGGACAATAAAAAGAAATACTGTATGTCCCTTGCACTGGCTTCTGGTTGGGCACAGATATCAGTTTAAAATCCTCACTCTTTCTTTTACGTCTTTACGAGGAGAGGCCCAAACTTATATCATCAAGCTTCTTCACCCTTACTCTCCAAAACAGATCCTTAGATCCACTGATGGTCTTCTGACTATCCCACAGACCCGTTTGAAAACAAACGGGGATCACACTTTCCAAATCCCACCACCAATACTGTGGAACAGTTTACCTCCCCCTCTATACACCATTGACTCTTTGGCTTCTTTTAAAAAACAGGTGAAACATCTATTTAGACAGGCCTTTGGGTAATGTTCTTGTTATTGTGTAATATGTTGTTTTGTCTGATTTGTTTTTATATTCCCTGTAAAGCACTTTGTAACAGATTCCTGTCTTAAAAAGTGCTATATAAATACATTTTACTTACTTTTACTTACTATACACGTACAAATATCTAATTAGCCAATCACATGGCAGAAATTCAATGCATTTAGACATGGAGACATGATCAAGATGATGTGCTGAAGTTCAAACTGATCATCAGAACGAGGAAGACATAAAACATAAAACATAAAAACATCCAGCCTGCTTTCTATTAACTGTTCAGGCTAGTGATGGTGGTGGTGTAATGGTTTGTGGGATATTTTCTTGGTAGACTCTGGATCCCTTAGCACCAGCTGAGCGTTGTTTAAAGACCACAGGCTTCCTGAGTAATGATGTTGACCATGTCCATTCATTTATGACCACAGTGCACCCATGGGATGTGGTGGAAGGCGAGATTTTCATTATGGATATGCAGCAATTGTGTGAAGGGGTCCAATCCATTACTAGCAAGGTATCCGGTGAGTCTAGTTGAGTTAATAACATGAGAACAGGAAGCAAACATATTTAGTTTGAGTGGTGCAAGAGGGCAGCTGGTGTGAGCTGCATTAGTCAATGTACACAATAAGTCTGATAACAAAGGCGGGCCTCAAAATTGAAGGGCCTTGTATCAACAGCTCTAAATAATGAATCTGAATGCAACCACATTAATATTGTATTTTGTTTCAGGTTTTGCATATGAATGTTTTTAGGTGTGTATTTCTTCACATTAGAAAAAAAATGCACAAAAGGACATTAATAAGTAATCAAACAGAAGCACATCCAGTTACCAAAAGCAAAACTGGCCCATTCTCTGTATCCTCTACAAGGGAGTTGGAAATATGGCTGCAGACCAAATGTGGTTTAACTACAGTAACAATAGCTGTCAGATTATTGGGTTAAGCCAATGCCACTTTGAGATTTGGGCACACAGCTATTTCCTTTCCTTTGATTATTGCTATTAGAGCAGTAAAGTGGTTTCTCATTCTTTATTTTGTGATCCCCTCAATATCAAATCTCA
The DNA here is from genome assembly GCF_057382095.1 of Aulonocara sp. 'chitande type north' Nkhata Bay. Taxonomy (NCBI): domain Eukaryota; kingdom Metazoa; phylum Chordata; class Actinopteri; order Cichliformes; family Cichlidae; genus Aulonocara; species Aulonocara sp. 'chitande type north' Nkhata Bay. Next base: position 34,162,769 of record NC_141363.1, read on the forward strand.
CTTTAAGCTCATCAAACCCCAATAATGCCCTTGTGTGGTCTTAATGTCAGGCAATAATGCCAAATCCTGTAAAAAAGAAGAAGAAGAACTAATTGAATTTCTTCAGTATAGTGATTACTTGAGGTTTACCATAAACCATATCATATTTCAGTCATTTAGTAAGTGGGTTGGGTTGATTTCAGTTAAAAATCTCTGAAAGATGCAAAAGGTATATGATATAAACTATGTGTGCTAGCAGTAATATTGTTTGGTTTCACTTTTTTTTAAATACACAATGCTGTCTTGCATTGTGTCTTGCATTGCTTGTTATAGTCAACAGTAAACCCATTAACCATTAAAAAGATTAATATCCTGTACACAGACTGTGAATAGTGAAGGATTTTCTTTCATTGTTATTATGTAGACAAACATAAAGTGGTTGCCCTCCCATTTAAATGATACCTGTTGGTTTCAGATTGATGCTGTTGGTGTACACTGTCATGGTCAAGAAACCAGTTTGAGATTATCTGAGCTTTGTGACATGGTGTGTTGTCCTGCTGGAAGCAGGCTTGTGAAGGTGAGTCATAAAGAGATGGACACGGTCAGCAACAATACTCAGGTAGGTTGTGGTGTTTAAATGATACTCAGTGGGTACTAAGGGGTGCAAAGTGCCAAAAATAAAATAGCTCCCACATAATTACCAGCACTAGCAGCCTGAACCATTGGTACAGGGGAGGGTGTTTTCACATTGTTTACGCCAGAAATCAAGACCCATCAGACCAGGAAACATTGTCCAGTTTCGGTGAGTCCGTCCAAATTGCAGCCTCAGTTTCCTGTTTTTCACTGATAGCACTGGTGTGATCTTTTATTGCTGCAGACCATCTGCTTCAATGTTTGATATGTTGTTGTTCAGAGATGCTCTTCTGCATACGTTTGAGTTACTGTTGGCTTCCTATCACTTGAAAGCATTAACAAGGCATTTTCACCCAGCGAGGATATTTTCGTGTTTTTTAAACCATTCTCTGTAAACCCTGTTATGCCCTTATAAACTTTGTAAGATGAACTTCTTAGTAAAACATTGCTTCTTTGTGCATCCAGCAGGTATGAAGCAATTTTTATTTATGAGTCTAAATCCAATATTTGCTTTCCTTTTAGCTGTTTTCACTCTACACTCGCTGCTTGTTCTTTAGCTGCTAAATGCTCCTCTGGGTTAGCATTGTGGAGTGGGGTTTTATGGCTGGAAACTACTGGCTGTTATGGCTTGAAGTGACACTGATGAGATCATGTTGAAAGTGAACCAAAACTGTAATGTTGCACACGGGGAAAAAACAAGAATAAGCTGAAACACTGCATAATGCTATAAAGAAGAACAGCAGAGTCTGTGTGCTAAAAACACAACAAGTACAATATGTAAAATTTGTGAAAAGTGAAATGATGTGGATTATTAATTCTGGACTAATTCATTGTGGTGATATCACAGCTCCCTTAAAAAGAAGACAGGAAAATCACAGCAGGGTTTCTTTTATTATTTTAATTCTTATTGTCTGTCTTTTTTATGTATTTAATAAATTTGTAGGTCTCTGTGGAGAACTCATTTATGTGACTCAGTGCTCCACTGATCATTAAATGTCAATTTACGGATTTGTAATTCCTGTGTGGAAGACTTTGCTGCAGTTTTTGTAATACTGACTGCATTGTACCGACGCTTCGTGTTGACTACGGCATCGGTCACTGCCTGATCAGTGTTTGCTATTCTTTCTTGAAGCTATAACTCACTGTGTAAACAGCAATGCAGTGAGAGGGGAACAAGTGGAAATACAGTGGCTATGCATCAGTTTAACTCTGATGCAGCTGATCTCAGCCTGACAGCAGCTCTCCGGCTGATGATAAGCTATGTTACCCGCACTTCTTCCCTCTGTTTGTGTGTGTGTGTGTGTGTGTGTGTGTGTGTGTGTGTGTGTGTGTGTGTGTGTGTGTGTGTGTGTGTGTGTGTGTGTGTGTGTGTGTGTGTGTTGGTGCAGCTGGCCTGACAGCAGCTTGATGGTTGTGTGTGATGGAGTGCTCACAGCAGGCTGACCAGAGTAATGAGAAGTGCATGGCTGCAGCTGATACTCCAGAGCTTGGCTCACCTGAAATGGATCCCGACCCACGCAGGCAAACCACCTCACCCTGATACAATAAACTTTAAGCTTTTTAGAGGTCATTCATAATGCTGCATTTAGCCAGCTTGTTTTCTTTTTGACTGCCCTTTGGAAGGTTTATGTGTGACACTATCAATGTTTTTAATGGTGGAGGCCCATCTCTTGACCGAGGTTTCATAAACGTTAGTGTAGAAAATTGACCACTTTATGGGGAGCGCACCCCAAGGAGAAGAATTCTCTACTGTTTATCATTTCAGTTGCTGGTCAAGTAGCTCTGTGGTCACGGAGAAGGTGTGTCAAACTTCAGGCTTGATGTTACTGTCAGATCGATGAGATGTTTCGAGTTGTCTCCTGGGTGTTGTCCTCTGGAAGCCCCGTGGCAGACTTTTTATCAGACGGGGATTTGTTGTTAGTACAAGGATACACAGTGCAGTGTGTGGCAGAGGGACCAAGTGATGCAGGAGTCCTGTCGCAGTGATACGAAGGAAACCTTGCAATCGAATGTTATCCTGAAACTGTCTGCACAAGAAAAAGAGCGTCATTTGTCCGAGAAAGCCCCCAAATCCAGCATGTGGTTACATTGCAGTGGCAATGACAATAACGTGGCAATAACATGCTCACAGTCATAACATGCTGATGTTTAGCAGGTAGATTTTCCATGTTCCCAATAAGCCTCCCATTCTTTTAACCTTATATTTTTATAATTCCCCTGAAAAGACCACAACAAATGACGTCTCTGCTTAGCAACAGCCTGCTAATCGCTTATGTGTCTGTGCCACTCTTGTCCAAAAAACTATTGAAAACACATGAAAGAACCATAAACTCACAATGGGTGGGCGGGTTACTTTTTGATAAGTATAAATTCTCTGCTAGCTTTTAGTCTCTTCGGGGAAATATTTTTGAACAGCAGAGATTAAATAAATGGACCCTCATCCTTTAGATGCAGTAATCGGCTGGCACGGAGATCACATTTTTTATTTGATCTAATTAGATATGGGAATTTTTACAACAGCAAAAAACAACTTAGACATCTTAATTCATTGAAAACTGACTTGGCTCAATATTAATGTCCCTCTGTATCCTTTCTGCATCATTATGAAAAACATACAGTTTAACTGGCTTATGTAACATTGTAACACCTAGTTGCTCACCTTTAATGTATAGAGAGTTTGACTTTCTCATCAGGTACAAACCACATACTGGAATTTCCTTGCAGCAAAAAGGTTGAATCAGACGATCTTTATGATTTGCCGTACCTTGAAAATGCTCAAAGAAACTATGAAACTTGACAGGAAGAATTTAATAATGGAAGCTGACTCCGCCAGTGCATTGACTGATTATTAGTTTAGTTTGTAGAGAATCTGATACGGTGCTACTCAAACTTCAGTGAGTGAACAGGCTGTAACAAGCCATCCAAATTAAATGACAAAACAGGCTTTGTCACTTGTCCATGACCTCCACAATGACAAATGTTTATGGTCTAATGCTGCTATTGGCAGGATGACATCATTCCCAGCCACAAGAGCCAGCCTGGTATTGTTTTCACCTTGTAAAGCTGTGTCTGTGTGTAAAGCACAGCAAAATGTGTTACTGGAGACGTCTGCTGGTGCAGGAACTAACACAAAGGCCATTTTTAGTGCCTGATGTATACATCAGTTGACTAAAAGTTTAAAAGCAGCCCTTGATAGTTGGTTGCAGACATACTAGTTGGTAAATGTATTTATTTTTCTTAGTTTTCTTTTATTACATCTTTTTATTGATGTGCAGTCATGCAAAAAGGAAAGTTTTCACCGGACTCTAAGCAGTCCTGTGAAGTCCTGCTGCAGGATTTTAGTCGGGACTTTGACTTGACCATTTCAACACCTTAATTCTTTTTCTTTTCAGCTATTCAGTTGTTGTTTTGCTGCTGTGATCTTTCTCCTGTTGCATGACCATCAAGTATTAGCTGTTGGACAGATGGCCTCACATTTGATTCCAGAACACTTTGTTATACAGAGCTCAGTGACTGCAAGGTTCCTAGTTGTCATGTCTGCAACACAAGCACAAATCTTAATCTCTCCACCTCCGTGCTTGACAGCTGGTAATAGGTGTTTGTGGTAATATTCTGTTTTTGTTTTTCACCGGATGTAGAGCTGTGCATTATAGCCAAATATCTCCACTTTGATCTTATCTGTCCAAAGGATAGTGTTCCAAAAGTCTTGTGGGTTGGTCAGAAACAGTTTTCCTAGCCTAAGCCGTACTACCCTTTTTAGAGAGGAGGACAACATGTCCAAACAAGCTATACTTGTTTAGTCTTATTCTAATTGTACTGCCATAAAAGTTTTATATTTACCATGCTAACTGAGGCCTGTAGAGTCAGAGATGTAACCTCTGCTTTTATAGAGGTGGTCAACTAATCAAATGTATTTAATTAGCATCTCCCGGCTGTTACCTGGCCTGTTAATTCCTATAAGGATGCAGTTTTTTCACAGGACTGCATAGAGGCTTGCGAAAACTTTCTTTTTCACCTGACTTTACATTGCCAGTTAACTGTTGGGTTTTTGTTTTAATTACATTGCCACCCACCACTAGACAGCAACACCCTTCTCTTTCTCTGTGAAGTTGTAAACCTGCAAGGTGGAAAGTAAAGACAGATAACAGCTGCATGAACCAGCCTGGTTCTGCAGTACTTTAATCTAGAAAATTTATGGTTGTTTGCTATGTCACAATAAACTGCCAGATAACCACTCGACTGGAGCAATGTGTAAACACATTCTGCAAAGGTGTCTGGCCATTAACCTTCAGGGAAAGAAGGCTGCCGGTGCTAGCACTGTTAATGTTAGCCACACTGATGTGACATTGTGTGTGCACTATGTTATGATGCTGCAAAGTGTCATACGCTTCTTTGGCATGTAAAGTATAATTATGTTATTTTTGGTTAGTTTTGGTTATAAGTAGTAATAAACTTGCTTTTTATTTAGCTTAGATTTCTGGGCACAACAATGCTGGCTATTGTTTAAGCAGAAGAAATGTTTAGCAATCACTTCCTTTAAAGTCTGATGGTTTATTGAACCATTCCACTCCCAGACCCCCCTCCCAGCAGAGAAGCTTTTAATAACCCTGTAATAGCTACTACATTATTTCCTCACTGTTGCAGCTGATGCTATTCTTCCTTAGAAGACAGTCTCAGTACAAATACATAATCAGATTCTCCAGTCACAGTTTTGAGATCTATAAAAAGTAAGTATTCTCTATCTGATAATAATTTGTGTTTGATATGGGGTTTGTTTCCCCCACACCTGTCTGGAGTCTTTATATTTTTACATCATACCATCAGAACTGCATATTTTACAACTGGTGTATGAGCTAGTTTTTGTATTACAAATTCTTGCATTCCAAACTCTTTTAGCAGATGACTATGAAACATCCTCTTAGTGTCAGTCTACGCAGATACAGTGCAGTACTTCATCCTGAGCAGATGAAGTGAAGTGAAAGCAATACTAAGCAAAACACACATCTGAACTGAAGACAGTTTAAAATTTATAATTAAAAAAACATGATTTTCTTGGTTCTTTACACACAGTTTCCCATTCTTCTCTCAGCTCTGTGCCTCTTTTTGTTTCTTTCCACCGTATGCTCATAAAAAACCACACATGCAAACAAACTGACAGATATACAGTACATTAGCTCAGGGGCTGACAGTGCATTTAAATACCTTTGGAAAACTGCTGCTGGTTTCCCTGACAACATTAGAGGCAATTGATTGTGCTCAGCTCCTCCAAGTGTGGGTATCATGCTCGATTCAATCATCAATGCACCTGATGTACAGTAGCAGTGTTTTCTCTGACACTCACTATGCGGGGAGGCTTCTCCCAAGCGAGGCACGAATGGCATGCCTGCAGGAAGTCATTATGACTTGTTTTGCAAGCTGTAAATGTCCTCCAGCATAGAGGTGAGCCTAAGACTCATGCTGCATTGCTGGAGAGCACTTCCATTTTAACACCGGATCTTCGTCTTCTCTACTTCATGCTGTTATACTAGAGGCAGTTTTAAGAGAAATGCTTTTTTTTTTAATGTTTTTTTTACAACCCAGACAAAGGCTACTGAAAGTTTTGCTAACCAATCACACTATTCTTCCATTTCCCGTGACCACCTGTAGTGCCTGACTCGTTGGTTTGTGTTGCTGTTCCTGTTTTCTGCCCTTGTCTGACCACAGAAGTTATTGCCATACACACTATTTCTGTTCATTTTGTAACTGATGCCAGTGGAGCGCCTAGATGTTACTAAGCTGTTAGCAGTCTGCTGTCATCTCTCTCTCTCCTTCAGATGGTGGCTCATTGAGTCTGCTTTCACTGACATCACCCAGACATGCTTTTTAGAATAGCTGAAATAATTGAAGATAAACACAGCAGATGGTTGGAAAAATTGCTTTATGGCCGTTTGGTTCTGCTCTTGGAGTATTTGTTTGTGGGCTCCACAATTAAAGAAAAACAGACCTTTTACAAACCCTTCTGCTAACATTCACACTGACAAAGATCTTTATGTATTTTGTATATCTGCTTCCTGCTGCCCATTTGAATACATTTTTAGCAAAAAAAGAAAACGATTTCATCTCACAGAGTGGCTTTTCCTGTGCCATGAGAATGACAAATTTCTATTCTGCAAAATGTCTAACATTTAGGAGAAAAGATAAGAAGCTGTATTGTTCTGAGAGCGAAAGAAGAATATTGTTTTTGTTGCATTGCATTGCAGTGTATTAAGCTGTGATCTACTCAGACACATCTTTACTTAGAGTCGCTATTGTTTTTGCTTTAGAAGAAGGCTGCTGTACTCAATTTGAGCATAGCATCAGTTGGCCACATTATTTATTTTTGTTTATATCTTGTTTGTCTAGCAGTAGCTATATAATTAGGAAAAAGGATTCAGCACCAAAGGTAATATTGTTATACAGAAAGGCCCAGACAAGCATGATGGCTCAGTTTTTAACACTGTTGCCTTACAGCAAAATAGTCCTGAGAATATATACAGCTAAAACAAAACATCTGGGGCTAAAAAAAAATTATATTTTCCTTGAAAACACATACTCTCAAGTGAATAGAAAATAGAGTCACGACAGTGAAAAAGTTGGATTTTCTTTTCTTCTTTAAATCTTCACACAAAAAATTGTCCATTTGCTGCACCCACAGCTTTTTAGACCTTTGGCACTTGAGCTCTTAATTTGTAATCTGGAGACATTTCACCCCGTGTTTCTTTAACCCCCTACCACACATCGGATTGGTCTGATAATCGCTTCTGACGTGCCATACGCTCTAGCTGCCCCCAGAACAACTCAATAGGCTTGAGATCTGTTGACTGTGCTGGCTACTCCATTTTACACAGACTAGTAGCTGATTGCGTCTTCCCTCTGTGGTTCTTGCCCAGTTTGCTTTTGGTCATTATCCTGTTATAGAAGGAAACTGTCCCCCAGTCAAGTGTTATCAACAGGGTGTGGAATAGCATCACAAAATGGAGTGATAACCACGATAACTCTCACTGGTACACTTAAACATTTCCTCCACAGTTTTTCAAAGATGATGTAAGGCACTCCTTTAGTATTTTTCACTTGTTCAACAAGTTATTTTTGAACCAAATAGCTGAAACCTAATATTCTCTTTTTCCAGCCTTCACCTGTCCAGTGGGTGCACGTGTCTTTTCCTTAGATATTAGTTAGATATGGCTTTATTTGCAACTCTTTCTAGAGGGTCAGCATCCTCTCTTCTGCCTCTCTCTTGTGTTGACAATCAGACAGGTGTTTTATAGGTAACATTTAATGAAGCTGCCAGTTGAGGACCTGTGAGGTATCTGTGTTTCACACTAGAGCCACCGATGTATCTGTCTTATCTGTTTTACTTAGAGACACTTTTGAACTGTAGGACACATTGTTGTATAAAATCATCAGCTTTTGGGGGGACAGTCTCATGCATTGAATAGCCTTCATTCTAGTGAGGAGCATTATAGTCAGAAGAAGGTTGTTATTTCCATCTGCAATTTATGTTTGGCAGCAGAAATCTCCTTGCATTTCTGTGTGCATATATGGAAAAGCAGAGGCAGTAGCAGCAAGACCCCAGTGGAAAACCGAGTAGGCAATAGATATGACACTGTATAAGTCAGACACAGCAGGGACCTGGATAAATGTGGGTTGCAAAGAGACTTGCAGATACACAGAAACCGTTGGAGGCTAAATCAGCCTAAAGACCTATATAAGATCTTCTAAATGGATACATAGAAGAGCATTAGCTGACTCATCAGTTTATGTTAACTGCAGTCAAGTGATCTGCAAGGTCTGTGGCCAAGCAGGCATTGGGGCTTGCCTAACACCATATTCAGTTTTTTGAAGTTCCAGCACAAAGGATTGTTTTGGCCATTTCAAAACTGTAATAAAACCTAGAAAGGCAGATGTTTCTTGCTTTACTGATCAGCGGAATAGTATTAAAGTAGCCTAAAATAATTGCAAAGGGGTTTTCTAGTGATCACTTAGTCTTTCAGCATTAGCTTGCATTAATGCATTTTGTTATTAGAACACAGAAGTGATGTTCTTGACAATGGGCTGCTTTACGCCCACATACCTATCCCATTAAAAATTAATAATTATTCAAACTTTTTTAAATTTAATTTAAAAAATGACTGTAAGTAAAGGGTTTGTGTGCTTTCTACTCTGTGTAGCCAAGACAAATAGAAAAATAGAAAAAAAGGCCTCCACAACACAGAAGCAAAAGAGCGAAGCATATTGATAAAATAAAATTCATAAAATAACTGATGAATTTTTCTGAACTGATTTCTTAAATTATTTATATTCTCAAATACTTCTCTTTCTATTTTCTCTCTTTAACCCCTGGCAAACAACTTCTTATTCATGACAGATGAACAGTGCTGAAATTTATCCTGGGCTTATCAGTCTTTGATTGAAGCTTTAGAGTCTGTTTAAGCGATCTGGTGTGCAAAAAAAGAGAGAAAAAAAAAGGAGATAAAAATACACTGACAGGCTAAGGGTGTCTAAATTGCAAAGAAGACACTCTAAATGAAGTTATTGTACATGCACTCACGAACCAGGACATGCATGCTTACATCTGGCCAACCCATTTTGCGCACTGTTTTGCATGGTACCTATTTTCCTGCGGACAAAAAGTCTCTGGAGGACGGTGCCTATTAGTGCATGATTGACATCAGTGGAATTTCTTATGTAATCCATGGAGAGACAAGGGCATTGTTATTTCTCGCTTTCCCTGTCATCTGGGTTTAGCAGCGGCTGTGAGTTTTTTCCCCTTTTGGTTCAGCTCCCAGGGCCAAATGATTCAGAGATGCTGTCACATGACACAAGATAATGAGTAGACTGCACTACTGCAGCATGACAGCAAGGAGGTCTGCTCAAATACATTGCAGCAAACTTTGCCTGAGCATCCAAGGACAATGCTTTGTTACTTAAAAGGGTTGTATGCATTGTGTTTTGTTGTTTGCGTGTGACTTTGGGGATGCTCATGGGCACGTTTGATATTTATAAGCTCTGTGCACAAAGGACATGTATGTGTAAGAACGTGTGTATAATGCAGTTCGATCTACAGGAAAGGAAACTTGATTGTAAACTGCATCCATATGATACACAAGTTGTAATGTTTATTTGGTCCAAATATCATTAATATTATTAAAATTGGGAGAGAACTCAATTGCATGCTAGGATAATTATTGCTCTAATTGAATCCAAAATGATGCTCGGAGTTGCCAGATGTACACCATGTGCTTTTAAAACATCTCATATTGTCTTAAGCAAAGAACACTGTGTGATGTGTTGTTTTGAAATTCAAAGACAGCCACAAGGGAGATGAACGTGGCAACAGAGTTCCTCTCCAGCGCACTGAGGTTAAGACAATTATCGTCTTGCTGCTACTGGCCTTTTTATCTGACATTGCATTGTTTTCTGTGAAGCATTGTGCCATTTAAGGATATGCAATGAATGACTCCACTCTCAGGCATGCACCATATGGCGCATTCAATTCGTGCACTTTACTGAGACATCCTGGGCTTTCTTTCTAAAAGGAAACCCACAAGAAGACATGCATTCACAGCGAGACAGAAAACAGCTTATTCTTGAAGGACCAATCCAGCACTCCTATAAATCTGAGGGAGTCAAAAGCTATGCAGTAAATTTTAGCCAGGAACAGTCAAAACAGATGCAGCATACATCAAAACATCATGACCTTTAGCACCTTATATAGGTTTAAAAGACAGATTTAGATGAAACAAAGTTCTGATGATGAAAACAGTCACATGTTTGTGTGTTGTTTGGCTTTGTTAAAATCAGTAAGGTTTTAGTTTAGTGGAAGAAAAAGATGCTTTTAGAATGACTAATTAAACATAACATATAAGACAAACCTGCAATGCTAAGGGGCAGTCAGTGCATCCATACTGTATTATGCATAATTCAGATTGTCATGAGATGCTTTTATAAGGCACCCTGGGAGCATAAATGCTACAATTAGGTCAATTTAGCCCATTGGTTGGTGGTTGCTGGGCAGCATGATGACATCACAAAATATCAGATATAATTCAAGTTTTGTGGGTATAGTTTAGATGTTACTGTGGTGAAATTAAAATGATACGATGCTTTTATAAGGTGTACTGGGTGCATAAATGCTACAAATGAGACGTTTAAGTCTGCAAGCTGTTGCCTGGCAATGTCATGACATCATAATACCTGTTTGTAGATAGACAGACAGAGATTGAGTGATTAATTTTATCATTAAATATTAGTGTACATGCGTTTTATTTTTTCTTTAGTTATCTGTTATTAACAGGTTGAGAAAGCCCTGCAAGTTTTGACAGATAAAATTGGTGGCATGCCCCTGTAACTCCTTTTCTTTGTCATGTGGATAGTATTGCCCTCTTCAGTATACGACAATTAATGTTGAGGTTCGTGGCCACTTAATTTCATGCAGGTCAGGTTATGAAGTGTTTTGCCACAGCGGTAATCTTTTAAATGCCAAACAATTTTCAGATGGTGTATTGATGGTCTAAATATATCGACAAATATAGCAACGATGGAAACACGTGTTGTCATGAAGTGAGGCCGGCATTGACAGTACAGAATAATAGTACTAGCTCAGCAGTAAAAGGCCACACGTCACGATGTTTTTCTGTATGCTCCACTGAGCCTTCAGACAGACTACAGGCCCGTGTTCTCATAAATGTACTATACATGTCTGAGTTCAGCGTCATAGTCTTTTCGGCACAGAAAGAGCAAAGGAAAGATCAGTCTGTCCACTCATGTGTATTCAGGCAGAAGGAACAACAGCCCGGCGCATTCTGTAGTGACTATAGTGACTTCTATCTGCCCATTTAGAAAGACCATGCAGGATTAACATGCCTGCTTTAGAACCAAGTAAATCTTCTATGCTCACACAAACACACACACACATACACACGTTTACGGTATTTACACGGCATGAGTGCAACACAAGCATGCATGCACACATCATAAACGCACTGCATAAGTCCCCCATCATGAATATTGATAGTAATGAGCTTTTCCTCTGTACCTGGGTTCATGCTGTTGAGAAGGGATTGTCCCTTATGGCGGCGGTGGCACTGTCACCAAATGAAGATATGCAGTTCATCTAATATTGAATATCATCCAGGCTGGGATCCATAATTCATTATCTAAGTGAAGACGTGACTCTCGTGAAGAGGATGAGATTTAAAGGCTCAATGGGAGGGGTTGATAGAACAATGGCCCGCACCAGGTGCCCTCATTCAGACGGCAGCTGAGATCACTTCCTCTGTCTCTTCCATATCCCTTCAAGAGGTGAAGTTCAAGGCTTGTCATTGCAGGAGGTTATCTTGGTCTTCTAAAGAGCAGCCACAGTCCCTGCCATGCAGTACTTATGCTAATGAGCCCAAGGAAGCACCTAAAAGCTTTTAATTTGCTCTGTTTGACATCATGCCATTGGTGATGTTGTCTGTCTGCCTACATAGGAAACATACAGATTGTTACGACTTGCACTTAATTGCATTAAAAAAACGGCATTGGAAAAAAAAAGAAGCTTTTTCATAATTTTTTATATTTATAATCTATTGGATGGAGACCTGTGACAGTGGAGGCTACATGAGTACAACGGATTCATTGTCACGTTCAAGGATCCAGTTTCAGTGATATGAGCTTTGTGACATGGCACATTATCCTGATGGAAGAAGCCATCAAAAGATGGCTACACTGTGGTTGTAAATAGATGGTCAGTGACAATACTCAGGTAGGTTGTGGCATTTTAACAATGCCCAGTTGGTACGAAGGGGCCCAAAGTGTGCAAGAAAATATTCAGAACACGATTACACCACTAGCAGCAGCCTGAACTATTGATACATGCAGGATGGGTCCATGCTTTCATATTGTTTAGCCAAAATTGTTGTTGTAGCAGAAATTGTTCTGAACATGTTCTGCTCTATTATCCCCGTGTTGGTGTAGTTCCTACGTCATCATAATAATGCTGGTGACCAATTACAGTATCTGAGCATTATATTAGCATTAATCAAGAAGTTAGGTAAAGGTATTAAAAACTATCACTAACAAAGTCAGTAGCAAAGTTGATCTGGACCACCATTATTATTAGGATGCAGGAACACCACCACCACAGGGATATCAGATACACCAGTCAATGTTTTTCCAATTTCGGTGAGTTCATGAAAATTGTGACTCTTGCTGTAGCTGATCTTCAAGGTTCGATGTGTTGTGCATCCAGAGATGTTCTTCTGTGTGCCTTGGGTGTAAAATTGGTTATTTGAGTTACTGTTTTCTTCTGGTTATCTGGTGCTGTTAACCATGTCATGTTCAAATGACTTAAATCACCTTTCCTATCCTGAGGTTTAATTGAATGACTGTATAAAAGTATGCAGGCATGCTATAAGAGACTCTGGCTACTGAGTCACAGCATTGTTTTGAGCTAAAAGTTAATACCAACACACTAACATGCTCAGGTATAATGCTAACATTAGCATGACTTCTTTGCTATATATAATTGTGTTCACGATGATAAGTCCGGTTATAGTAACAGTACATTTCACATCATTAGTAGTTGACTGAATAGACAACTTAACTCCATAATGTGACACAGTGAATATTGATAGTTTTACTGTCTTGGTATTTTTAGCTATATGCGAGCACAAGAGTGCTAAAATGCTTAGTATAGGAGCACTGATTGTTTGTGATACACAGGACATGCTGCTAAAAGTCCAATGTGCTGAATCTAAGTTGAAGAGTGCTCCTGTTGTTCTTCTAGGTTTCAAAGGAAATAGGAAAATAGTGAAAAATCCTGTCCTTATTCCCAGAGGTGATTGTGGATTCCTGCTACAGCTCTGAAGAGTGATGGAGTTATACAGACATATCATTAGGGTTTCAAGTGGGCGCATACCATCCTCAGCATTTTGCTGACTTGGCCCACAACGCCTCCAGTAAGTTCAGCAGTGAGATCCGGTGTCCCAGAACAACCCCTTCTCAGTGTCTGCTTAGTCCACTGGCTTTTTTGCCCAGTTACAATAGTTTCTCTTCAGCCACAACCATTCACTGCCACATTCTGCTGCTTGTGATGTTTTTTTGATGGTTTGCCGAAATGCTTGTCCTTTAATCTCTAGGTCTTTGTGGAGTCTTACTGTAGATGTTGCCACAAATCCCTTGCATCCAACTTCCACTGGCCAAATCTGAACCTTTCAGCCTGGTTGCCTTGCTTTCACAGCCAGTTCACAGTACTATAGTTTCTCCCTCTCAAAAGCTTCTTATATGGGGCACAGTGGACTCAACAAAGTAGGCAGTATGATGTGAGTTCAACCACAGCACAATGTCTGATCTAAGGCTAGCAATGGCAGTTTCAGGGGCCTAGTTTAAGTTGCTGTCCCTCCACCTGCATCTTTCAATCTTGGGCTGCTCCAATGGATACATTCCAGGATTGGAGCTGTAGCTTGGTGGTGTTTTCCTCGGCATATTCTCAACTGCTCTTGTAAATGATATCAGGTGAACAGACATCAGGCTGGCTTTGCACTGATTTTAGAACTATGAGTTTCCATATATATCTGCCAGGCACTTGAGCACTTTGCTTTGCCTCCAGGTGTAAAAACCTTGGGAAAGGCGTTACATCCGGTGAGAATATGCTTGAGCATTGATGGTGCAGAGTCCAACGCTCAAGATGGGTCTTCACCCACCCACTGTAAAAGATTTGTGGGCATTGGGATGACATCATCAGTTGCTATGATGATAAAGTGAACCCTACTGGTTTTCATCTTACGTTATCTAGCTATAGATTTCATGACCTATCCAGCAGCTTTGCGATATGTCCTTCTGAACTGACTGTCATTGCTGCTCACACAACTAATAAAAGATCACTTAAGTAAATCTTGATGGGTTTTAACTGTACAGGTTGCACTAAAAGTAAAGTCACCCTTTTAAACACTCCTTACCTTTGTTAAACTTTCAACCAGACAATTCAAAGATGTGCTAAATACCGGATATTTAGTTAGGTGATGGCTTCCATTATTTTAATAATCAAATGCCATCTCTTTTTTATGCTTTCTATGCTGTGCTTATGGGGTGTTGTTGAATTGCTTGTTCAGTCTGTAGATATAATGTTGCATTTACATTTAAAATCATTTATTTTAAAGATTGTTGTATGTGCTATGTTCTGCTTTGTACTGTGGTAGGTTGTTTGTACATTTATTGCTCCTGCTATTGAATTATCTCATTCACTTTGGAGACGTGTTGTTGCTGCCTGGAAGGCACTTTCAAAACTGATGCATCTGAATACTTTTCTAGGGCTATAGTTCATTAACTATAATTTAACACTTTAGCAAGTCAGATAGACTAATCGTTCAGACTGTAACTTTAACTTGGAGGGGATCATTTGCCCTGTAGTTGCAGCTGGATCCAGTTTACCATTATGAATAATTCAAACGATACACAAGGCCACTTTTAATTTAGATATTCAGAGCAGCTATGTTTACTGCGTCATCCCCTTTACAGTCAGCACTTTTTTTTCCCATTTTGTGTTGTGCTCACAGTAAGGGGAGGGTGAGGGAAAGACAATGAGATGAAAGAGGAGGCGAACATGAGGAAGCATTTATGCAGCTGCAGCAGCAAAGATAAAGAGCGCGCCTGTATGTGAGCGTGAATGCACGCCCGCTGCTGCTCTCAGGTAGATTGTTGTCAGACATGTTTTATTTGTAGTGAGGGGAAAAAAAGAGATGTAGTTAAAGCCTGAATATCTCCTCTTTGATGTCGCAGCGAACTAACAAAGCAAACAGGGAAACAGCCGCGTGTTACCATTCACACTGCTTCTAAACTCCACGGCATATCATCAGGCTTTCAGTGGTGGACCACATAATTGATATCCCTGCCCCCAATTAGAATAATAATTATCCCTGCTGTTCTGTTGGAGCCATCTAACTCCAGGGGGTTAAAAGTGATGGGTTTTTTTGTGTATTTTTACCCCGTGACTTTTAACATGATTGTTTACTACATGGTACAATAAAAAAAATCTGTTATTGCTGACCTACAACATGAAATGTCATGACATAATAAGATTTTAGTGGCAAATTAGTTTCCTTACAAAGGCAATGAGGATTTAGAACAGAGCTCTCTTTTATAAGTGTGTGCAACTGTAACAGATCAGAGAAAGTAAACTCAGATACAGCCGGACTCCTGCTTCTGTGAGCATTCATCTCTCACTGCAGGACATGTTAGTCTGCACACACAGCTTTAATTATCCAGAAAGATGACTTTGCTGCTCATTAGGCTCAACCAGGAGACAGGTGACTGGCATAAAGGATAGATGCAGGTGATCTAGAAAACACACAACCCTAACCCACCACTCACTTCTCAACATGGACTGTTTGTCAAAAGCGATCGACCATTGAAGGATGAGAGGACAAGGGAACACGGTGGCCCTTCTGCATTTCCTCCTTTTCTCTGTGAGCTATGTAAATTTGCCCACCGGGGGAATTATAAAGAAGGAAAAACTGTCCAGTTTCATTTTCAGCAGGCCTAAAGAAAGCTAAGATGACTCATGTGGTGAGTGTTTGCACTTAAAGTAAAACCATAACTGTTTGGGGCAATGCAACATGATGTACTTTCCTTATTCTGATTCAGTCCTTTTATCGGGGAATATTTTGGACAGTCATTATTTTGGGCAACCTAAAGAAAAAGCCTGCGCTGTGAATAATTGATAACTAACCGGAGATGGCTCCCAGCCTGTAGTTTATTTCTATAAAAAAAGTTAACTTGCTGAACGTCAGCCTTGTGTGGTGCATATCTGTCATCTAATGGTTCGTGCAGAAAATACTGCTCAGCATATTTTATACAGTGGAACTTGAGATGTATACAAACTGAGGGGATTATCCGTTTTGTGGGGAGTTTGAAAGTTTCTCATTTTCTCCTTTCTTTCCTCCCCAAAAAAGGTTTTTGCTCTTCTTGCCAGTGCTTTCATCAAGACAAATGGTCTTGGCAAAGCCTTTGGCCCCATAATTAACACCAGCCCAAGGAGGAGCCATCTCGGCCTGCGACCTGACAGGCCTGTGCTCACAATGGCCTCACACATCAGGGCCAACGTGTCACAGCAGATCTCCATTCACACCAATTTCAGTCCGCACATGTCTCATCTCATCACTACACTTCCCCAGGCTTTGTTGGATGTACAGTTTCTACCAGGTTACATGGATGATAATATCAGTATTGTAACCATCATTACCATTGCTCTCTCCACGATATGCTCACATTATATTGTATATTTATAGGGAGTATGTTTATTTCCCCTCTAAAAACGAGAAGGTTATTTTTCGTAGCACTCCTTTTAGCTATTTCAGGCAGAAAGCCACCATGTCCTTCACCACTGCGCTGCCTCCTTTGACAGAGTGGCTCTTTAGTATGGAGGTGGGAATGGACAAAGGAGACTTGGGAACTGAGGGCTCAGCAAGATTTGTCACATTTTGACACTCGCTTTGCTCTACTAACCCATGTCACACTAGGTCAGCGTAATCCACCCCATTTTTCCCATTTCCCAGAACAGATAGAAGTAGGATAGAGGTCATTGTGCATCCAGTTTCTTTCAGTTAGTCCATCTTTGATTAACGCAATAGTCTGGAGTATACATGCTCTAGATATTACCAAACTAGGTTTTAAAAAGTAACAATAGGTAGGTTTGAGTTTTGAGATTATTAGAGGGAATAAATTAGAATTTAAGTACTTGATGAAGAAGTGAATGCCTAACAGTTTTCCAAATAGGAAAACTCAGAGATAGAGTAGTTACAGTATAGCAATGAATGCAAACTTTTCCATATATGCTAAACCAAAGTTTTCTGTGCCCATAAAAAACCCAAAAAAGACAAGAAATACAAGAAATACATGTAATTAAATGTAAACATTTTTATGGATAGAATATTGAGGTGTACTCAAGGGGTTGAGGATGTCTGTTTTGTGGTCCAGGATCACTGGTTACCTTGGCTCTCAGCTGGAAGCAGAAGGATTGACCACTTTGGGTTAGGGATGAGTTACTGCCTCAAATGAAGGAGTTCAAGAATCTCCAGCTTGTTCAGGGTTCAGGGGAAAGGTAGAGTGACTGGTGCATCACACTGTACCAGTGGTTGTGGTACGTGCTGTGATGAAGGGAGCTGAGTATGAAGGCAAAGCTGTGAGGTAGTGATGGTAGAAATTAGCTTCCTCCAAAGGCTGTCTAGGCCTCAGAATAGAAACCCGTTTCTCTGGATCAAAAAGAAGCCTGCTGATGTGGTTTGACCATCTCGCCAGATGCCTCATGGGTGCCTCAGGTGAGTTGTTTTGGGCAGGTGCAACTTAGAGGGCAGGAACAGGATAGTTTATGTCTCTCGAGTAGTCATGGATCTCAGTATCCTCCTGGATGAGCTGGAGAAGGTGACTTGGGAAAGGAAAGTGGTAGAAAATTAATGGATGGTTAATATTAAAATGTTTAATAACTAGAGACAGATAATTTATGCATGAGTAGAGGGATTATTGTACATATAACGATACCTAACATTTAAATTCCACGGTCTGGTTTCAATTCACTTTCCCATTTCCTCATTGAGCAGAATTTCCATTCAGGTCTAAGTTTGTTTATGGATTTCTACGTGGAAAGTGACGTGTGACCGGCAGGTCTCCTTTCCCCATCTTTTCATGGTGATAAAGGGTCGCACAGACACACAGGGATCTGCAAAGACAAAAAAGTTACTTTGAGAAGACGTTCCGACTGCATACAGTGTGGCATTATCACCTTCCCTAGGGATACTCTGATTAACTATTCCTAACCACAGAGATTTATGTGCTGCTTCTTTTACATAATTCCTTATCTCTGCTGCTATGAATAATTCATGTGAGACTAAAGAACTGAGAAGACATTGTGGTTGAGAGTGTGGGGAAATGAGTGAGGACATCTTGAATTGCCTTTGTAGGAAGTTTGAGACCTGAAGTAAATACTGGATTTTATAATTGGAGGACTTCTAGTGCAATCTTATAATGAAATCATGACAACCTCAGCATATTTATCCAGATTAGTAAGTAAGTTGCTCATAGTATAAAATATAGATTAAATAATTAGTGTAATCATGCTCAAAATACTGAGTTACCGTGGTAGCCACTTATAAAATGTTTTTTGTCTTACTCTTGCATATTTCTTAACGTTAAATTTACATTTTACAGCATTTCTAAGCTAAGTAAAGTATGACATAGAGACTTGGGGTCACAGTAACGTGTCCTTTTCTACCTCCTTTTCACATTATGCATGGCTACACTTTCATTAAACTGCATCAGCATTTTTATGCTTAGCAGCACTCACCCCCTACATAGTACCCCTGAGCTGAGCTCCAAACTATTATTTCTTTAAAAAAATTTGTTGAGTCCATTAAAGAACAAACTCGAAGTTGTGATCAGATATTATGGACTTCTTGTGCTTGTGCACTGTCATATGACGAGTTGACAATGACATATAGCTGACTATAATAAGGCAGGGGCCAGTAGAAAGGTCCAAATGCATATAGGTAGCCTACTCTTTGCAAACCTTTCATGCTTGTGTACTCACGCTGCATTAAATGGTGTAATGGTGTATTTGACAATATAGACACCAATTTTCCATACTTGTATGAATCATCTTGTTTCACGTCTTCAATGAAACTATATGCTTTTATGTGAAACTGCACAAGAAACTCTTTATATACACTTTTACTTAGAATAAACTTATGGAATGTCACCATGTCACATTTATTTCTATTGACAGTTGCAATAAGTTTTCACCATGATCTTGATTTGATGATGGGAGAGCTGGACTTTCCCATCTCAAACACATTCCAGAAGGAATCTCGTTGGGGTTAAGGTCTGGGCCCTTTGGTGGCCAATCCTAGTGTAAAAGTGGTCCACGAACCACTCTTTCACAAGCCTTGAGCCCCATGAATTTTTATAATGTTAATGTGAAATATACGGCTGACATCAGGGAGGAAAAGAATCCAGTGATGGGGGGAAAACTGGTAATTCAGTATATTCAAATAGTCAGCTGATCTCATTTTTTGTGCATAACATTGCTGAACCTAATCCTGATAAACTAAAGCAACTCCAGATAATAACAATGAGTCCAATCTTTAGGCTCCCTAGCAAATGGAAACCCTGTGTCCCAATTAGCTTAACTGATAAGTGGTTTTCTTAAGGCTCTACAGCTGTTTAGTCCCAACCCCTTCACATTGTGAGTTCTCTTCACATTGTGTGGAAATACTTGTACTTTAATTTTTAAACGTAGTTCTACTGTTAATTAAAAAAAATTAAATACTTTGACATTTAAATGAGCTCTAAACATTATTTTTTAGATGATAGTTCAACACTGTACATAGTGTTGTTACTCTGTTTGTTGCCTGTGATGTTATGCACTTGGTCTTTGGCAGTGTCTTTAAAGTGGACCAGCTTTATTTCCAGATTTGCAGCTCCATGTTTTCATTCTCAAAATCTGTTAGGTGTACCTCTGCATGAATTACAGTTCAAAATAATCTTGATTTATCTTATACTGAGCCTCTCTGCAGCTGCTCAGTTAATTCACTAAAAAAAAGCAGTTTTCGCTCTTCTCCCTCATCACTCAGTGGCATCACTCAGCACTCTTCATTAAGGATATTCTCTCTGTTTGACATCATTTAGAGCCACGGGTCTAAAAAAACTGCCAATAACAGAATACGTGGTTTAAGTTTAAGATTTTATGTGAGGAAAAGCAGAGTAGGTTCACTTGATGGATGTATCGTCCTAGATACCTGAGATGCAACCGGAACCAAAGTAACGTTAATTCTCCAACAGGACTTAGAAAAAAGTTGACGGGTGAAGCTCTCACATTAACCTGCTTCATGCCGTAGACACAAGGATTGGTCTACTGTCTGGTGAGCCGTTCTGATTCAAATAGCCAACTTATTTTGCGTAATGTATTCAAAGGAGTTTTGGTGAAGGCTTCCATCCCTCTATTTGAAATCAATTCAAAGTCTTGACTGTCAGAAAAATAGCCAAACGACTTTGGGTTGAAGCTAAGCCTTCTTTTGCCTTTATGCATTTTCAATCTCAACCTTTTAAATCTTTCACACAAACTCCTTTTCTCTCCGTCGGCCTGCCTCTCTTTTTCTTCTGCCTGCTTTATTTTCCACTTTTCATTCTTTTCCTCTCCTGCACTGAAAGTCATTGATTCAACCATCTACTAGA
This sequence comes from Aulonocara sp. 'chitande type north' Nkhata Bay, assembly GCF_057382095.1. Classification (NCBI taxonomy): domain Eukaryota; kingdom Metazoa; phylum Chordata; class Actinopteri; order Cichliformes; family Cichlidae; genus Aulonocara; species Aulonocara sp. 'chitande type north' Nkhata Bay. The sequence continues at coordinate 34,183,607 of NC_141363.1, forward strand.
CAAAATGTCCCAGCAAAAAGATGGGGGAAAAAGACACATGAAGGGTTAGTAGGCACTGTAGGGTCTATTCATACATATACAATGACCGAAGGTTTGCTGAAGTCTTCTGAGTTTGATGTGGTTGTGTTTAATCCCGTCAGTTTCTGCAGACAATGACTAGCTTTCAGACGAAAGTGTTTATTGTGACTGTTTAGTGGAGTATGGTTTTGTGGTGTTAAAGATGTAAATTGCATGCCTGTTACTCGTGGTTCAGCTAAGAGAGACTGGTAAAAAGAAGCATTTGAAAGATTAATACTGGACCAGCTTGATGTCATATATGTGCCAAATGTTATGTTTAAACATTTGGTTTTCATTTTCAGTTGTAAAAGTGAGAAGATCCCAATATTTGCCCAGGAGTAGAGTGGGGGGTTTTTTCTGGAAAGCTGAAAGACATAAAGTGAAATTATGTGTAGTCTATTTTGATTTTTTATATAATCTTGAAGGAGGACTGAAATATTTCTTCAATTCTGGGCTTTAACTCAGGCAGTAATATGTGTTAATTAAAATGTAATGCATCAGAAGTTTTTCAGTAGCAGTTTAAAAAGAGCATCTGCTTCATGTGTTGTGTGTTGATCGCATCAGGAATCAAATTTTAGTACTTTTCCCATTTTAGCTTATATATCTGTTTTTTGCAGCTTGGCTGCATGCAGAAATTAATATTTTTAATGAAACTCTTTAGAGCCGCACATCCCACATCGAAGGCCAGCTAAAGTAATGAATTTATATTAAGTAGTTCACGAAATTTTTCACAGGAAGGCAGTTTTTGTTTAATGAAATCAGGGGGAGGTTCTGTGTGGCCAATATGTTCTCATTCATGCGCACCAAGTACTGCTTTTCTGTCAGGTGCTGCTGCTACTACAAGTTAATGAGTAAAGGAAGTCACAAACTTATTTTTCTGTTATGATCAAGTAAACTTTTCACCATCTTCATCAGGTCCTGTTTGCATCTTTGGGTTTTATGCTTTATTTTGTGCTGTTTTCACTCGCTGAATTGTTATACTTGTACTCACTTTTTAATTTGTTAAGTTTAGGCATGAAAAACTATGTGATTGGCTCTAAAAACTGTAGCTCAATGCTGGAGTCACTGGTTAAAGCTTTTACTATGTATGTGAATGATCTCTGCTTCTGGTTTGTGTTGCGCTTGTTACAGTATCACTACCAGTCAGCAGCGGGCAGTGTTTGTAGACAAGTCAGCATCTTCCATGCAAACTACAACCAAAGCAGTCACAAAGACACCAGTTCTGACCAATTTCACCTGGTGACAGCTAAAAACCACTCATCAATAAGTCCGAGAATACATATTTTTCCAGTGGGTCCCAGGGGATGCCAGGGGGTTGCCAACTGGTCTCCGGGCTGTGACTGAGGTTGTACCCAGTGTGTATAAAATAGCCAACAAATACCCACATGTGACAAGTTTGGAGTTGCAGATCCGTCTCACTAAACCTGATGTCTCAGACAGTGATGCAAAGAGGTGCTTTGCACATGCTCAGTTTGACAGTATTTTGGCAGAGTATTTGGTAGATGTTGTTGATAAGTGTTAACTCTTGGAAAGAATTAAATATAATTAGAATTAAATATTAAAATGTAAACATTTTCCTTCAAGTACTTCCATTCATTCATTTTCTTAACTCCTTCTCCATCTTTGAGCTGTGGTAGGTCAAGAGACTGGGCACACTATACACAGGCCGCCAGTCCATAACAAGGCTAACACAAAGAGACAGACAACCAGTTACACCCACACCTACGGCCAATTTAGAATCACAAATTAAGCATGTCTAAGCATGTCTTTGGACTGTGGGAAGAAAAGTGAAGTGGTAATTTATACAGAGGCTTTCATCATTTACAACAGATTCATTAAAACTGTGACAGTGAAATCTGAGATGTGGTAATACTCATAAATCTTTAGAAGATATCATAAAGATGAATCACACTTGATGGCAGAAACATCCATACAGGAAACTTTCACAAAATTCAGACAGTGGGTTGAATGTAGGTGATGCTGAGTCTGAGTCTAAATCATGAGCCTCTGCTCCTGGAGAATCTATCATTTAATGATACAAAATCAATAAACACATTATTACTCATGAGTGGATCTATTTAAGTAAACAATGTGCTGTTAAGTGGACTTCCTTTAATCACAGTTTGGGCAGGCTCCTCTGACTGCTGGCTGCAATCATAGGGCTGTTTTTAACACTTTAGTTGAGCATTGACTGACCTGAGTTAAAACCTAGTAAAGTACAAGGTAAAGACAAATATCTAAGCCTTAACTTAGGCTACGTCCATACTAATGCGTTTTCGTTTGAAAACACATCGTTTTCTCTCCGTTTTGGCCTCCCGTCCACACTGAGATGGCGTTTTCCCCAAGGAAAAACGCAGTGTTTTGAAAACATTCTTGAAAATGTAGATAAACGGCAGCGGGAAATGACGCAGGTCAATGATACAATGCTTTTATAGCTGTTATAGAGACTTGAATGTTAGAAATGCGTCATTTTAGCCCAATGGTAGGCTGGTTGCTAGGCACAATGATGACATCATAATATCTGATGTAGATACAAACCTTCAGGGGCCGAAAGCTACACCCACACTGAAAACGACTCACTCTTCCTCCATTGCTTTCAAGCTGACTGCTGGTCGTAATTCCAGCTATGTCAGTCATCAGTATCCTGTGCTCTCATTGGTCACTTTAGTCACTCTCAATTTCTTGGGTCACTTCTGGTCTCTGGTCTAGCCATCTCTTCCACTGTGGATGCTACTCAAGATGTAACCTTTGTGCCAAGTTTGCCTGGTCAAGGAAGCCGTTTGCAGCAAACAGACAAGCAGAGATTTGGTGTAATCCAGTAAGAGGGCTTAAAAAACAAGAACTTTTTGGTCTGAGCTGCTAGCAGCTAATTAAAACTGAAAATGGTCAAAAGTGAGGCTACTCCAACTGAAGAGACATTAGAAAAAGGTCTGAAGGAGCAGCTACTTAAAATTGCTGATCATTACTTCACAGTTGCAGACATTTATCTGAAAATAAATAAAAAAAATAAAACACTTTAAAATCAGAGCTGATCAAAACAAGACTAAGATAAGATAAGATAACCTTTATTAGTCCCACACGTGGGAAATTTGTTTTGTCACAGCAGGAAGTGGACAGTGCAAAAGTTATGACGCAAAAATTAGAATACAATAAGAATAAATACAGTACACAGCTGTACAGAATAGAATAAAATAATATACTATATACAGTAGAATAAAATAGAATAAAAATATACAATAAGATAAAAATAGAATACGAATGCTATATACAACTGAGTAAAAATACAACGATGCCAGAAAAGATTATTGCACTTAGTGTTATTGCACATGTGTGGATGTGTGTGTTTGTTCAGTTAAAGTCTTTGTTGTGGAGTCTGACAGCAGTGGGGAGGAAAGACCTGCGAAATCTCTCCGTCCCACACCGTGGGTGCCGCAGTCTCCCACTGAAGGAGCTGCTCAGTGCTGTCACAGTCTGCTGCATGGGGTGGGAGACGTTGTCCAACAGGGATGACAGCTTAGCCGCCATTCTCCTGTCACTCACCACCTCCACTGGGTCCAGAGGGCATCCTAGAACAAGGTCTTCAGGAGTGGGCCCTCCACCCCAAACGACCTGAGTCTCCGCAGCAGGTACAACCTGCTCTGCCCTTTCCTGTAGAGGGCGTCTGAGTTATGAGTCCAGTCCAGTCTGTTGTTCAGATGAACACCAAGGTACCTGTAGCTGTCCACAGCCTCAATGTCCATACCCTGGATGTTCAGTGGTTGCAGTGGAGAATGCTTGTGCCTGCGGAAGTCTACCACCAGCTCCTTGGTTTTACTGGCGTTGATCTGGAGGTAGTTCAGCTGGCACCAGTCCACTAATGATGAAGGATTGAAAAAATCTGTAGTGAGCAGTAGCTTGATGGGGGTCAACCTGTGCAAACAAACCAGTGTCTAATTACATGTGGAACGTGAGAAATGGCTGCCGTGCAACTCATGTTTACCCCAAATTGCAGTGAAGAAGAAAACTCACGGGGGAAACGGCTAACAGCAGGGGAAAGCTAATCAGAGAGTTAATTAACTAAATTGACACATTATTGAAATTGAATCATGATGATAACATACCCATGCTGACATCACAATGCAGTGAACAAATAGATTAATTCCTCTCTGTTTTGCCCTTTAGAGGTATTATTTCTTCTTTAGCTACACAGATATTATGATGTAGACGACTGTATCCCGTATCAAAGAATCAATGCACTATGACACCAACTATCACATTAAAATGTGATCATAGAATTTCACAGCATTGCATTAACTGTTTCGGAATTACAACTATTTTTATACACAGTCCCCCATTTTCAGAGGCTCAAAAGTAACTGGACACACTGGCATAATTTTAAATACAAGGCTTATTGTTTATATTTGGATGAACATCATTTCCAGTCATTGACTGCCTGAATTTTAGATGTCATAATCATCTTCAAATGCTACCTGTCCTCTCTTAAGATGATTTGACAGGCCTTTCCTGCAGCCACTTTCAGTTGCTTGTTTTCAGTTACCATTTTTGAGGTACACATGAGACGTACATTCTCTTTTACAAACAGCAGTGCGTATAAGGCAAGCGGTGCATGCATGCTTGTTGGGTCATACATTGCTAAAACATCTAGTCATTCATATTTTTTATCCCTAAAGAACTACATCACCCCCAGCATCGGATGTGATCGCTGGCACTGAATTACGCCATGATTCCCACCCCCTGAGCATCTCTATTGACACGCATTTCTTAATAAATATATGCAGGCGTTAAACTGAGTGAGCTTTTGCTTCCTTGCGTGATTCTTACGTGGCGACTGGTCGGTGAGGCCAGTCATCATTAGCAGTATTAATGCCTTGGGTGGTTTGCGTAGACCGCGACCCTCTGACATTTTCTCTTCTCATTCTCTTATATACCCAAGCTGGAGATTAATGTGTGGTTTTTTATTTTTGCTGCAAACTGTTTAACAGGGAAACCAGCACAGCCTCAGACTCAACCCTGCTGAAGGCAAGAAAGCACATGAGGAAGAGTTGTGTGTAAGCTCTCAAAATTATTATCCCAAATATGTACGCCTCCACTGCTCTGCTGTCCGGTCTGAATTAGCATCTCTGCTCTAAGCCACAGCTCTCAGCCGCTTTACACCATCTGTATATTTGACAGGAAACAAAGACGGGTTGTAGTGGTAAAGCAGTGGTGCCACAGATCTTATGAGAATGGCCTCTGTGTTGCTGCCACCTCTGAGCATTGTTCCTATTAATCAGAAAGCCATTTGTGATGCCGCATTAAGTCCTCGGATGTCTAAAATGTGACAAATGATGATTACCTGAGGGAAATCGATGTTGATCACAATACTATTAATGGTCCCACTGCAGGAACAGCATCCATCGAAGTACAAATCTGGCAAGATTCACCGGCTGTGAAAAAGCACTAATTTAGAACTAGCTTTGTGTCAGGTGATTCATTTAATAACCGAGGTCTGAGAGAGGGCCGTGTTAAAAAAAAAAGCTCACATCTGCTACCTTGTGCTTTTTTTGACATCAAACATACTGAACAAAAAGAAAACAAAACCTGCATTGTCTTATCTTGGCAGTGTGAATACAATCGCGCTGTTATGTGAGAGCAGCTGGTGAGTCACTCGCTGTAGTATTGCAGATAGAAAGACAGAGAAAGGGGAGGGGAGTAAAATACTTGATAGTACATGGATGCCGTATTACAGAGCACTTCTTCAGGGTCAAAAATATACTCACTCATCATTTATTCCCCTCCCCATATCTTAGGTCAACCAGGGGCAACGAGCTCAGCGGCACCGACTTTAGCTATGCGTTCATCTTCCTGTTACTCCTCTGCGGGGGATAAAATCCATATACCACCTAAAATTTATGGTCTACTTCCTGCATGTAGCCTCATATGAACAAGTCCACATATGTGTGTGAAGTGTGCTTCAAGTTGGACAAATAAGTCCTTCAGCATTTACGTGTGCTCTAACTGCTTGTTTAATTCAAGGATGCAGGAGCCTCTCATAGCTGACTTTGGCCAGTAGGATGGGCACACCAGTCCATCACAAGGGTTGCAAGAGATTCTAACAGTCACACCGATAACCAAAGTTAGACTCAGTACTGACCAACAAGCTAGCAGTCTGAAGAGGAGAAGCCCATGTAGGCACAGGGAGAAAGGATTTATCTTACCGAAAGGTTCCGAACCATTTTACCATGAGGTAACAACGCTAACCAGTGCAGCACTTTGCTCCTCTCACTTTCTCATTTGGAACTATTCTTCAGATTTTTGCATCCAGGAAAGATACTTTTGTGAAACTGAGGCATAGCTGTGAGAGGTCACATGTTCATTCTGGCCCATATAGAAAACATTAAACACATCAAATACAGTTCAACGGTCTCCTTCCATAAGCCACTAAAACATACACCTACTGGAAGGCTGGTGGTTCAATCCCTGGCTGCTCCGGTCTACATGCCAAATATGCTTGGGCAAGATACTAACCTCGGGTTGCTCATATGAATGTGTGTGAATGTTAGATAGAAAGCACTTACACAGAAAAAAAGTACTTTTATGAATGGGTGTGAATGAGGCAAGTTGTATAAAGTGCTTTGAGTGCTCAGGTAGAGGTGAAAGTGTTATATAAGAACCAGTCCATTTACTATTTTCAGACAGTTTCAAAGCTATATAATGTGTTAAGAAACAATCTTAGATTTTCACATACAGACTTGTGATAAGGATTATAGACTAAATGATTAAAGGTGCCTGCTTACACTTAATGACATTTTCAAAAACAAACAGTCTGTTTTTAAAGTGTAACACAAAAGCAAGCAACAAAAATTTGCATATGAAGCCTCCTTTTTTTGTCCTGAAGGCAAACATCTCCCATGTGCGTGCTATTTACATCAGGATTCCTCATCTTTCTTGCCCTTGCTATTGCATTGTTAAGTTTGTGGATGCACAATCACCACCTGTCAATCAGTGGAAAAATATGAATCCCCAACAAAATGTCTTTTGGCTCACTCTTGTGTGTGCATTAGATTTAGAAAACGGGACATGCCAATGGTACTAATGGTCAGAAACCCACAAACTGATACTGAAAATCATGCTTTGTCCAAACTGATACTATGAGCCTATGTTCAGTCTTGCTTGTTGATCAAAGACCAGTGGCTCAACACCAGTGAGATGGTGGAGGTGTTAAAGAGGTTCTGGGAGAGCCTCATCATCCTCCCACCAAGCAATCATAAGAAGACCATGCACGAACAGAGGATAGTGAGAGGTGAGCGTGTGTGAATTTACAGTTTGTGTGCTAGACAAAGGGAGAGAGTCACGCAGAAAGGGAGGAGGAGATAAAAAGAGAAATAGGTATAAGAGGGAGGGAGGAGATGAGGGGATGGTGAGAGCCTAAGCAAGAGAGGTGGCAGGCAATAAAGCGCCCCATCAATCTGGTAAATGAGTGTCCTTCCAGCAGAGGGTACTCTGAGAAATGCAGCCTGCTCTGTGTTCATCAGTCAGAGGTTTAACACTCATCCTCCGCTCCAACACTTCCTTATCGAAGGAAAAAGCAATTGAACAAATGCTTGGAGTACAGGTCGCTCTGCCAATTTACTTACAGTATGAACTTGTCTGCTTGGCACCTTGAAGGATCATACTAGCATTAGTGAGGCTTTTGCTTAAATTGCTATTGATACTTTCAGTCCATTTACACAAGTTTATTATGGGTGTTCATTCATTGTGACTTCTATTGACCTCAGTGTGGCTACAAACATCAGCAGCACTTTAAAATCTGTTTATATTTCCATGATTTTTTTTCTTTTTTTATTTCCAGGGCTATTTCTTATATGGCCAGTGCAGCAATATCATCTGGTTAACACACAACACCTTTTTCACTTTACACGACAGATTGCACGGTGAAGATGTTGCTCACGGGAGATGAAATTGACTCAATAGCTGTACTTAGCCTAAGAGCACTTTTTATGCTAGTGCTCACGTATTGTAAGATTTCATCAACCTGTTTGTCTGCTTGCACACTACCTGTCCACCAAAATACATGGTCAATGCAATCATGTGAAAAAGAAAGAACATCCTCTTTCAATTCTAGGACAAAAAAAAAAATCACGTCCTCAGAAATAACATAATCTGAAATGCAGAAGCAATGTGCGAAAAACTAAGTGCTCTTTTATTGATTCCATAGGAATTAAGAGGGTAAGTAGCAGCCAGGTGCTGCTAATCAAATGCACTTGAGGTGTAACCACCTCTATAAAAGCAGAGCTCTTGGCAGTTTGTTGGTTTAGAGCATTCAGGCGCCAAGGAGGAAACACATCAGCAATGGGCTTCGAGAAGCAATTGCTGGCCATCATCAATCTGGAAGGGTTATAGGGCCATTTCCAAATAATTATTAATAATTTGAAGTCCATCATCCTACACTGAGAAAGATTATTCACAAGTGGGAAACATTCAAGACAGTTATCAATCTTCCCCGGAGTGAATGTCCCAGCAAATTTACCCCAAGGTCAGACCATGCATTGCTCAGAGAAAATGCACAAACCCCAAGAGTTACACCTATGTATGTTAATGGTTAAAGTTCATAACAGCACAATTAGAACAAAACAGAACAAGTGTGGCTTGTTTGGAAGAATTAGGAGAAAACACGACTTGGGTTTGTTAAGTTGTGGCTGAACAAACCGCAGATATCTCTGGGGGGGGGGGGTTACTACACCACCATCTCTCTCTCTCTGGAGACATTTATTTAAACTTATGCTATAAATTCACATAATTTTCTTCAACTATGCTACCACAACCCCAAAACAGATTTAGCCTTTCTAAAGTAATGCAAATGCAACTGTAATGTCTCCAAGCATGGAACAAAAGAGCGAAGCCCATTAACCTCCAGTCCTCAAGGACAGTCTAGACTGGGTCACTGTACCAAGAAAGCACATAATCACCAACTGTTTTCAGTGAACCAACTTCTAGATATATCACACACACATATTACAATATGACTGCATATAACATATTGTACAAAAACACAGACAAACTACACACCAATCACAACTTTAACTTTTAGACCTCATCAAAACCAGTGTCCTGGTTGTATACTCACCCTGCTCTCCTCTCTCCATCCTTATTTGAGAACCACTTTTTTGCTTTGGCTTGCTAAATATCATGTATAATGCTAGAAAACTGATGAACTACTCTATAAGACACACAAAAAAAATTCATAGTTGATGTCAACAGGTTCATGGGCATTTTGAACAAATGACAGAGAGCAAGGCCAGGAAGTGCAAGTAATATATTTCTGAGCATAGCTGAAAAGCAAAGTATTAAGGTGTTGCAGTGACCTAGTCAATGTCCAGACATCAACCTTACTGAAATGCTAACATAAGATCTTAAGACAGCTTTGCATAAACAATTGCAAGTACGCCTCACTAACGTGAGGCAATGTTATTAAGAAGAATGGTCCACAATGATCTGATAGACTGACAAAGTCATACACAAAATAAATAGTTTAAGTTTTTGTCGTTAAAAGGCCGGTGTGTTTGAGGTGCGGACCAAAACGCAGACACGGGAGAAAAACAAAATATAACAAAAAGCGAGCCTTTATTGTGGCTGATATCATAAACACAAAACAAAGGCAAAGGCGAACTGAGAATAGAGCTAAACTAAAACCTAAACTGGGATAGGCTAAGACTAACATGAAAACTATCAAAGGGGAAGTGAACATGAATCAAAACAGGTACATTCAACCTAAACTAAAGCTTAAAAATAATCCTGAGACTTGACATACATGATACCAGACAGACAACCTAACATTAAAAACACAGAAGGGTAATGAGGGAAGTGGAAACACCTGTGCAAACAGCTGACACAAATAAGCATGATGCCACAGGGGAAGGAAAACTAAACACACTGAACATGGAAATACGACTTTCAAAATAAAACAGGAAACGTAGAGAGACATGAACTGGGACACGCAAGCTTGACACAGGAGCCAGAGAGAGGAAGTGAGAGAGGGACAGAGACAAAGAGGAGAGAGACACAAGGGGAACCTACACGGTCGAGGAGACAACACATGACAAACAGAAAAAGACTCACAAACAAGGAGACATAGGAGAAAAATAACCTAGACTAAAACTCAACTAAATCCTAACTAATAATAAGAACACAAGAACTTAACATATTTCCAGTATAACATAACATACAAAATCGAACATGCGAAATAACTCAAAATGCTGGGTAAAACACCCAGCCCCTGACAGTTCTACAACTATTGAAGCATGGCACATGTTTATTTTTTCATATGCTGCTTCTGTATTCTGTCTCACTTTATGCTAAATAAATAATAAATGTGTAGAAATTTACATGTGGTTGTTCATCTCAGGCTATATTTAAATCATTTTTGAAGCTAGAAAAGACCAGATGATTTTTTTCTTATGTCCTGATACATAAAACTTTGACATGAAAGAAGTGTATTTGGAGCCAGTAATTTCCCACAGAAGATGTTAGAGATTCATTCACAGCACTGTTCAGTGACCATGGACCGTGAGCAGACATCTGGTGAAAACAAGTCCCATGTTAACGCTTTAAATATGTCTCTAATAAGGCCTTAATGCCAATGGGAGCTGCACATAAACCTCTGTCACCATGCATGTAAGCCAGGGATCATAACCATCACATACTGAACCCAGACCTGCAGCTTCAGCTTTGATCGTACTTTGAGTCTACATAATGCAGTTTCCTATGTGAAGAACAGAAGGCACGCAGATGTAGCTACAGATGGATAACCTTCAGAGAAACTACAATCTCCGAGGAGCTTCAGATGCTCATTTGGAACGTTTTTACTGCCGTTGTTTGCTAAATAAGATGTTCGGCACATTTGGAACCTTTTTGTAATTTATTTTTGTTCAGAGAGAAGTAAGATGCTGTTGTCAAGGCTGAGTTGTGTTGGTGGAATTGTTTTGTGGTGATATGATGCTTGGAGCGCAAAACAAGCCAAGCGTTCGTCATTGTTGTCATGAGCATTGTGACTCGACCGCACAATCCCATAGCTGTTAGTGGCGGTGACAATGTGAGAATCAGTAATAGACTTCTGAGATGAATGTTAATACTCTATTCTGTGCTCGCACAATGATGTGAATGTTTGATATCAGCGTCAGTCATGGAGTCACACAGAAAGAAATCATACACAGATTAGAGCTTAATGAATGTCTGCGTGTTTTGTGTTTTAATGCCAGCTTTCTGTCAATACACAAATACGCAAAATACACAAAAAGCATTCAAATGTGTGAGTGTGGTACTGTTTATTGTGCGCAGTCTGGACACCTTCAAATGATAAACTAATGTCTCTTGAAAGTTTAGTAACCGGTAGTTATTATTCACAAACATAATAACACTTTCTTTTGTCTTAGTATTTGTTGGACTTTCACCAAGCTATCATAGAAAGACAGAAGTAAATAATTCTTCCTCATAAGTGTTGTGTTTAACTTTAATAATCATTTTTGAAGAAAAAAAAACGATGTGCATCAAAGGGTAATAAAGGTATCAAAACACAATAAAAAGCTGAGTGCTTTTATGTCTATGCTTTGAGTTGTGACACTCGTGAAAGCATTTAGATCACACTCGTGAAGATATTAAACAAAATCCCAAACCCTAAATCGATACTTCATAACTTACATTATCTTCTGTGTGGTACTCGGGTTTTTGTGACATAAACTTAAAGAAATTTGAAACTGCAACTTAAAAAAAATAGCTGCTCAGTTATTGATTCTGATGGTCAGCTCAGACATGCTCCACAAGGTTCAAACAAAACTTCTTCATTCACTTGATGTCAGGCCATCCAGATGGCTGGTCTGCTGACAGTAATTTACACAATGCTGTTTGAATAAGTGCTGTGATCCCGCAGCTCACTCCACACACACCTGATTTGTAACACAGCTCGGTCTCTGTGGGCAGCAGCATGCTCAGGGAGACAAATAAAACCCAGGAGAAGGGTTTGTGTCAACTCTCTATACTACAGCATTAAACAGTCTCACAGAGCTGGACTCACTTCCCTTATGCATGTCTTTTAAAAGCTGCCATATTGGGCCATCTGGATATCTGGCTGCAGAAATACATGTCCTCTGCTTTGGTCTGCAGCCTTGTCAGCTGCTGTCATATCTTAAACTCCAACAAAAATTATTGTTATTATTTATTTCTGGTTACATTGTTTGGTCATTGAAATAGTCTGTTTATCTAGTTAAAGGCCTTATTCTAATACAGACAATCACATCATGCAGGAAGTAGTGATCCAATGTGTTAGAGCAGACAGTCACACAGAGGCATAGCTACAGATACCGAATTACTTTACTTACTTTATTAATCTATCTATCTATCTATCTATCTATCTATCTATCTATCTATCTATCTATCTATCTATCTATCTATCTATCTATCTATCTATCTATCTATCTAGATTGTTTTTTTCGGGGGTTAAACAACTGCAACACTTACTGTATTGATTATATATTTTATAGTGTAACACTGTCATCTGCTAGAATGCTGCTCTTTTAGTGTTCCTCTGAAACAGTTCATTGCTGTTCTTGCTATGCACCGTACAGATAATGGACATAGACAATGTAAAGTCACCCACTAGTTTTGCAGTACATATTTTTAAGCTTTTTAAGCATTAACATTTTGTCATACTGTTTTTTCTTGGAGCCTGAACTTAACATATTTGGATGAAAGTGTGGATTGAAGTTAACAGCTAACCTTCACAAATTTGTTTAGAAAGCTGCATCCCTAAACTGTAAGGATGCATTAGAGCACACAGCGCACATAAAATACCAGAATTTCATTCACAACGACTGGAGCACAGACTTGTGAGATGATCTGCACTACAAAGCAGGTCATACTATTTGTCAGATAATCCATGAAAATGCCCTGATAGGCACCAACAGCTCACAGACACACAGTGGAAAGGTCCAGTTCAGTGATTCCAATTTGCTGAGGTGAAGCCTAGCAGATGCCAATAGGCTTCAGCGGCCTGTGTCAGGACATCTGTCAGTCAAAAAAGCAACACCTACCACTCCAGTATGCAACTTAAGACTTAACTAATAAAAATACCGCCCCAAATTGGAACAATTCAAAAATTCTGGAATTTTTTGTTTGCTTGTTGGTTTGTTTTTTGTGCATTTTAATGCTGAAAACTAACATTAGCCAGATGTGATCAGTCACTACAATGAGTCCTGAAAACGACCCCATTGCTAGCTAGGGCAGTGTTCTTCTCAACATCGAAAGCAATATTTATTTATTTATGGTAATAAATCATATTCATAAATAACATCACTGTAGAGAATTTCCTGCATTTTTACAGCTGCAGTGTAAGTTGCAAACATAAACAGATTTTTTTCCTGATTAAATAAACATTCATATTCACATTCTTGGAAAAGTCTCTGCACGAGTCACTTTTTAAGCTAGACAGCATATTAGCTCCTCACTTACAGAACACCAAAAAGCCTGTAAACATATGTCACGCCACTTTTGTCTGTTTGCATATTCACTTGATGTTATTTTTGACAAAAGAGGAAGGCTAAATGTAATTTCAGTTTGATTTAAGCTTTTATTGGATAAACACCTTAAAAAATGTGGAACCACAGATTTCTCGGCATCTGCACTAAAGACTAATCTAATTTTACCTGGCTTGTCATAACCCTCTTACCCTTATTCTTCATGCTGTCCTGACAGCTCCAGTTAACTGATACTGAGTTAAACTGCAGTCTTCCACATGCTCTGATCTCAGGTGATTTTGTCCCATTTAGCATCTTTAAACTACACCAATGAAACAGCCAGTCTAAACTTCCTGGTCTCTTGTTTTTGCTTGACTGGAGAATAACTGAAGCAAAATTTCTACATAAAAAAGTCAAATCACCTGGTCTTTAGCAGGTCTTAAAATTAAAATACAACCTCAGAAGAACTTCAAAGAATATTATGCCATGTCACTACTTATTTAAGACAAATTAAGCCAAAATGCAGAAGCAGTGTGTGAAAAACTATTAAGAAGGTAAGTAGTAGCTAGGTGCTGCTAACCAAATGAACTTTATTAAATGATCATCAGCCTTTTAGAGGTGTGATAACCTCTAAAAGGCAGTTTGCTGTTCTGGAGCATTCAGATATGTGTTAACATTGCCTATGCTCTCTAAAAAGATGGCAGCACAGCAGGTTTTAGCATTTTAGCATGAAAATTTCATCCCAACTGCCGTACGGTCAAAAGTTGAATACCACTTGAAAAATGGCAACAATGGGAGAGAGAAAAAACATTTTTTTAAAGATACAATTTATATAAAACAACACTTAAACTGAAACAGGCTGTTTTAAAGCCATTTTTCAAGTGGTTTTAAACTTTTGATCGGGACTGTATCAAGCACGGTGGTGGAGCGGTAATGTTTTTGGCTTTTTTGCAGGACCTGGGCACATTGCAGCTGTTGAGCTGATCCTCCTTTGTATACCAAATTATTCTTGAGTCAAATATAAGGCTATCTGTCTGACAGCTAAAGTTTAGCCAAAATCGAATCATTAAACAGAACAATGATTATAAACACAGCAGCAAATCTACATCAAAATGACTGAAAAAGAAAAGAATGAAGGTGTTACAAACTTCAGACCTCAACCTGACATTGTGGCAGGTCGTTGATCTACAGTCATTGGGCAGGACCTTAAAAGTCCTGTGCATAAACAAATGCCTGAAATGAACTGAACCAACATTGTAGAGTAGAGTGGGACAAAAGACTGAAAAAGTCATACAGAAAATGTTTAGCAGGAGTGACACACACAGGACCTATAGAGCCACAAATTATGCATAGGGAGGTCGGGCAGATTAATGGTTGACATTTAACAGTGGAGACTGCCGTTAGTTCTAAATTTCAAACTGATACTCATCATTTATTTGAACCTTTATATTACCTTAAATGCGTGTTTGATTGTATAAATGTGACAATAAATGTCCTATTTTAACAAAAAACAAAACAGTTGTTTACTTATCAAATTGTTTTGGTTGGTTTTAGTTCAAGTTTGTTGAAGTTAGGAATTCAGAATTTATTATTAGGTGCTGTTTTTGTCATCCATTTAAAAATATGTATCATTGCTACCTTCAGATGTTACAATAGAAGAAAGCATTTTCACTGACAGTCAGATTTAATTTGTCTGACCATTTGTAAAAGATAAGTGAAAGGCTTTTATTCTTTTATGGATTTATTCACTTCTATTCTGTTCTTAATGCTTTAATTATGGACGGTGTTTTCTTTCATAATGAAACAGCTCTTCCTTTCATCACCGCGGACGTTAAATATGTAGATGTACTGTACTAGAATCTCACTGGGTTGCCAGCACATCATGAGCTGTGTGTGTACAGTATACATGTCTGGGAATGAAAGTGAGCCAAGCTGGTGAGTGACATGGTTTCATTTACATTTTCAGGCTTGTTTTTCGGCTGTGCTGTGTCTATCAACTTGAATCTACAATTCTTCAGGAAAAACACAGCTCTGAATACATTTATATGTAAAACTAAATAAATAAATAAATGGCTGTGTAACATAAATGTAAGTTCTTGCTGTATAGTATAGCATCTAAATCCACAGAATGATGTTCTATTTTCACTTCGCCCGCTCGGTAAGCTTAGCCTCTCATCTCCCGTCCAAGATGACAGCGTAGTCAAGGGTAAATTAGTCTGACACTGCATTGGCTAAATGCTGCCCATCATTTCCCATCTTCGTTGATCCACATTTACTCAGCTTCATGTCCCTTGGTGTCAAGCACGCATGGGATCACAGACCAGCTGGAGAGCACTGAGTGATGAGCTTTTGTCAACTGTGAGATGGCAGCAGAGGATATGGGAGTACAACCAGCACTCTCCCAAGATGGAACTTCAGTGCGTCATCTGTGAGACATACCCACACTGGCAGGGCAGAGTATTCAGTCTACCTCCAGTTCATCATCAGTGCTCCAACTGCCTGCTGATGGGTGTCCACAGGGCAGGCTTTATGATATCTGAGAATCTGTTCTGATGTGATCAGACAAATTCCAGGTCACGCTTTGTGCCACAATATTCCTCCAGCTACATGTACTGGTAGCTTCAGAGTGTGTGATATGCTAGAAGGGCTAGAAGCAGTGTTACCAGATTTGACTGATAAAAAGTATCCCCCACCCAGGTACCTTAAAAACAGCCAAGGTATTAATTTTTATTTATTAATTTTTATTAATTTTATTTATTTCTTGTCCCATCCTTTTGTGTCAACTGTTAAGTTCATTCATCTGTCTGCGTTTTCCCATTTAGTTTAGTTACAAATATGTATTCTCAGTTTTCCTGTGTTGTCTTGTTGTGTCATACTGTGTTCTTCTTTTATTAGTCCCAGTTAGTTTCCTTAGTTTATTTCTGGAATTCTGAGTATTCACTGGATTTTGGACTTTGCTTCTGGTCTTGGATTTTATCAGCCTCAATGAACGCTTGCCTTTATTCTGCCAAGTTTCCCTCACAGGTCTTACACTGCCATACTCTCCCATCCTCATGACAGTTTTACTGGTAAAATTTATGCAAACTAATGAATGTGATGAATAATAGAAGTCCTAAAATATATAAAGTTAGAGCCAATTTTGCCTGTGTACACCACTACAGTGGGTTTGAATTAGTCAAGATATGACTTTCAGCTTTATTTTAAAACGCTTAACAAAATTTTGCACTATTTAGAAATCATTGCACTTTTTATATAGATATATATACATATTTACATACAGATATGTGTAAGTCAAACAGTTTGAATGAAAATCACTCAGTCTGGCAACTTTATTCAGGAGTCCCTTTCAACTCTAAACAAAAGACTAGGGCCTGGAGGTCAGCCAGGGATTACATACTATGTTAAGGTGGCCAGCAAACAGAAGCTGTCTGGTATACTTGTCTCATTGTCAGCTATGACTTTGAATTTAGTCTAGTACATTGAAAGACATACATAAAACAGCTGCATTACAGCCTTGGCCCTGGCCTTAGCCCACTTTTACCCTGACCACCCAACAATTTAACAAGTAATATTTTTCATCCACGTTCATCAAATATCAATCTGGTACACAAGACAAAAGTGTGTATCCCTACAAGTACAGGCAAGTGACCTTGGTCATTGATGCTACCTCTCAGCCTCTGCTAAGCTGGCCCTGTAACCAATGATTCTCTGTCTGAATTGCTGTAGTCCTAAGGGTCTTCTGTTTTCTCTCACAGCTGATAAAAAGACAGCCTTTTTCATCCACCCACTATTGGCAGGGGCTGAGTTTGTATGGTGCTCAGGAAATCTTCTAATGAGATTTGTAGTATTTTAGCCATGCTAGCACCAGAGGCTCTGAAAGCTTTTGTCTTGCCCTGTGCCCACCTGAAGCTCAGCAATGAGCTGCTCCCCAAGGTGAGACCTTGGTGTGGTCTTCATAGAGGTTGTTTTGGGTTTGTTTTTTTTATCCCAACTTAGTCTGGCCCCTCATGCAGGGTCAGCTAACCTTGGGAATCACAATGGCATTCAAACCCTCTCTATTACGATGAAGTGGCAAACTAGAGGTCTGTCCTTCAGCACCACCCCCGAGGTACAAAAGTAAATACCTGAGGTGGTTCTAGCACCTGACTGGGACGCCTCCTCCTAAGTGAGGTTTTGCTGAATTACAGATTACTGCTCTGGGATGTTTCTATATACCTCCACAAGAGCTAGAGGAGGTCTACGTATTTCCCCTTAGAGTGCTGCCCCCTTGAAATGGACCTGAAAGAAAAACAGTTAAATGAACATTTTTTTTAACCACGGAAAATAAATCCATCTATGACAGATCAGCATTTAAGGAATCTTTTGCTTTCTTTTTAAATCAATGAAAAGGTTCATTGGAACTTAGATGGATTACCAATAAATTTGGTGATAGTGATATCTTAGCTTATCATTTTTCTATGCAATAATTTATTTTGTAGGAGGGTGGTTCTTTTGCTGTGGTAGTCTAATACTGGCTCCTGACAATTAGACGAATTAGGATATGCCGTGTTTCAATGTTCATCTAGGTTTCAGTAAAATCTATTGCCATAAACAAACTGTTGTGCCAATAGTTTTAAATGAGATTCTTCTGATCCGATTGCTCTTGTTGCTGGCTGTACAGCTTGGATGTTTGCTGTAATTATACCACTTTTCAGCACTTTATTTAAAAAAAAAATCTTTGCATATTAATATGACCTTGGCGTAATCCTCACAACAGCTTCTGCTCTTGTTTAAGTGTGTCTCTTAATGAACAGATATGCTGCTCCTCAGGCCTGACTGCTGCAGCTGTACTGCTCTCTCTGGTCATGTGCCGTACACACTGAAACCTAAATCCTGATACTCTTGGATGCTCTAATCCCTCCACAGTACGGAAGCCGAAACAGAATATTAATTTCATCTTGTTTTTAGCACATTACCAATTTGAGCAGTTAGGAAATGTTCAGCAGGCCTAAGCTTGCCTCCCATGATTTACATTGGACTATTGTTGGAAATCTTTTTAATATGACACCCCAGGCTGCAATAAGATATAGCTGAAGTTATGGGAATGCAACTGCAAACCCCCAATGCAATGTTTTGCCTTTTGCAGTTGAATAATTACACACTGGGTTTCATTACTATTATTATTATTTAGGCTCAAATGCTCACACTGGTACCAGGTTAACCTATTTTAAATAATCCGACAGTACTCCATGAAGAACTGAGTAGGCACAAAGAGGATCTTTATTTTACTGGACATGAAATCCGATGATTTAAGGTCACCGTCCTTCTTTAAATTGAAGAAAATCCAGTCCTGCTCTAGAGGTCAGCTAGTATTGAAAAGATAATCACTCAGAGTTCACAATCAAATGGATAGATTTAATCCAGCCAGAATTAAACCCAATAGTTAGAAAATGGGTTAGAAATCCAACCAGCTAGTGAGATAGACTTATACCGAGAGTGAGACCAGAGAGAAGATTTAAACATTTGAGTTTAATACTCAAACAATGCTCAAACGGACCCATTGTGTTTCCTGTGACATAGTGCTGTGTGTTCTGCCTTTTCAGTTTTCAAAGTGAAGAATTTCCTCTCTAAGCCCTGCCCCCCCAGGACTATTAAAGCTTTGACAGCATTTTAAACAAGCGCTGGCGGAGGATTTGCCATGCTGGCTACTAACCAATAGCATGTAATAATTCCCCAGCGCCCAAGTTCTATTCTGAATTTATGGATAGAGTGTTTTAACAATGTAGACATTGGGCTGTGCATGCTTAGCATGCATGACACAACAGCACATGACTGCAGAGGTTAATGCGTGCAGCATTGGGTCCTTTATGTCTTGTTTCGCCTGAGTCCATTGTAATGTCTAAGTCTGTTTGACAGGGAGGAAAGTTCACAGCTCTCCTACAGCTTAGGCTTGCTCTTTTTCATGAAAAGAACAAAAAAAACATTTTTTTCAAACCCAGAATTTGACTTTTGCTCTTATTCGTATCATCACAAGCACAGTTCAGCCTTACCAGCAAGTGCTGTGAGAGATTTGCACATCATTGTGCAGCTCGCCTCTTTTTTTTTTAAATGAGCACCATAAGTGTTATTCTGTCCGGCACTATGACGTTCAGTCTTGCAGAATCACTGAAGTGAATCTTTGTGGCGCTGGCACAAGACGTTACCAAATGAAAACATGCAGAAGGGAACCAGAAGCAGTACAATGAGGATGGGAAATGGCTCAAGGGAAATGGCAACGTCTCACTCTAATTACACTTCAGTGTGTGCAGTGGTGAATGAGGGAGAGCAGCGTTTTGGGATCATTTTAATGGGCAAAGCACTGATGAGAATCCCATGAACAGCAAATGCTTCAAGCTCTGAATTTTTCAGTAGGCTTCATGTTTTGAGTGCAGCGGCCTCGGTGTTCAGCAATGTGAAAGGAAGATTCTTTCTGATTTTGGAAGGTGTGCACGCATGCCATCCACATTGTCAGTCACTGAATGAGATAAGCAGGTGCTTTGGAAAACCTCTACCTTCTGTAAATACGCAGGGGGTGCAGTACCAAAGCTGTCAGCTGTCTCTCTCAGAGTCTTTCCACACTGTAAATGACATACTCAGTGCATGGCAAGTCCTAAAGTAATAATCCGATCTTCAGGTTGCACCTGTTATGACTTCATTTTCGGCAGTCGTTATTAAAAACAAATAAAATTTAAAATTTAAAAAAGCTCAAAATAAACTGTAAACATTGACAGCTCTGTTGGGGGGAAATACCCAGTGTCAACGATAAAGTTGTATTATGATTGCATTTTATCATCACATTAAGTACAATTTTCCTGAGTGTAGCTGATTCTTTCAGCAAACCCTGCCTTCTCCTGTAATGTGATTGGCCAACAC